>NW_006408871.1:768627-770365 GCF_000296735.1 Chrysochloris asiatica | reverse complement strand
ACCAGCAATCAATCAAGGTTACCCTATTGAATCTCCAAAAACAGTCACCTTAACTTCCTGAACTTATTTCTTTGCCTTAAATTTAATTGGCCCAGTTGATTCCCTTGCAAGCATTGTTCTGGTTGAAACTTCCTTTTGAATGAACCCAACTGAGACTTCTGATGTGGTGCTGTAGGATCACAATGAACTGCGAACCACAAAGTAGTTGGTTCAAACCCACCAACTGCTCCTCGGAAATCCTGTACAAGGTTGTTAGAAGACAGAATCGACTTGAGGTCACTTAACAACAACAGTAAATGAGACTAAGTCAAGTTTATAATGAGAGAATTTGTTTGAAACCAGCCACTGACTGCAGAAACATACTTAAATGTGTTTTGTTTGGAATACACATGTATGTGTATGAATTGATATGCTCAATGCAATACTTTTTTTTTTTTTTTTTGAAACTTTTTATTGTGAATTGAGTGAAGATGTACAGAGGAGATCATCAGTTTCACATTCAACAAATCATATACTTTGCTTCATTAAATGGTTGCAATCCCCTCCATGCATCAACAGTTTACAGCATGTATCTCTATTTACTCCAAACACTTCATTCCTCCCTATGTCTACTGCCACCCCCATCTTTCCTCTGCTAACCTCCCTCCGGTTATATATTGCCTGCCCTGTCACCCATGTCAATGCATGTCTACTCTCTAGTGCATGTCTAAAAATAACACAGAGGGATATATAATTATTTAAACAACCACAGGGCATATTCTGGAAGCCAGTCTCCTTATTGGCAGCATTTAGCCTTTCTCTTTCCATGAATATAGAGTCCTCAGTTGCTCAATCTCTCCATGCCTCCATCTCTGGTGTCACTGCTTCTCTGGTTAGGGTCCTATGTTCAGCTCATGCTCTTCTCTCTTAATGATACTAGGGTTCTCTGTTCCTGGAATGTAAGATTAACTACTCCCCCTTTTTGTTACATAACTTCTACTTTACAGTTGTGACCATTGCAATTAGGTATAATAACAACTACTCAATATTGAATCAATGAACCATATCCCCATCTCCTTTCACCTGACCCATCTAGACAAGATGAAAACTATTTAGTGGGGACTCTACCTTTCCCCCACATACTCTGAAACTAAACTCCCTCTTGAAACTTGTAAGCTAGCCACTTCATATCTTTTTAGCCCCCCTCATTTTAGGTAGCCAATTTCTAAGTTGCCCGTTCCTGTCAACCCTGTGTACAGAGGGGATAGGTTTGATAGAAGCAATACTTTTTTATTAACCCTTGTACTTTGTAATTTTCAAATTCTTTCTTCTTTGCTTTCCTACTCCTACTATTTAATAAATATTTAAACTCAATGACTAGTGTTTTCTGTGTTATATAATATATTAGTAGTTTGTAATGATATTGTGGAGTACGTTGGCTCCATATGTTAAGCATTGGACCATGAACCACAAAGTTCACAGTTCGAGGCTGCTCTGCAAGAGAAGATGAGGCTTTCAGCTCTCATACAGTTTTAAACCCTCGGAAAACTTATACAAAGATACTACGTGTCAGAACCTAGTTGACAATACTTAATAACAACAAAAACAGTGATATTGCATAATTTAATATATATAAATTAGTTAAAATAGATGCTAACTTTTGTTGTTGCTAGATGCCATCAAGTAGATACTGACTCATAGTGATCCTATGCACAGCAGAATGAAACACTGTTTGATCTTGAGCCAACCTCATAATCAT
>NW_006408871.1:763787-768102 GCF_000296735.1 Chrysochloris asiatica | reverse complement strand
ACCCATACTGAAGATACATATTATCTGCAAATCATAGGTATGCAAGTAAAGTTTTGAGAGACTTCGGATACCACATTAATAGACAAAAGTGTTCAGAATCTGCTGTATACCACAGACTCCTTCAGAAAGCAGAACTGCTGCTGTTGACTTCTACTGTTTACTTACATTTGTTTTCCAACTGAAACATCATTGTTGTTGCTAGGTGACATTGAGTCAGCATCGACTTACAGCGACCCAATGCACAACAGAACAAAACACTGCCTGGCCTTAAGCCAACATCACAATTATTATTACATTTGAGCCTATTGCTGCTCTCATTATGGCTATTCATCTTGTTGGGGAGTCTTCTTGTTTTTCTCTACCCCTCCACTTTACCAAATATGATATCATTCTCCAGGAACTTGTCCCTCCTGACACTATGTCTGAAGTCTGAGAGACAAAGTCTGGCCATTCTAGCTTCCATGGAGCATTCAGGCTGTACTACCTTCCAAAGCAGATTGGCTTACTCTTTTGGCAGTTTGTGGTACTTTTAATATTCTCCTCCAACACCATAACTCCATAACATGCATCAAATCTTCTATGGTCTTCTCTATTCACTGTACAACTTTCACATGCATATGACATTATTAAAAATACTATGACGGGTCAGGCACACCTTAGTCCTCAAACTGACATCTTTTTCTCTTGAACACTTTAAAAAGGTTTTGTGTAGCAGATTTGCCTAATGCAGTGTGTGGTTTGATTTCTTGACTGCTGCTTCCATGAATGTTACTACATAATCCAAGCAAAATTAAGTCTCTGACAACTTCAATCTCGTTTATTGACCCAGTGTGAGGATTTTTGTTTTTTTTTACACTGAAGTGCAACCCATACTCAAGGCTGTGGGCTTTGATATTCATCAGTAAGTATTTTAAGTCCTCTTCACTTTCAGCAAGCAAAGCTACATCATCTGTATATTGCAGGTTGTTAATGAGCCTTTCTCCAATCCTGATGCCATGTTCTTCTTCATATAATAGATTGAATAAGTATGATGAAAGAACACAACCTGCTGCACACCTTTGCTAATTTAATCCTTTCAGTGTTCACTTGTTCTGGCACTGTATCTGAGAATATTCTTATGCTTTTCATCATGTTTCAGTAATCTAAAAATTCTGGTGCTATCTGACACTGTCCCACTGCAATTTTAAGATTTTCTGTGACTAAATATTTGGAATACTATGTCTCTCCTTCTTACTAGTCTTGTCTTTGTCTGGAAGATCAAATGAAACCTGTCCACCATGACTGATCTTGCTGGTATTTAAAATACCAGTGGCATAGCTTTCAGAATCAGTTACACACAAGCAATCAGTTTGAAATATCATAGGGGACATTTAATATATTTTATGATACAAGCCCTTGTGTTGGGAAAGCTGTCTAAATAGGTGACGCTTTTCAGGGTTCAAGTAAAATTTTTAAAGTAGTGATTCTTTGGTGGCTAATTGTATAGTCTACTGGATATTATTTCCATATTGCCTTTCTGCCATGTACCAGTAATAAGAATTTGAAAATTTTACTTAACTTCCCTGACCCTCAGTTGTTACTGTTATTTCTATTTGTAAAATAGAAGCAATAATACTTACTTTTTCCTATTATTTTGAGGAGTAAATGATAAAAAGTGAGTATAAATTAAAAAGAGAGAGAGAGAGAGACAGAGAGAAGTACATATTGTTTATTGTGTGCCATTGAGCTGGCTCCAACTCATAACAACCCTCTATAGGGTTTCAAGGCTGCAAATCTCTACAGAAACAAAAAGTCTTATCTTTCTCCTATAGAGTGACTGGTGTAATTGAACCACCAGCTCTGAGATTAACAGACCACCAGGACTCCCAAGAGAAGTACATGTATTACGAAATACTAAAAAGGTTAGTTCTTAGTACTTTCAGATATAATTAAAATACAACGTAATTGGTTATTGTGCAATGAATTATATAATGACTCTTCTAGCCATAGTCTGTACTTCCAACCAAACCACGTAAGAGAAGGTGGAAGAAGATATTAATAGGTGGAAATGATTCAGCTATGGATGTTAGCAGTGTTCATTGTAATTATAGAAGCTTGAAACTCTAGCATGAGTTTAAAACAAGACATTTCAGAAGCAGGAAGAGATATGAGAGAAAAACAACCAGGAGTGGAGCATGTCCTTTGGACCTGAGATCCACGTGCATTCATCCTACTCAATTTAGAGACAGAAATCTCTGACACCAGTGGAGTGGCAGTAAAGCAGTAGCAGCAGAACCAAGAACCAGAGAACAAGACAGAGCAGTGGACTTCCCAGCCCATGGAGCAAGCAAAGCTATGGTACTTTGGGCAGGAAACTAGCTTTTAGAGTGGGATGCCTCTGGCATCTAGGTTTGCTGGCCCACAGAGCCAATGCTAAGTGCCTTCATCTTATGGTGGAGTGGTGTGTCTTGTGGGTATTTATCAGTAACTGAGTGGAATAATTGTGACCAGAGTGTTTATGTCTCAAATTGTAACTTTTTAACTCCCTGAGTTCTGTGTGGCCATTGAAACGTTGGGTATTAAAGTTCTGTGTTGGCTATTAAACCAAATTGAGGAGTAGAGAGGGTTGTGGGAAGAATGATTGGTGCTTCATATTGTTGCAGTTATCAACTACCCATTAACACAAATTTAAATTCTTCTCAATGCACAAAATTTATAAAACATTATTTTAGAAATTGAAATACCTAACAACTTTTCACATGTAAGAGTTAACTAAGAATATTAGTTTCTTGCGAAATGTATAAGCAATTGTGTTGGAATTAGGTAAGGCCATATATCCTATTAATAGATATGGAGTTAGAAGACCATTACTGCTTTTTGAGCCATTTAAGCTTTAAGCCTAAAATTGGGTACAACTAAAAACAAAACAAAACGAAAAACAGATTCACCACAGATGACAGGTTGAGCCAAAAATTATGCATTTTTGCCCTCTAGTTGATGTATTATTTTAACTCAGTCTTTAATTCCTTTGGAATTCAAATATTACAATTTGAGGATAAATATATTTTAAATGTTTGGAAGACAATTTTATGCACATATATATTTTTTTTCTTTCACATGTGCAGTTGGAACTTCACAGTCCTTATTTCCAACACTTGTTTTCGACATTTCTGTGGTTTTGTGCTGTACTTTAGCATATCTGTGGACTGAAAAGAATTAGAAATAGTGATGATGGTAGAATAGCCAAAAGAAGAATATTCAACTCAGAGAATTTATGAAATGTCCTTTATTAGAACATGTGCCACTTTAGTTGACGTATAACAAATTTTGTCAGGAGTTTGATGTTGCTGCATGCTGTTTTCATGCCATACTCTGTAAAGTAGGATATTATAAAAGAAGCAAAACTAGAACAATTTTTCTATTTCTTTAAGGACAATGGAAAGTTTTGTTGTTGTGTATATTTTTGAGTACTTCAACTGCATCTTGGCAGGTTTTTATTACTATGGGTCAGATTCAAGTTTGGGATTTATAGCTGGACAAAGTCCAAAACACCTGAAGAATGGGGGCCAGTAGACCCTAGTTTCTTTTTACCTATTAGTATTCATTCTCCACTAAGCAAAGTGCTGTAAACGAAAGCATGGCCTTGATGTTTAAGTATACTAATGGTGTCTAAAGTTTTTGTGCAAGCTGATGAAAGTTTTGATCAGTTTGATTTAGCATCAGACATAGGGTTTGGATGAAGCTTAGCCAATAGTAAAATCAGGATAAATTTGTTGAAGATCATCCAGAAAGGTAGATAACTTCTGAGTTTATGCAGAGCAACCCTTCAATTTCAGTTGAGAAAGGCAAGAACCAAAGAAATTTAGAGTATTGCTAAACAAAATACGGAGCTACTTAAAGAATACACAATGAATACAATTCAATACATTGAAATAATGTGATGAAAGCAGAAAGTAACAAATGATGATGAGATTGTGGGGGAGATTAGGACTTTTATGCACTGCTGATGAGATTGTAAAAGGGTACAATTACTAGGAAAATGCAATGTGACTTTCTTAAAAAGCTAGAAATAAATAAAAATACCTTATAAGACAGCAATCCTATCCCTAGGTATATGCATGTATACCTAGGGTGTATGAGTAGTGACTTGAATTAAATATGCACACCTATGTTCATTGCTCAAATATATTCTGCCTGAATTTAGAGATCATATGAAGAACAGATTTGATACATTAAACACTAAATACGGAAGACCAGAAGAGTTGTGGGATGACATCAAGAACATCATATGTGAAGAAAGCAAAAAGTCATTAAGAAGACAAGAAAGAAGGAAAAG
>NW_006408871.1:761103-761875 GCF_000296735.1 Chrysochloris asiatica | reverse complement strand
TGGAATATTACACAATTGTAAAGAAAAATGAGGAGTCTCTGAAATACAACATGGGTGAATTTGGAGGACATTGTGCCGAGTGAAATAACTTAAAAAGCAAAACAAAACAAAAAACCCACAAATATCGCGTTGTCTCATTATTACAAAAAAACACAAAACAATTACAGTAGATATACACACAGAAAACAATGTACTTTGATAATTAATAGAAATGGTAGAATGAAAGAGGGTGAATCATTTTCTAGATAGTAGGTAATTGTTATTTTTGGTTATAGGGAAGGCAATACTGAAAGTAAATGAAGTCATCCTAACTTGACCAAAGTAAATAAAGACACTAAGAAATACACAAGAAAAGAGGACAATTTTGGTAAAAGCTGTAATATACAATTTTGCAATAACAGTAGCAATCAGCAAAAAATGTGTGTGTGCTTACCTGGGTAGATTGTATATGCATGTATATACATAGGAAGACATATATGAGTAAATGTATGTGCATATATAATATATATAGTCATACATAGGTACACTGATGGGAACACTGAATGGTTTAAAATTAAGAAAGGCATTAGACAAAGTTATATTATTTCACCATACTTATTCAACCTGTATGCTGAGCAAATAATACGAGAACCTGGGTTCTATGAAGAAAAACGTGGCATCAGGATTAGAGCAAGACTTATCAAAAACCTGCAATATGCAGATGATAATACAACCTTGCTTGCTGAAAGTGAAGAGGACTTAAAACATTTACTAATGGAGATCAAAGAGCACA
>NW_006408871.1:755039-759118 GCF_000296735.1 Chrysochloris asiatica | reverse complement strand
ATATAATGGAAATAATGATAGTGTTGGCACATTAGGAAAATTGTAACCAATGACACAGAAGCATTTGTATAAAAATCATTAGATGGGAGGGAACCCAATTTGCTATGTAAATTTTCATCTAAAATACAGTAAAATATTATTTTACTATGAAAGAAAAAGACTTACACTTATTTGAGCTGTGAAATACTATGAAAACAAAGACACTATTAATGCTGTGAAAATGTAATATACTTTTTACAACTTTTCATATTTTTTTTGCCTGTTTTGTTGCTTTTTCTTTTGTTGTTGTCACTGAAGACTTACTTTATGCAAACTCCCCAAACTGCCTCAAAAACAAAGAACAAGCCTCTATCAAAGGGTAAGTGGCTTGGGACAGAATAGTTTGTAGTAAGACTATATAAGATATGTGTGTTTGTCTTGTTAGCTAGTATTTCTCTAAAAGAAATAAAACCAGTACATGGTTTTAACTTGCAGAAATCAATTTTCTTATGATTTAGGAGGAAACCAGTCTGAATTTAGTCTAGATCTACGACAAGCCTTTTTTTTTTTCTCTCTCTGTGTTGGATGTGGAGCAAGTTCCTTGTCCCTTCAGCTTCCACTTACTTGGAAGACTCTATATGTCTTGTTTTCTATCTAAGCACATCTCTTTTCTGCCTGCTTCTCTTTTATATCTAAAAAGAGATTGACTCTAGATACTCCTTATATTAAACCCTGCCTTGTTAACATAACAGACAACCAATTCCATATGGGATAATAAACACAGGTGTAGACAGCAGGGTTTACATCATATAAATTTGGTTGGACATCATTCAGTCTATACCATTCCACCTGTTGTACTCCCACCCCTACTAATGTCCTTGCCACCTGAAAAACACATTCATGCCATCACATCATCCCCAAAGTCTTAAATCGGTTCCAAGTAAAAGCCTTATATTCTGAATCATCTAAATCAAAAAGAGATGATATTTAGATGTATTCTATCATAGGTCAAAATTTCTTTTCATACTGACCCTGTAAAATCTAGGATACAAGTTATTTGTTTCCAAAATACAATAGTGCAATAGACACAAAGTAGACATTCCATTACAAATATGAGAAGTTGAATGAAAAGAAGGGATAACAAATACCAAGCAAGTCTAAAACTCAAAAAAACAAATTACATTAGCTCTCAAGTCTGGAAATTCTGAGTAGAGAACTCTTAGCCCTAGGCTTTAGCTCCACATTATAGGCCATCTGGAAGGGCAACTTGGCTCCTTCAGTTTTTGGTGACGCCATTCTCCTACTCTATCTGAGTGACAACCCCACTTTCTTGGCCATTGAAGGCATTGTTCTTATGTTCCATAGGTATGATAGCTCCTTCTACCCCCAGCTCAGGGAAGATTCCACTTTTTGAAACCTAGAAGCCTGTGTTCCTACTCTTTGGGAACTAGGGGATGGCCACACTCTTTGAAACCAAAAAGGCTCTCCTTACAACATTTCTGCTGATCTCTAAACTGTTCAGGGATGATCCTTTTATTTTCTTGGAGGACAACAGATGTAATGCTCTTGGCCTGTTTCCTGCCTGTAGAATTTCAAAAGGCAAACATCTTTATTTAATTTTTTATTTGCCTCCATTAGTATAATCCAATGAAGATTCATCCAGAAAGGAACAGCCTTAGTCTCCTTAGCAAAATCTGATGTAGCCAGCCCTGTCTTTGGTGAACTTTCTAGGACACATGTCCTTAGTTTCTACAACAGAATATTTGAAATCTTTAAGTACTATTTTCATTTTGCATGGCTCATTTTTACCTCACAGTTCATTTTTTTAAGGTTTTTATTGTAGATTGAGTGAAAGTTTAAAGGGCAGATCATCAGTTTTACATTCAACAAATCATATACCTTGTTTCATTACAATGATTATAACCCCTCCATGTTCCATCAGTTAACAGTATTTCTCTCTTTTCATTTTAGCTCTTTAAAAACAACAACCAAAAAAAACCACTCAGGCATATATAATAGTTTATATCACCAAAACACACATTCTGTAAGTCTGCCTCCTGGCAGCCATCTCTTAGTCCCTCTCTTCCTATAAATCTATAGTCCTTAGCTGCTCCCTCTCTCCATGTCCCCATCTCTGCCTCCATCTCTGGTAACTCTGCTTCTCTGGATAAGGTCTTACATTTTGCTTGTGCTCTTCTCCCTTGATGGTCCTAGGGTCCTTTATTCCTGGAATGTAAGATTAACCATTCCCCTGTTTTTGTTACGAAACTTCTACCTTTACAGTTGTGACAGTAGCAATTAGTCATGATAACAATTACTCACTACTGAATTATAAGAATCTTATTGCCATCTCTTTTTCCCAGACGCATCTAGACAAGATAAGAACTATTCAGTGGGGACTCCTTTCCCCCAACACACACACTGTTAAACTAAACTCCCCTTGAAACCTTGTAAGCCAGTCACTTCGTGCCTTTATCACGCCTTCATTTTAGGTAGCCAATGTCTAAGTTGCCCGTCCCTATCTACCCTGTGTACAGAGTGGACAGCATTGATACTTCATGTGAACACTCATTTCCTTTCTGTTGGTATTTAGAGTTAATACCTCCATGAGTATAGGTCAAGTTAATCAAATTGTAGCAATTTACCCTTGTTTCCTCTATCAAAAATTGTTTGTTCTTTTTATTATTATTATTATCTTCCTCTAGTCGAGCTCTGATTATCAAGCCATTAATGATAGGTCAAAGGGTCTGCGACTGATTATCAAGCCATTGAGGCTAGGTCTGCAACTTTGAGTGTTCTTGTGCACTTCCTTCCACTTCATATTAGCTGGATGCTTCACTGTCAGCTACCTCCTCACAGTTCATTTTTAGTCTATCTCTTGCTTCTCTCATTTTACTTTAAGTAACACTGAGAACCACATGGTCCATTTAAGATCTTGCTAGAAATCTCTTCAGTCAGATCCAACTTCACTTACAAGTACTACCTTCCATCAAACATTTGAACATAATTCAGACATTTTTGCCAAAACATAAAAAGTATCGCTTTTCCTATACTGTTCAATCATATGTTCGTTAATTTTTTAAAAACTCCTTCAGCAGCACATTTAATGTCTACATTCCTAGTACATTCCCTTGCTGCTTTGTTGTTGTTAAGTGCCTCTGAGTCAGTTATGACTCATAATTACCCTGTATTGGATTTCTGAGGAGCAGCTTGTGTGTTTGAATGGCTGACTTTGTTGTTAGCAGCCCAGTGCCTTTCCCACATCTGTTGCAAGAGCCATATATATTTTCTAAGATACTAGAAACTTTATAGCACTCCTCACCTCCATCCAAGTCCTCACAAAAAGGTGCCTTTGACATCCCTAATTCTACTAATAATCTCTTCAAGGTAATGTAAGCTTTTACTATTAGGCATTTTAAAAGTCTTCAAGCCTCTGTTGTTGGTGTTTTTAGGTGCCATAGAGTCAGGACCAACCCATAGCAAACTCATGCACAGCAGAACTATACACTGCCCGATCCTTGGCCAACCTCACTACTATTGCTATGTCTGAGTCCATCGATGCTGCCACTTGACCAATCCATCTTGTTGGGGGCATTTCTCTTTATCGCTGACCCTCCACCTTACCAGACACCATATCCTTCTCCAGTGACTGGTCCCTCCTGACAATATGTCCCAAATGTGAGAGACAAAGTTTGGCCATCTTGGCCTCTAAGGAGCACTCTGGCTGCACTTCTTCCAAAATGGATGTATTGGTTCTTTTGGCAGCCCATGGTACTTTCAATATTCTCCAACACTGTAACTCAAAAGCATCAATTCTTCTATGGTCTTCATTATTCACTCTCCAGCTTTCACATGCATATGAGGTTATTGAAAATACCATGGCTTAGGTCAGGCACACCTTAGTCCTCAATCTGACATTTTTGCTCTTCAACACTTTAAAAAGGTCTTGTGCAACAGATTTGCCTAATGCAATATGTCGTTTGATTTCTTGACTGCTGCTTCCATGAGTGTGGATAGTTGATCCAAGAAGAATGAAGTCCTTGACAACTTCAATCTTTTCTCCGTTGATAAGAATGTTGTTTATTTGTCCAGTGGTAAGT
>NW_006408871.1:751279-754559 GCF_000296735.1 Chrysochloris asiatica | reverse complement strand
TGCTAAGGGCCTTTGAGTCTGTTTCAATTCATAGCGACCCTGTATAGGGTTTCTAAGGAGCATCTGGTGGGTTTGAACTGATGACCTTGAGGTCATTAGTCCAGTAGTTATTAAAAGGACCACACCAGTATAACATTAAGGTCACTAAAAATCTGAGTCTGAACTCAAGAGTGCTGGCTCCAGGGAAAAGCTTTTGTTGTCTGTGGGCTCTGAAGGAAGGTCCTTATCTCGTCAACATCTGATTCCTTTTATTTTTTTCGAAATGTTTCAGATGTCCATGTGTCTTGGCACCTATCTCACACAGTCTATCCCTCTCACCTACTTGCTTGCTTAATATTTCAATATTTCTTTTATATCTCAGAAGAGATTGATTCAAAATTCACCCTACAGTAGTTTTGTCATTAACATTACAAAGACAACCAATTCCCAAATGAGATTATGACCAGAGACATGTTGGTTTTAAGTGCCATAAAGTTGGTTCCCACTTATGTACAGAAAAAGATAAGAATCCCTGGATCCCTGCCAACCAAGTTTGTACTCACTACTGGATCCACAGAGGAAAGACCTAGGAAACCCTAGAGGGCAGTTCTACTTTATTGTGATCAGCATGATAACACACAAAAACAATTTGGATGAGAATATTCTGTTATAAATTATAGGTATCTCTTCTTTTTTATGATCTGTATTATTAGCAAAGCTTTGAGAAAAAGAGCGTAAGGAAAGATAAATATTTTACATGCGGTATTATCTTTCTGCCCAATATTGCTGCACTGAAACAGAATAAAAATCTAATAATGAAACACCATGAAACATTTAATAAAATTATCATTAGTGATTACTGCTAAATTACAGGCATGTTGTTATCAATGCCATCATGTCAGTTTCAAGAACAAAACTCTGTACTGCCTATCCCATCTTCACAATTATTATTTGAACCTATTGTTGCTGTCAATGTGTCAATGCATCTCATTAGGGGTCTTCCTCTGTTTCAACGACCATCCATTTTTCCAAGCATGATGTCTTTTTCCAGGGACTAGTTGCTCCTGACAATATGTCCAAAGAATGAAAGATGCAGTTTGCAATCCTGAATACTAAAGAATATTCTGGTTGTAGTTCTTCCAAGACAGATTTGTTTGTTCTTCTTACAGTCCATGGTACTTTCAATATTATACCATAATTCAAATGCCTTAATTACAACTTTCACATTCATGTGAGACTATTGAAAATACCACGGCTTAAGTCATACACATCTTAGTCCTCAAACTGACATCTTTGTTGTTGAAAATTTAAAGAGGTCTTTGCAACAGATTTGCTCAATGCTTTACCTCGTTTGATTTTTTGACTAATGCTTCCATGAGTATTATTTGTGGATCCATGTAAAATGAAGGCTGTGACAACTTTAGTATTTTCTCTGTTTTAAACGATGCTATTTATTGGTCCAGTTATAAGGAGTTTGATTTTCTCTACATTGAGGTGAAATTCATACTGAAATCTACTTTTTGACCTTTATAAGTGTATTATGTTCTCTTCATTTCCAGCAAGCAAAGCTGTGTCATGTGTATATCTAAGGTTGTTAATGAGTCTTTCTCTAATCCTGATGCCACATTCTTCTTCATATAATCCAGCTTCCTGGATTATTTGCTGAGCATACAGATTGAAAAAGAAAATATGGTAAAAGGATACAACCCTGACACACACCTTTCCTGGTTTTAAATCATTTAATATCCCTGTGTTCTGTTCAAACAACTGTCTCTTGGTTGGTGTGCAGATTCCTTATGAGCAAAATTAAGTGTTCTGGAATTTTTATTCTTCCAAATGTTCACAGTTTGTTAAAATCTGCACAGCTGAATGGTTTTGCATAGTCAATAAAGCATACATAAACATCTTTCTGAAATTCTCTGCTTTAAACCAACATTAATTTCAAGTCAGCAATGAGATCTCTTTTTCTACATTCTCATAAGAATCTGGCTTGAAGTTCTGGAGATGGTCTCTATTAGCTGTACTATTGGAAGCTATTAAGTGAATCTTCAGCAAAATTTTACTTGCCTGTAATATCAATAACATTATGTGAAGGTTTTCACATCCTACTACATCATCTATCTTTGAAATTAGTAAAAATATAGATTTTTTTCCAATTGGTTGGTCAGGCAGCTCTCTTCCAAATTTCTTGTCGTAGATGAGTAAGTGCCTCAAGCACTGAATTGGTTTGTTGAAACATTTAACTTTGTATTCTATCAATTCCATGAGTTTGATTTTTCATCAATGCCTTCAGTGTAACTTAAATGTTTACTTTCGGGATCATTGATTTCTTGATTTTATACTACCTCTTGAAATGATTGGCCATGTACCAATTCTTGGTACAGTGATTCTATGTATTCCTTCATCTTATTTTTATTTTCTGGCATAATTCGATATCTTGCCAATAGAATTCTTAATATTGGAACACAAGACTCAACTTATTTATTTATTTATTTCAGCTTGAGAAATGTTGGGTGTGTTCTTCCCTTTAGATTTTCTATCTGCAGGTCTTTCCACATTTTATTATAATACTTGACAGACTTCTTGAGCTGTCCTTTGAAATTTTCTATCTAACTCTTCTACTTCATCATGTCTTCCAGTTCATTTAAATTCTCTACTCTGAGGAGAAAGTTTCAGTCGCTTCTGACTTCCATTTTGGTCATTTCCTTCTTTCCTATTTTATTTTTAATGAGCTTTCTTTAGGGATTGTGTTTTTGCTGTCATCCCCATCCTCCTCTGGTATAATGCATCAAATCTGTTTTTGAAATTGTTTCTAAGTTTGAGTGGAAAATATTTATAGTCATATTTTGCCTCTTGTGAATGTGTTTTAATTTCTTGAGCTTCAGCCTGAACAGGCATATGATCAATTGATGATCTGTTCCACAATCAACACCAGGCATTGTTACTGAACTTCTCCATTGTTCTTCCCACAGGTGTAGTGAATTTTAATTCCTGTGTATTCTATTTGGTGAGGCCAATGTGTATAATTGTTTTGTCTTTTTTTTTATTTTTGAAAAGAGGTATTTGCAATGAATAAGTAGTTGGTCTTGCAAAATTCTATATCCTTATATTACAAAAGCAATATTTTCCGAGTATTGATCATTCTTTTTTGTTTCCAACTTTTGCATTCCAAACACCAGTAATTGTTAGTTCATCTTGATTGTATGTTTCTTCAATTTCAGACTGAAGAAGGTGTTTTTTCTGTTCTTGTTAAGAGCTGTCAAGTCAGTTCTGATTCACAGCAACTGTGTATAGAGGTTTT
>NW_006408871.1:731364-732866 GCF_000296735.1 Chrysochloris asiatica | reverse complement strand
AAAAAAATTCTTGGCCACAACATCTCTAGTGTTTTTCTCAAAAAGGCAGTTTCAATTATCTGACAATTTCTTTACGCCCCCATGATTATCCTGTGTCCTTTGAATAGATCTAGTGGTTATGAATCGGGCTGTTAGCCTCAATGTTGACAGCTCAAAACTACCAGCTGTTCCACAGAAGAAAGATGAGGCTTTCTGCTCCCATAAAGATTTGCAGCCTTGGAAACCCTGTGCAGGGTCACTATGAGTCAAAACTGACTCCATGGTACTTAACAACAACAACAATCCCACAAAACAGTTATCATAACTTTCTGAGCTGACCTTTCTTCCTTGAACTTTACTGGCCTTTGAGATCCCCTCAGAAGCACTGTTTTGATTGAACTTTTTTTTGAAGGTGCTTTAAGGAGTGTTTTATTATGAAAATGTGTCTTCGATCACTCACTAATTAAAGAAACATGTTTGAACACATTTTGCTTAGGATAAAACTGAGCATGCATGAACTCAAACTCTAGTAGCAATACCTTTAGACTTATCCTTGTACATTATCAGTAGATGTAGGTAGGTATAATGATCATCATTGTTATATTTTTGGTGCCCAGTGACTTGCTTATGCATGTCTTTTATTAATTATCTTTAAGTACTTCTGCAGTTTCTTACTATTTTTCATTTTATTTTTGAGTTCATTTTCAGTCTATGATTTCTGCTATGGATTATTATAATAGTAAAAGTGTTGGTATAACTTAAATGTGCATGCATTCCATACTAGTGTTGGCATTAAGTATTTTACAAATGGTGTACCACCTTTTTCTTATCTGTGCATAGCGTATATAGAAAACTAATGTATAAATGGGTTGCAAGGATTTTTTTTTTTAAATATGACATAAGCATTACTTGCTTAAATATTTTAGTTTCAGTAACAATAATATTACCAATTATTGTGAATTTCTACATACTAAACATTGCAAGAAAAATATTTTTTATCATTGTCAATTTTCAAATGAGGACACTAATCATTAGAGAGGCAAAAAAATATATATAGCAGATTATATAGCTATCACTATTAGGGCAACTAACATTTACATCTATATAGACTAATGCCAGAGAGAATATTTGTTTATGAACAAGGAATAGATATAGTTGAAAGTGAAAATTATTGAAGATTACAATATCAGTGAAAGGAGGAGGTAGATTTTGTTGAGTGGTTCAAGTGAATGCTGACATTACCTTAGATTAATGGTAGATCTAAGATGGTAGATCTTGGGTAAGAAAGAAAAAAAAAAAGTGGATTATGATATAAAGTCCTTGGCAGCTATGCATGACTGACCATGTGGTCACTATGTGGCCGTAATAAGAATAGTAGAGGTGATAATGTTACCACTACTAAAATAACAATGGATAATTTTTATGGAATTCCTTTTTGTGCCTGGCTTCATATGGGTCATTAAAAATGAATTATCTCAAGTAATTCTCACAGCATCCTTCAGGTTAGATACTATTATTATTGC
>NW_006408871.1:725134-729559 GCF_000296735.1 Chrysochloris asiatica | reverse complement strand
TCCTGTGCAGTAAAATGAGAGTGCTAGATTATATAATTTTTCTCCCAATTCCCCCTCTGATCCTAGATAAACCAGCGAATGGCAAAAACTAAACCTATACAAAGCCTGATGATATATAATTTGAACCTACTCAACTGATTTTAGTATAAGACCATCCATTTTCTCAATGCTTTACAGACCAGAAAATTTGGCAGTTGAGGAAGGAATTCAGTGTTAGGCAGCTGGGCATAATTTTGGATGAGAGACTTAAATTCAGTGTTAGTTAAGTGTTTACAGTTTGCATGTGTGTTGCAGGTGCAAGTGTGTGACATCACTTTCAATGACTGATTTGAAGTGTAGGAACAGTGAATGGCAGGAGGCTTATAGCTTTCTTTAACCCTTTCCAAACAAGTCATCTTGTAGACAGATGTTGACCATACTTTCTCGAGAGTCTCTCTAAACGAGACCTGGAGATGAACCAGTTTTTGCTGATCCAGACATTGGCATTAGAATGTACAATAACTGAACCTTTTCAGGAAGTGACAGAGACTAATTCAGGAGGATGGAAAACCAAGTGCCTTCCTCTAATATCCAAGATGATGGAAATGATGGGAAAACCAGCTATATTATCTTGTTTAAACTAGTCAAACCTCATTGTTGAGATTTTAGGTTAATTTACACAGTGTTTTAGAGGGAATGGTGGTAGAAACAACTTCTTATGTAGGAGGAAGCCCCATTAAAGAAACAATTATCCAAACTACTAGCATAAACAAAATTGCAGCAAGGAATATTAAAACTATTCATGGGAACAAAATGTTTGTATGCTTTTCCTTGAAAATAGACTTCTAGTTTATCCAGTACAAGCACTCCATTGACATAAAGAAAACAAATATTTTTAGGTTAGAAAGCTATCCTAATTAAAATCACCCCTATGTAGTTATTAAAACAGATTATGTTTTTAATTTATGCATATTCTACAGTGCTAAGTCAAGCATTTGATATAATGCCTAAGAAATTTAGAATGATCACAAGAAAAGTCACTGGGAATAGACTTAGAAGTTTTCATATTGTCTATATTAATATTTTTCCTGTTACATATACATGCATGTACATAGAGAGTAAGTTAAAATGTACATGTACATTTTATGTGCATTCATATGAATAAAAGTAATAATACTTTATTTTAAAGTAGCCTGTATTTTAGATTTTCCAGTAATTTATGTAACTTTTCCCTCTAATTACTTCACATTACAGAAATTTTACTAGGCTAATACTTTTCATCCTAGACATTTATAGTGTTTGAGGTGCTGCTGTGGTTTTTGCTCTTGCACACAACTTCAGGGTGGGCAGGTAAAAGAGTTGTTATTTGTAGATTATCAATGGAGAAGGTAGAGCTTGATTCATGAGCTTCAGAGACTCAGTAAATATTATTTATTGTTATTTATGAAGTCAGAAAGGCTATTTTGAACAAGTAAAGGGAAATGATCACTCTTTGAAATAGATTGCATTGAAAAAAAAAAAAACAGTTAAATTCCAGCCTCCTTTTTCTTCCTTCCCATATCAGAATTGATACTCTGTGTCACTGCCTGGATTGGATCACATTAACTATGAACTTCATTTGAATAAATTGTTAGCTCTCCTGCAGTTGCAAGTACTGACTATTTTGCTTGAATTTGTAGCTCTTTGATGTTCACTGTAATGTATGAATTTTTACCAAATTTAGACAGAGGCTGAATTTATTTTTTTAAGTCCTAGAAAATTCTACTGAGGTCTGATTAACATCAGTTTACAAGTTTGAAGATAAATTTTCACAACACTGTTTTTGAAAGGTGCTGAGAGTTGTGGTAAGGACCAATATTTTTAAAGGACACTAAGCATCCTTATTTTCCAAATTGGGAGGTGAAAAGGGATTCTGTCTATTAATTTTCAGAGTTTAAGAGACTGTTGGTCCTGTGGGTTAATGCACTGGAATGCAAAGTTGGTTAGGGCGTCAAGGTCTTTGATTGAAACTCAGCAGCATCTCCTAGGAAACCCTATACTGGGTTGCTGTAAGTCTGAATCAGCTTGAAGGCAGAGGACCGCATTTAACAACCACAAGAGATTGTAGAGGTTCCCTTGGGAATGCAAATGATTTGGGAGAAAGACTTGGTGATCGGTTTTTCAATGAAGTTCTATTTTGCCACACATGGATTACCATGTATTGGAATTGTCTTGACAGCAGCCGTTTATTTTTGTTTTCAGAGCATTTAGAACTAGGATAGCGTACACTAGAATACAAAAACATTTTTTTAAAGTATGCTCATTACACAGTATTAACTCAAATCAAACTGTAAAAATAACGAGAAAACTTAGATAACATCTCCATTTTTCTAATTCAGTTATTCTGTTTCTCTTACTCATATGATGCAGACTGTAGGAATTCACTTTGGAAAAATGCAAGGGAAAATCTTAAAGAGAAATCTGTTTTGATAACTTAGGAAGATGTCCACTTATAAGATGTCTCTTTGCGAATAGTTGTGTTTGTAACAGGTACAATCAGTGACACTAATATAGGCTCTCTTATGACGTCAG
This sequence comes from Chrysochloris asiatica, assembly GCF_000296735.1. Lineage (NCBI taxonomy): Eukaryota > Metazoa > Chordata > Mammalia > Afrosoricida > Chrysochloridae > Chrysochloris > Chrysochloris asiatica. The sequence continues at coordinate 727,009 of NW_006408871.1, read as the reverse complement.
TGATCTGACATATCTTAATATGAAACTGAAATTAAGATGACTGGTAAACTTTTCTTGGAAAACTCAGAAGCCAACTGGAGATTCTGTTGCAGTCAAAGTCATGCACTTAATCAAAACCACATTACCTTTTGTAAATCAGAAAATTCAAAATGGCATTTATTGGCTCTGCTGAGGGACTTGGTTTCCTGGCTGGGCAGAGGACTCCTTTACTGGTAGTCACAGTTCATAGTCATGCATTGGGAAGAGATAGTACAAAGGTGACTGTTATTTATTATTATTACATGCCTCAGTTGTATTTCACTGGATTCAGAGATGACTGTTTTCTAAAGTGATAAAATTAGAAACAGTAAAATGTCAATCTACTATTGATTTAAAAAAGGAAGCCAACATATTATTTTGAGATCATTGAAGAGTCATATGCAATTGTACCAAATAGTATAGAGAGATCTGTACACACGTCATCCGGTTTCCTCCCATGATAATATCTTGCATAACTATAATACAGTATCAAAACCAGGAAATTGACTTTGAAGCAGTCCATCAGACTAATATAGATATCATCAGGTTTACATGCATTCATTTGCATATGTGTAGCTCTTTGGAATTTTATTACATGTGTAGATGAATCTGAATACCATAACAGTAAAAATACTCAAGAATTCCTCATGCAATTCATAATTTTTAAAGGGTGTGTGCTCAAAAGCTTTATTGATACTTGCTAATTTGAATAGCTTCCTTTAACCTGGTTACTAAAACCAAGGGGTGGCAGTCAGTCTTGAGAATTGCCTGTGGAGTTCTCTGGGAATACAAGCAATGAATTAGCATGCTACTTTAGAAAGGAGAAATTGCTGAGCAAAGGATGGAAAAAGATTTTAATTATATCTGAATAAAAAATAAGACAGAGCTTTAAGGATACAGGTTAGTAGATTATTTTAGCAAAAGGAAGTACAAATTACAGTCTTAGATTCTTTTGTGAAAAAAATAAAAAAGCAGTGTCAGCATGAGTAAAAAAAATGAAAAATGTTATTGCTGTGCTCTGTGAAAGAACTCTCTCCCCCAGGGAAAACAATAAAAAATTATTTGCCCTTGTATCAAATTTAGGACCACTTACCAAAATGGCTAGTTTGGCAGAGGCTGCTGCTTGGCTGAGAGCTCAATTGTATGATTCACTTGTAGCTCAGCATGAACTTGCTTCTTTGACAATAGACATTTGTGTTCGCACATTTGGAAAATGAACCTACACAAGCAAGCACAATTTATACAGTTTCTTAAACCCATAAAACATTGACACTTTTAGACTAATGGGCTTTGGGCTACACACAAAATAAATCTTTTGTATTTTTTGTCATTACTCTTTATATCCTGAGTAATGAAGAACATCTATAAAGTGTAATTGTTAATAGTAGAAAATTGTGGCAAGTCAATCAAAAAGGGTACGTACTGATTCACCATCTTTTTTTCCATCAACTTGGAATTAAAGATAATCCTTTTCTAGAAAGAAAATGCTGGTTTAATTATTATGCAATTAAAACTTCTTCTCTTGTACACTTTATTGTTGTTAAATGACATGGAGTTGATTCTAACTCATAGCAGCCCTATAGAGGGTTTCAAAGGAAAGTCTGGTGGGTTTGAACCTCTGACCATGCATTTCAAACTGACTTTTCAGTCCAGTGCTTATCCTAGAGGGGCACACTAGGACTCCTGTACACTGGTAGGCCGTAAAGACTTTCTGAGACACTACTAATTAAGCCCCCTTTAGTATTACAGTGTCAGTGATCAACTTGACCTAGAATTTTCTGCTAACTGGTATGACACTGTAGGATAATCACTGGACTGTGAACCATAAGGTTGGTGGTTCAAACCCACCAGCTGTTC
>NW_006408871.1:723416-724929 GCF_000296735.1 Chrysochloris asiatica | reverse complement strand
TATAAAAGAGTGGTAAAACAGTACCTTGTCAAAGGCGGGAATCTTTCAAGACCCAGAAAAATAAGACAGTCTGTCAAACTCTGGCTCTCAAAGGCTAGACTATAATTCCCTAGAAAATGTAAGAACGAAAGCTCCAGAACTCAAGGTTTAATACCTATTCTGTTGTTGTTGATGTTGTTAGGTGCTATTGTTGGTTTGTTAGATGCTATAAAGTCAGCACTGACTCATAGAGATCCTGTCCACAAGAGAATGAAACACCACCCAGTCCTGCACCAACCTCAGGATTGTTGCTACATTTGAGATCATTGTTGCTACCACTGGGCCAATCCATTTTGTAAGGACTCTTTCTCTTTTTCGTGGACCCACCACTTTTCCAAACATGATATCCTTTCCAGGGATTGATACCTCTAGATAATATATCCCATGTGTGAGAGACAAAATCTGTCCATCCTACCTTCCAAGGAACATTCTGGCTGTACTTCTTCCAACACAGAAAGGCTTGGTTTTTTGGAAGTCCACGGCATTGCTTTGCTGTTGCTGTTAGGTGCCATTGAGACAATAACGATTCAGAGCAACCTTATGCACAGAAGAACGAAACACTGACCAATCCTGGGCCAATGCTTGAGCCCACTGATGCTGCCACTTTGCCAATCCATCTCACTGGGGGTCTTCCTCTTTTTTTCTGACCCTCCACCCTACCAAACATGATATCCTTCTCCAGCAACTGATCCCTCCAGACAATGTGTCTGAAGAATGAGAGACAAAATTTGGCCATCCTGGCCTCCAAGGGGCACTCTGGCTGCACTTCTTCCCACACAGATCTGTTGGTTCTTTTAGCAGCCCATGACACTGTCAATATTCTCCTCCAACTCCATAACTCAAATGTATCGATTCTTCTATGATCTTCCTTATTCACTGCCCAGCTTTCACATGCATATGAGGTTATTGAAAATATCATGGCTTGAGTCAGGCACACCTTAGTCTTCAAGCTGACATCTTTGCTCTTCAACACTTTAAAAAGATCTTGTGCAGCAGATTTCCCTAGTGGAGTACATAGTTTGAGTTCTTGAATGCTGCTTCCATGAGTATTGATAGTTGATTCAAGAAAAATGAAGTCCTTGAAAACATCCATCTTTTCTCCGTTGATAAGAATGTTGTTTATTGGTCCAGTGGTGAGGGATTTTTGTTTTCTTTACATTGAGATGCAATCCATACCGAAGGCTGTGATATTTGATCTTCATCAGTAAATATTTTAAGTCTTCTTCACTTTTAGCAAGCAAGGTTGCATCATCTGCATATCTCAGGTTGTTAATGAGACTTCCTCCAATCCTGTTGCCAAGTTTTTCTTCATAGAATCCAGCTTCTTGGATTATTTGCCCTGTTTCATACCTTTCTTAATTTTAAACCATCCAGTGTTCCCATGTTCTGTTTGAACAACTACCTCTTGGTCCAGGTACAGATTCCTCATGAGCACAATTAAGTGTTCTGGAATACTCATACTTTGCAATGTTGT
>NW_006408871.1:718487-722642 GCF_000296735.1 Chrysochloris asiatica | reverse complement strand
TCTTGGACCTCCTCATTTCTTCCATTTTCTTTAGCATCTATCTCTACACTGGAGAGCAAGTTTCGGTGTTTCTTCTGACATCCATTTTGACCTTTTTTCTTTCTTGTCTTCTTAGTGACTTTTTGCTTTCTTCAAATAGGATGTTCTTGATGTCATCTCACCACTCATCTGGTCTTTGGTTTTTAGTGTTTAATGTGTCAAATCTGTTCTTCAGATGATCTCTAAATTCAGGTGGGATATATTCAAGTTCTGCCTTCTTTCCTAAACTTGTTCTACCCTTCCATAACAACTCTCACAGTCTCCATCTGCAGACTTAAATCATTTCCCTTCTTTCAGGCAGAGAGTGTATTAATGATTTTAGTTCACCCTTACCAGTCTATTGGGGATTAGAATTTATACACCTTCATAGAGATGAGATCTGTAGCTACTCTGTGTTTGTTGAGTTTCTGAGGATCTACTGAGGTCTGGGACCTGGTTCTCAGGATGACTCCTGGGTTTTGTGTTACCCATTATTTGCATTTTTTTCCCCTTCCTCATAAATGAGGGAAATGCCTTGTTGAACCTGTTATAGGGAGTGGGTTGCTGCACTGTTCCTAACTTTTGAGAATGCTGATCGCTTTCACAATGCAGAATTTCAGGATCCCCATCTGCCTAATTGACCTATTCTGCTTTCTCACCTAAGGTCAGAGTGTGCTCTGTTTCCCATTAAGGCTCATGTTTTATTATTAGCAGTTTTCAATAAAATCATCTACCTAAAATGATAGCACTTTCTAGTTCTCTGTTTTTAATGAGAACTATATATTCACTTTCAAGAATAATGAACACATGTACATATATTCAAAATTTTGTATGCAGTAGAAAAATGTACATACCCATAGAATTTTTATAAAAAAAATTAGAAGGTTCATAGTACTCTGATGTTCCTCTATGGATCTCACAGGACTGTATGAAATGCCAGTCAAGAACTCCATGATTTATTACTTCATCTAAAGATGAAAAATTGGTGCACTCAGATAGTAAAGAGCGAGTCTCTCTTGATGGCGTTCCTAGCTTTATGACGTTAAGAGTAGGATTTTGCTAAGGAAGGTGGATGATAGGCCAGCTGAGTGATTTTTTTTTTTAAAGACTACTGTAAACCTCTCACTTGATTATCTTTTTCTCTTAAAATTTTGACTTTAGAGGTTGACTTTTCCCTTATATCTGTTCTCTTTGCATATCCATATAAACCTCTTTTGCTCTCTGGTCTCTCCGGTTACTGGTATTTGCAACAAAATTTTCCTCTTTACCAAAAATGATTATGGATTATAACTTGACCCTAGATGGAGATAGTGGTTTATCTTATATAAAATCAGATCTTAATTATTTAAAAAATATATACCGGTGGATAATGTGACTGCCCAGAAATAGATGGTGATTGTATTTAACATATTAATGTATGTTGTGTGTTTTTGAAAGAAGAATTTGGTGAAAGACATATGGTAACCATTACTTCAAGGAGGAAGGGTCCTCTAGCTGGGGTTTATGTGTTAAAGAAGATAAGAGGAACATGTAAATTTGCATATGAAAGGAAAATAGCAATGAAAGAAAATAGGATTTCTAGGAGTAGAATTTTGTTGGACATTCATGTCTGCCTGAAGAACAATCTTTATTGTAATCTCAAATAGACATATTAGGCACCTGATCAGGTTCTTTCTGAGACCAAATATGTTTATTTTTTCTAAAATGAAAATTTTCTAAGTATTAGAAATAGTGTAAAAGATAAAGAAGTAAGATCAAACATTGTCCCTGAGTGCTAGAAAATTATAAAAGAAAGTAGTGAAGACAGCTGATGCCTGAAAAGATTTGTGTGATTTAAACCTGGGTTAGAGCTCTGGTATCACAGTGGTTATGAATCAGGCTGTGAACCGCAAGATCAGCAGTTTGAAACTACCAGTTGTTCCATGGGAGAAAGATGAGGCTTTCTGCTCCTGTAAAGATGTACAGGCTCAGAAACCCTGTACCAGGTTGCTATGAATCGGAACCGACTCCACAGTACATAACCACCACCACCATCAAATTTATCAAGATGGAACTTGATTATAACTTACCTTTGTGGTGTCTTTGTGTTGACATTGGGTATTCACACAGAACAGAATGAAATGAAACACTTTCAGGTCCTTCTGACCCATATGGTCATAGTCCACCTTAGTCTGGAAGCTCTACTGAAAACTGCTTACTGTCATAACTAACATGCAAACTTCAGTGAAATACAGGTAGTGACTGTACACGAGGTGCATTGACTTTACTGGGAAATGAACCCTGACTTCCCCATATTGTTAAATGCCATTGTGTCATTCCCCACTCATCGTGATCCTGCATAGAGTTTCCATGGAGTGGCTTGTGAGGTTGTTCAAACCGACCTTGCGATTCACTGCTTTATCTCACAGCACCACAGCAGGACTCCAGGTTCCCCATGATGGTGATAGTGATGTGCTGTGGAATTGGTTCTGATTCATAGTGTATAGGGTTTCCTAAGCTGTAAATCTTTACATGAGCAGAAAACCTCATCTTTCTTCCATGGAATAGCTGGTAGTTTTGAACTGCTGACCATGAGGTCAGCAGCCCAACTCGTAACCACTAGAAGATGAGCATTCTATCACTAAACCACCAGTGCCCCTAGCATGCTCTGAATACCTTCAAATAACCACTTTGGTAGCTTTCAACAGCCTGTCTGTGAGGCTTAGGCCCCACTAGATTGGGGATGAAATGTGTTCTTATAAAGGATAATTATTGTTGTTGTGTGCCATTGAGTTAGTCCTTACTCATAAGGATACCTCAGCGTTTCTGAGGAGTTACTGCTGGGTCTGAACTGTCAGCATTGCATTTAGCATTCCAGTGTTTATCCTACAGCACCACACCAGGATTTTGAAAAGAATAAGCAAGAGTATATTTGATATAGTCTTTTTTCATCTACATGTATCTATATAAAGAGCAAAGGTGTCACTTTGAGGACCAAGGTGTACCTGATTCTAGCTATGGTATTTTCAGTCACCTCATTTGCATGTGAAAGCTGGGCAATGAATAAGGAAGACTGGAGAAAAATGGATGCATTTAAATTATGGTGTGGGTGAAGAATATTGAAAGTAACATTACTGTTGTTGTTAAGTGCTGTCATGTCATTCTGACTCTTAGTAATCCTTTATAGGGTTTCCAAGGAGTGGTTGGTGAGCTTGAACTACTGACCTTGCAGGTTCAAACTGACTTTGCAGTTCAGCACATTAATCCCAAAGCAGCACACCATGCCAGAAAAACAAACAAATTTGTCTTGGAAGATGTGCTGCCAGAATGTTCCTTAGAAGGGAGTGCGGGAAGACCGGCTCTCCGCGGGGGTCGTGGGACACAAGAGAATACACGGAATCAGCGGATGGAGAAATGAATACAACTCAAGAGGCTTTTCAACTTGCTGTGCTGTCTGACTGTTCTCTCTAGCTTCTGCCCTCTGCTTCTACTTCCTTCTGCCACTTCTGCTTCCTGCCTCTTTCTGCCTCTACTCCTGCTCTCTGCTTTCCTCTGCTGCATCTACTTCCTTCTGCCTCTTCTGCCAGCCCAGCTCAGCAAGTCTTTATTTTTCATACTTAAAATTACACAGTACATGCATTGACACTTTATCATTTCTTGAATTATTACACAGTTAGTCACAACATCCTTGCACCTGGTCATTAGGCAACTTTGACAAAAATACTTCTGTGATGTTCAGACTGACCTTCATCTCCTTTCTCAGTATGAGATAAAACTGTTTGTTCTTGTTTCTACTAAAAGATTATAAACTTTCTATCCTACATAATGTGCTATTATTTTTATAATAAAGGTATTCATTAAATCACTTGGAAGCTATGTGGCATAAAGCCCAACCTGGCTACTTGCTGCAAGAAGTGTAGATTATTAAGTCAAAATGATCTTTCACTTAAGTTCATTATTGTCTACTTATTTACGCAGGTGCTTGTATACAGGGGTTTGTGAATTCTAGCTAGTGACTGAATGTGACGAGGCCTATGGGGGTAGGTCAGCTTGACTCTAATATGCTATCTGCTTTTGTGGCCTCACAAATGCAGTCACTTAGGTTTTCTAATGAAAGGGAGTAATTTACACAATTTCTCTTTGTATTCAATCCACCAA
>NW_006408871.1:715336-717502 GCF_000296735.1 Chrysochloris asiatica | reverse complement strand
ATTTGGGGTAGCACTAGCTTAAGAGATGCAACTCAGTGATTCTGTCTGTCTAACAGTGTCTCTAACACCCAGAGTGAGTGTCTTAGAGCATAACCTTAGTGTCAGACAAGGAGTGAATCTGACTCTATCATATATGAGCTTTTGTGATCTTGGGCAAGTTGCATGAATTTATCGAACTAGACCCCAATTTCCTATATTGGAGGATGAAATGAATGATATAATGTACAGAAAGATGAGAAAAATACTTGACACATTTTAATGTTTTGTGAATGACAGCAGTCATCAAATTGATAATTAATCATTGTAAAGGTTGACCATCTATCCAGGGAAAGGGTTAAAAAATCTCTATTAAGTCCAGTTTTAATTCATAAATTGCATTGCTGTTTTGGAATATTGGTCTCTACTTTCCTTGATATATTGGTATATTGAGTAATTGGTATTTGATAGAACAAAATCCCATATAGGAAAAAAAAAAAATTAGAATTCAAGATCTTACAGAAACAAGATTCTACCTGGACTCCACACACAGAGCCTGTGCTCTTAGTGGATTAAAGTAGAAAGAAGAATTTTACTCAGAGAGGATGAAGTAGCCACTGCAGCCACTTTTAGAAGTGGATAGTATGACCGAATCTGGTACAATAGCCAGACCACAAGAGATGCAAATATGTTTAACTGTGAATTAGGAAGGATAGTTCTGTTTCACTCCATCCTTTTTCTTAATACCTTTTCCCATCCAGATATGCGGCCTCAGATCAAAATTCTATTTCTATTATACTGTATATGAATCTAATGAGACTCAACAGTTCCATTATATGTTATTTTCTCAACATGTGTTAGCCACAGTTTCTGAACTTAACTTTTTTTTTTGTTTTTATTGTGAATTATGTGATAGTTTACATGGTAGAACATTAGCTTTACATACATTCTATCGATTTTGTTTCATTGCAATGATTATAATCCCCTCCATGCATCATCAAACAACCAAAGGGTACACCCCGCAAGCCATCCCCCCTAGCTGCCTGCACACACTCCTTCTCCTCCCTGAGTCCAGAGACCTCAGTGGCTCCATCTCTCCACGTCATCATCTCTATTTCCATCTCAGGCATCACTACTTCCCTGGGTAAGGTCCTGTACTCCGCTACTCTCCCTTGATAGTCCCAGGGTCCTCCACTCCCAAACTGCAAAATCAAGCATTCCTTTTGTTACAAAATGTCTGCCTTTACATTTTCAATCCTCACAGTCAGTCCTGATAGCAATTATTCACTATTGTACCACAAGAGTCTTATCCCCATCTCCTTTCAACAGCAATGTCCAGCAGGTTGAAACCACTCAGTGGAGATTCTACCTTCCCCCGAACCCTCCAGAACTAGGGTCCCTCTTGAAAGCTTGCAAGTCAGTCATTTCTTGCCTTTTGTAGTCCTTCCCCCTTTTGGGGTATCCTATGTCTAAATTACCCATCACTGTCAACCCTGTGTACTGAGACGGGTCGGAATGATCCTCGCGGTAAAGATTTGTTCCCTCTTTTGAGCTATTACATCTGTAAGTATAGGTCAAGTTCAGAAAACTGTATTAGATTACTCTTTCTTTTTCCTCTTCTTTCTTCTTCTAGTTGAGCTGTGATCATCCAGCCACTGAAGCCAGGTAAAGTGGGTACCATCTGCAAGTAAGGGTGCTCTTGTGCATCTCCCCTCACTTCTTATCAGCTGGATGCTTCACTCTTTGCTCTAGTACTCTGTGGCTATGTCACTGTTTTGGGGCCCAGGAGTCCCAAGGTCTTGCCACACTGCTGGCCAACCAAGTCTCAATCTGGACTCACGGAAGTCTATTGAACATTGTTGGAATTAGTTTACAACTTCATTACTGTTTTACCCCCACTTTCCCTTATTGGTGAGCAATGTGGTCACCAGCCAGAGCACATGCCTGCTCATGTATTCCCTTTGAGTCTTGGCCTTGGAAGTGGGTTTGCCCTGAGGGGACCTGACCACTTGCCTTGATGGCTCCCAGGTGAACAACTTGCTTGTTCTTTTAGTAGTCATTCAGACTGCCATTATTGTTTTTGAGTTTTCCTGCCTGTCTTTCTTTCAAGAAATATGTTCTGTTCTTCTAGCTACTCCAAGTTGACCTATTTGTCCTTTCAAGTGGAACTTTCCCACCTCAGAATATTCT
>NW_006408871.1:689160-690387 GCF_000296735.1 Chrysochloris asiatica | reverse complement strand
TGACATTTTCACAATGTTAAGTCTTTCTATATAGGAGCATGGTATATTCTTCATTTGTGTAAGTCTCTTTTGGTTTCTTGCAATAGTGTTCTGTAGTTTTCTTTGTATAGTTCCTTTGTTTCTCTGGTTACATTTATTCTAGATATTTCACCTTTGATTGGCTATTGTAAATGGTATGCTTTCTTAATGTCCTTTTCAGCACTGTCATTGTTACTATAAAGGAATCAAACTGATTTTTATGTTGATCTTATACCCTGCTACTTGGCTGAATCTGCAAAAAAAGGTCTGATAGGTTTTTACTGAGTCTTTGGAGTTTGTCATGTATAAGATTATATCATCTGTAAATAAAGAGAGTTTTACTTCCTCTTTGCCAATTCAGATGCCTTTAATTTGTCTATATTGCTTATAGCTCTGGCTAAGACTTTGAGCACAATATTGAATAGGAGTGGTAACAAAGAGCATCCTTGTCTGGTTACTCTTCACCGAGGGAAGGCTTCCACTTCCAGTTTCTCTCCATTGACAGTAATGTAGGTGGTTGGTTTTGAATATATGCTCTTGATTATGTTGAAGTAATTTCCCTTCAATTTCTACTTTGTTGAGTGTTTTTATCAGGAATAGATGTTGGATTTTGTCAAATGCCTTTTCTGGATCAATCAATATGATCATGAGGTTTTTTTCTTTTTTCTTGTTTATATGGTGGATTACACTGATTGTTTTTCTAATGTTGAACCATCCTTGCATCCCTGATATGAATCCCACTTAATCATGAAGTACTATCTTTTTGATGTGCTACTGGATTCTGTTGGATAGGATTTTGTTGAGAATTTTTGCATCTATGTTAATGACAGATATTGGCGTATATATTTTCTTTCTTAGTGATGTCCATCCCTGGTTTTGATATGAGGGTTATGCTTGCTTCATAAAACATATTAGGAAGTTTTCCATCCTTCTCTATCTTCTGGAATAATTTGAGTAGTATTGGTGACAGCTCTTCCCTGAATGCTTGATAGAACTCACCTGTGAAGCCATCTGAACCTGTACTTTTGGTTGGGAATTTTTTGATGACCTGATCAATTTCTTCCTTTGTTATGGGTCTGTTCAAGTCTTCTACTTCACTCCTTGTGAGTTTAGTTAGTTCATGTTTTTCTGAAAAATGTATCCATCTCTTCTAAGTTTTCAAATTTGTTGGAGTACAATTCTTCATAGTATTCTGTTATTATCCTTTTG
>NW_006408871.1:683378-685870 GCF_000296735.1 Chrysochloris asiatica | reverse complement strand
GCCAGCATTTAGTGTCCTCAACTTTTTTTATCTTTGTTGTTATTGCTGGTGTGAGATGGTATCTCATTGTTGTTTTGATTTGCATCTCTCTAATGGCTAGTGATCGCGAACACCGCTTCATATGTTTGTTGACTGCCCAGATCGCCTCCCTCGTGAAGTGTCTGTTCATATCCTGTGCCCATTTCTTGATTGCGTTATTTGTCTTGGTTTTGTAGATGTGTAGTATTTTCCTATATATTCTAGAGATGAGTCCTTTATCCGATATGTCGTTGCCAAAGATTTTTTTCCCAGGACGGAGACTTATGGTGGTTGTAAGGGTGTGGGTTTGCCACAGGAAGGTTTCCTTTGTGAGTTCCCTCCCCCGAACCCGGAGCTCCTCTCACCCATGCCATCTGGCCACCGTGGCAAACTGGAAATCCCTTCCTTATCTCTTTTGGTGGTTTTTACCTTAAAGTTTATTTTATCAGAGATTAGTATTATAATTGCTCCTTGTTTTTTATTGCTGTTATCTTTGCATATTTTTTTCCATCCTTTAACTTTTAGTCTGTTTTTGTCTTTGTGTGTAATTTGTGTTTTTGCAGGCAGCACATTGAAGGGTCTTGTTTTCTTATCCACTCAGCCACTCTCTGTCTCTTTACTGGTGCATTTAATCCCTTGACATTCAGTGTAATTATTGATAGGTGTGGGTTAACTGTTGTCATTATTTAATATTCTGTGGTGCTGTTCGTTCCTTTGTTTTCCATGCCTTCTTGTGTTGCATTCATGTTTTTGTGCTAATTCTTGTCAGTTTAAACTTAGTTTTAATATTTCTTTGTTCTGCTTGGATCTTCATTTCCATGGTAAGTTGTTTAATATTAGTTTTCTTTGGGGTTAACCTATAGTCTATTAAGTTTTCCCTGTGTATGGGACAGTCTACTATATCCTGTAATCTACTTGACCTCCTCACCAGCTGGATCTCTGTTCCTATATTTTTTCCTTCTTTGACCTTGTTAATATTTTCATCTTTGGTTGGCCTCACAGGTCATCTGAATTCATTGTTGTAATTTTGTTCTGTTCTGAACTCTGCTATCTGTTGACTGAATTCCAGGTGGTGTTGCCACGTCTGTCAATCTCTGGTTATTGTCTGTTCTTGCTGGTTTTCAGTCCAAAGAATACCCTTTAGGATGTTTTGAAGTCCTGGATTGGCTTTGAAAAAATCTCTTAGCTTCTGTTTATCCTGGAATGTTTTTGATTGCACCATTGTATTTGATTGGCAGTTTTGCTCAATAGATGATTCTTAGTTGGCAGTTTTTTTTTTCTTTTAGGGTTTTATATATGTCTCCACATTGCCTTCTTGCCTGCATGGTTTCTGCTGAGAAGTCAGAGCTTAATCTGATTTGCTTGCCTTTCTAGGTAATGCTTCTTTTTCCCCTGGCTGCTTTTAGGATTCTCTCCTTGACTTTGATTATGCTATAGCTCTGTGATTTTATTTGGGGGGGTCTATCCTTCCTGGGGTTCATTCAGCTTCTTGAATGTTTATCTTCTCATCCATCAAGATGTTAGGAAAATTTTCTTCCAGAAGCTCTTCAATTATCTCTTCTGTGGACTTCTGTGATTCTTCCTGTTCCGAAATGCCAATAATTCTTAGTTCTTCCTCTTCATGTTATCCAGCGTGAATCTTAGACTCTTTTCAGATTTTTTAATCCCTTTTTCTGCTTGCTCTTCTATCTTAGCAGTATTCAGAGATTTATTTTCCAGTTTGCTGGTTCTGGCTTCCATCACTTCAATTCTAATCCTTTGCCCTTTCAGTGTATTGCCCATTTCTGATATTTTATTATTAATCATCTGGACTTCTTTTTGCAGGTTTTGAATTGTTTCCAGTGCTGTATCTAACTTGTTTTATTGCTCCTGTTGCACTTTGCTGACTTTCTCCTTATTTTCCTCCAGCCCTTTTCAGAGCATTTGAATTTGTTTCCAATTCATTCTTCTGAATTACTTTTCAGGCAGATACACCCTGCTCTTCTCCTGGAAAGTCTGTGTCTGCTTCCAACTGATATCTCTCAGTTACAATTTTTTTTGTTTGGGGGCATGTATTGAGATATTTAATTGTGTTTTCTTGGACATTTTCTGTAGTTATGTAGGTTTTTATTGCTTAACTGGATGCATGTTGCTTTGTTGTTAAGATTACTGAGCATCTCCTCATAGATATTATCTGGATACAGGCTTCTCTTTTTACTTGTAATGCCTAGCAGCAGGTATTGGCTGTTGTTCAGAAGGGATATTACAGGGTATGCTTGTAGCTTGGCTATATGAGCACAGTTGTTGTCTCTGCTTGGGTAAGGTAGGGGGAGCAAGCTCCCACCCCTGGCAAAAGGGTGAGGCCAAAAGGACCAAAGACAAAAACAATATAAAAGTAGAGAAAGAAACCACAAATAAAAACCAAAAAATAAAATTGCAATTGACTGTCCTGTGGCTTTTGCTGTACAGGCAGGCATAAAGGATCCCACCAAGGT
>NW_006408871.1:681666-683278 GCF_000296735.1 Chrysochloris asiatica | reverse complement strand
GAATCTGGTTTGGGATTGCGTTATATGAGTAGATTACTTTGGGTAATATTGACATTGTCACTATTTTAAGGAGCATGGTATATTCTTCCATTTTTATAAGTCTCTTTTGTTTTCTTGTAATAGTGTTTTGCAGTTTTATTTGTATCAGTTCTTTGTTTCTCTGGTTACATTTATTCCTAAATATTTCATCCTTTGGGTGGTTATTGAAAATGGTATTGCTTTCCTAATTTCCTTTTCAGTGCTGCCATTATTAGTATAGAAGAATTCAACTGATTTTTGTATGTTGATTTTATACCCTGCCACTTTTCTGAATCTTTCAATGGATTCCAGTAAGTTTTTTTTGCTGAGTCTATGGGTTTTCTATGTATAGGATCATACCATCTGCAAATAAAGTTTTACTTCTTCTATGCCAACTTGGATGCCTTTAATTTCCCTATCTTGTCTAATAGCAGTGATAAACTGTATCATTCTCTAGTTTCTGTTCGCAAAAGGAAGGCTTTCAGTTTGTCTCTATTGAAAGTGATGCTGGTTGTTGGTTTTGTATTGTTGTTCTTGTTAGGTGCCATCAAGTCAGTACCGACTCATAGCAACCCTATGCACAACAGAACGAGCTAACCTCACAGTTGTTGCCATGCTTGAATCCATCGATGCTGCTACTTGGTCAATCCATCTTGTTGGGAGTCTTCTACTTTTTCTCTGACCCTCCACCTTACCAAACATGATATCCTTCTCCAGCAACTACTCCCTCCTGACAATATGTCCAAAATATGAGAGACAAAGTTTGACCATCCTGGACTCCAAGGGGCACTATGGCTGCACTTCTTCTAATATAGATCTGTTTGTTCTTTTGGCATCTCATGGCACTTTCAATATTCTTATCTAACACCATAATTCAAATGCATCAATTCTTCTACAGTTTTCTTTATTCACTGTCTAGCTTCCACATGCATATGAGGTTATTGAAAATACCATGGCTTGGGTCAGGCGCACCTTTGTCCTCAAGTTGCATCTTTGCTCTTCAACACTTTAAAAAGGTCTTGTGCCACAGATTTGCCTAATGCAATACACAGTTTGATTTCTTGACAGCTGCTTCCGTAGTGTTGATAGTTAATCAAAGAAGAATGAACTCCTTGACAACTTTAATGTTCTCTCCGTTGAAAACAATGTTGTTTATTGGTTCAGTGGTGAGGATTTTTGCTTGGTTTTGTATATATGCTCTTAATTATGTTGGGGATTTCCCTTAAATTCCTACTTTGTTTAGTGTTTTTATTAGGAATGGGTGTTGGATTTTGTCAAATGCTTTTTATGCATCAATCAATATGATCATGTCATTCTTTACTTTTTCTTATTTATGTGGTGGGTCACATTGATTGTTTTTCTAATGTTGAACCATCCTTACATTCCTGATTTGAATCCCACTTGGTCATGATGTATTTTGTTGTTGTTGTTGATGTGTTGGTGAATTCTGTTGTCTAGAATTTTCTTGAGAATTTTTGCATCTATGTTCATAAGGGATGTTGTTGTTGTTATGTGCCATGGAGTCGGTTCCAACTCATAGTGACCCTGTACAGGGTTTCCAAGGCTGTAAATCTTTACGGGAACAGAAAGCCTC
>NW_006408871.1:677351-681566 GCF_000296735.1 Chrysochloris asiatica | reverse complement strand
GGCACTATCAAAGTGAAGAGGAAAGATACATGAAAAGTGAAAGATGAAAAATTGGTCACACCTCTTCCTCTAGACATGCATCTCCACTGCTTAGAGCATTGTCACTGCCTCCACTTGGCTGTTGATGGTGAACTTTTTAACTTTTTCTTGGTCAACAATTGAGGATGTTTCCATTCCATATTCTACTATTTACTCTCAGGCTCATATTGGCAAATCCATGTCTAAACATCAGAAGCAGGTTTTATAAAAAAAAAATTTTTTTTCTTCCTTTGAACATCAGTCCATATTTTGTTTTCAAATATCCAGATGCTTCTGTTTATGCTCTTCCATGAATAGTTTCAGTATCCATCTCATACAAACTTTCTGAATCCCAAGCCTATAGTAGATTATTTTGTAATCAGATCCATGACTGATTTGCAAATGATTTGCCACATAATTCATTGCCACTTGTCTAGTCAACAGATTCCTTTCATATGCATGCTTAATATTGTCATCAGCTTTGAATGTGAACATATGTTTTAATATAACCAAGTGTGAATAATTTTTGACTCACCCTTGTATTTAAGAGAACAGAAAGTCTTATCATTTTTCTATGGAGAGATTGGTGGATTTGAACTACTGAATTTACAGTTAGCAGCCTAACATGTAATATACTACACTACCAATTAGGAATCTAATAAGAATATTTTCACAAAGTTATAGTCTTATGTTAGCATTAAGATACTTAGTCTATTCATTTAATTGTGCTTTAAATTAATCAATTATTTAAAAAATGGTATTGAATAATCTCTAGACCACAAATTATAGTAAATGTCATCTTTATAGATTCAAATCACTGATGGACATATATTAAATACAGGTCCTAATTATACCTTTTTTTTTTTTTTTTGACTTATCACCAAATTGCTGAATATCAAGGATCCCAGCATTATTGTGTGGCAATTAATTATCAGACAGATATTTACTGAAATTTAATTTCAGTCTCTGGGGAATATGGCAGCTCTGTAGGATAAGCACTGGACTGGAAATCACAAGGTCAGAAGTTCGAGACTAACAGCTGCTCCTCTGGGGAAAGATGAAGCTTTCTTCTCCTAAAAAGATTTACAGCCTTGAAAACCCTGTACAGGATCACTATGAATTGGAACCAACATGATAGCATTTAACAACAGCAACAACAAAATTTTAGTCTGTATGGTAGCCATCCACTGCTTATCAGTCAGTTTGTTCAGGGTGCTGACATGCATGTTCCTGTGATGCTGGAGGCTATGCCATCCAGGTCAACCATGGTGAACATGTTTTAGTAAAGAACTTCCAGACTAAGATAAACTTTAAAGAAGGAAAAGGTGGAACACTTCTGAAAAATTCATGACTGAAAAACTTACAAATAGCTATAGAACATTGTCAGATATAGTGCCAGAAGATGAGTCTCTCAGCTTGGAAGGCACTCAAAATATGACTGAGGGAGAGCTGCTGCCTCAAAGTAGAATTAGCCTTTTATGTGTGGATGAAGCAAAGATTTTGGGACCTTCATTTGCAGATAGGACCAACTCAAATTGTATATAGTTTCAAACATCCATTAATAACTATTATGTGAAATGTACAAAATGTAAATCTAGAAAAATTGAAAGTTGTAAAAAGTGGAATGGAATTAATAATGATCGATATCCTAGGATTTAGTGAGTTGAACTAGACTGGTATTTGCCATTTTGAGTTGGTTTCCAATGATAGTTGAAGACAAATGAATTGCATTCATTAAACAAAGGAACATATCAAGATCTATTATGAAATGCATTGCTGTCATTGATAGGATAATCAAGCAAGACAATTTAATATGAGTATTATTTGAATATACTAATCAACCAATATATTAAGATCTATCATGAAATGCACTGCTATCAGTGATAGGATAATATCCAACAAGCAAGACAAATTAATATGATTATTATTCAAATGTACTCACCAACCACTAAAGAAGAAATTGAAGATATATACCAACTTCTACAGTCTGAAATTGATGAAACATGCAGTCAAGATGTATTGATAATTACTGTATATAGGAATGTGAAAGTTGAAAACTAAGAGGAAGGAACAAGAAAATATGGCATTAGTGACAGAAATGGCACCACAGAATGCATAATAGAATTTTGCATGATCTAAATGTGATGCACAAGACCGTTTGAAAGTGTTGAAGAGCAAAGATGTCAGCTTGAGGACTAAGGTGTACCTTATCCAAAACATGGTATTTTCAATAACCTCATATGCATGCAAAAGCTGGACAGTGAATAAAGAAGACAATAGAAGAATTGATGCATTTGAGGTATGGTGTTGAAGGAGAATATTGAAAGTGTCATGGGTTGACAAAAGAACAAATAGATCTGTGTTGGAAGAAGTGCAGCCAGAGTGCTCCTTGGGGGTCAGAATGGCCAAACTTCATCTTTCATACTTCAAACATACTGTCAGAAGGGACCAGTCCCTGGAGAACGATCTCATATTTGGAAAGGTGGAGGGTCAGAGAAAAAGAGGAAAAACTCAGGGATATTGATTGGCAAAATGGCAGCATCAATGGGTTCAAGCGTGGCAACAATTGTGAGGTTGGCCCAGGACTGGGCAGTGTTCCATTATGTTGTCCATAGGGTCGCTATGAGTTGGTACCGAGTCAATGGCACCTAACAACAACAACTTCATCAGATGGACTACACAGGAATCAAGTAGGCTTCATGTGTGGACAGAGAAAATGGAGAAGCTCGATAAAATAGACCAAAACAAGTTTAGAAGCCAACTGTTGAACAGACCATCAATTGCTCATATTCAAGTTAAAGTTGAGATGGAAGGAAATTAAAACAAGTCTACATGAACAACGTACAACTTGAGTATAGCCCACCTGAGAATAGAAACCATCTCAAGAGTAGATTGGACACATCGAACGCTAATGTTTGAAGACTATACAAATTGTGGGATGGCAACAGACACAAAATGCATGAAGAAAATGAAAGGTCATTAAAAAGACAGGAAAGAAGGTGAAAACCAAAACAGATGATGGAAGAGACTATCACACTTGCTCAAAAAGTAAAGACGATAAAGCAACTGGAAGAAACAATGAAGTAAAGGAGCTGAACAGAACAGCATGTAAAGCAAAGTTCTATAATGAAATGTGCACAAAACTGTAGTTAAGAACATAAATTGAAGAATATGTTCAGTATTTCTGAAGCTGAAAGAAAGGAAGACAGAGTTTAAGCTCTGAGTTGCAACATTGAAGGATTTTGTAGTCAAAATATTGAATGGTGCAGGAAGCATCAACAGAAGATGGAAGGAATACATGAAATCCTTGCACCAAAAACATTCAATGAATTTACAAAGTAGCATATGATAAAGTTGAACAATTGGGGCTGAAGAAAGAAGTATTGAAGACATTCGTGAAAACCAAGGTCCCAGGAGTTGAAATACAATTGAAATGCTTTAAGAAATCAATGCAGTACTGGAGGTACTCACTTTGTATCACAAGAAATTTGGAAGGCAGTTACTTCATCAGCCAAATAGAAGACATCCATATTTGCGCCCATTTCAAAAAAGATTATTCAGCAGAATGTGCATTATTCATAATATCACATGCAAGTTTGCTGAAAGTAATTCAAAATAGTTTCAGTGGTATATCAACAGGGAACTACCAGAAATTCAAATCAGATTCAGAAGACTTGAATCAAGGGATAACATTACTAATATCAGATGAATCTTGGCTGAAAGCAAACACAATAAGATGTTTACTTGTATTTTATTAACTATGCAGAGACATTCAATTGTATGGATCATAACAAATTATTGATAACATTGCAAATAATGGGTATTCCAAAATGCTTAATTGTGCTTATGTAAAACCTGCATACAGACTAAGAGGCAGCTGCTCAAATAGAATAAAAGTATAGTGAGTAGTTTAAAATTAGGAAAGATATGCATCAGGATTGTTTCCTTTTATCATACTTTTTCAATCTGTATGCTGAGGAAATAATCAAGAAGCTAGACTAGATGAGCAAGAATGTAGCACTAGAATTGGAGGAAGACTCATTAAGAAACAATATGTAATATGCAGATGATAGAACCTTGCTCCTAAGTGGGAGCTCTGGTAGCGTAGAGGTTACGAATCGGGCTGCGAACCTTAAGGTCAGCAGTTCGAAACTACCAGCTGCTCCATGGGAGAAAGATGAGGCTTTCTACTCCCGT
>NW_006408871.1:667673-670595 GCF_000296735.1 Chrysochloris asiatica | reverse complement strand
CTTGCTTCATAGACTGTATTAGGATGTTTTCCATCCTTTTTTAATATTCTGGAATTATTTGAATAGAATTGGTGACAGCTCTTCTCTGAATGTTTGGTAAACTCACCAGCAAAGCCATCTGGACCTGGACTTTTTTTGGTTGAGAGTTTTTTGATTACCTGATCAATTTCTTATTTTGTTATTGGTCCATTCAAGTGTTCTACTTCACTTTCTGCATGTTTAGGTATGTTGTGCTTTTTCAAAAATGCATCCATCAACTCTAGATTTTCCAATTTGTTGGAGTACAACTCTTCATAATATTCTATTATTATCCTTTTTATTTCTATTGGTTCTGTTGTGACATCACCCATGTGGTTTCTTTCTTTCTTTTTTAAGTTTTTATTGTTAATTGGGTCCTTTGTTTCTGGACTATAAGACTGACTATTCCTCTGTTTTTATTATAAAACTTACAATTGTAATAGTCTCAATTAGTCATGATAACTATTATTCACTATTGAATTATAAGAATCTTATCCCCATCTTTTTTTACTAGACCCATCTAGATACTATGAAAACTATTCAGTGGGGGCTCTTTCCCCCTTCCGCTCCACTCTTAAAACTAAACTCCCTCTTGAAATTTTGTAAGCCAGTCACTTCGTGTGTTTATCACCCCTCATTTTAGATAGCCAAAATCTAAGTTGCCCATTCGTATCTACCCTGTGTATAGAGGGGATAGCATTGATACTCCATGTGAATACTCCTTTACTCTCTGTTGGTATTTACAGTTACTACCCCCATGTGTATGTCAAGTTCATCAAACTGTAACAATTTACCTTCATTTCCTTTATCAATAGTTTTGTTTGTTTGTTTTTTCTCTTCCTCTAGTCCTGTTCTGATTATCAAACCATCGAGGCTAGGTCAAATGGTTACTATCTGCAAGTTTGGGTGTTCTTGTGCATCTTCCCTCACTTCATATCAGCTGGATACTTCACTCTCAGCTCTAGGCCTCTGTGGCTATGACCTTGCCCATGGGCTCAGGTTTCCCCAGGTCTCACCACACTTTGGACCGACCAGCCCTTCTCCCTTCTCTCTCTAATCTCCAGATCAACAGGAGTCTATGGACTGTGGTTGAACTCAGCCCATTTCTTCATTGCTGCCTTTCCCCCTCTTCCACTCACCAGTAGACCAATGTGGTCACCAGAAATCTTACATGCCTGTCCATGTGTTCCCTTAGAGGGGTGTTTGTCCTGAAGGCATTTGATTGCTTGCCTTGATGGCTCCACGGTGAACAGCCTGCTATTCTTGCTGTTGCTCTAGCTGTTCCAGCCAGGACTGCTTGTCCTTTCTAGTGGGAATGTCCCACCTCAAAAGGTTCTGAATGGGGCTCAGGATTCCACCTAAGGTCCTCTACTCTGCAAAGGCACCACAGGAGGTCAATTTCACTGGGCAAGTTCCAGCCCCCTTTTATGTATTCCAATCAGTTATAGGCTAAAGACTGGCTTACAAGCTTTCTATAATTATGTCTCCTCATATTCCTTTCTATCCAATTCAAGTGTCCAGTTTATGATAGTAGGCAAGGGAAACCAATATACATAAGACAGTCAAGCATCTTAGTAATATTTCTCCTCTTCAAACTATGCCTAGATCCCTGTATCACAGAGCCCTATTGTTCCAAGGTTGAGCATACATCACTATTTACCTCTACCCCATTTCGCCCATGCAAACCTGTCTCAGTGATCCCCTATCGACCTCATTTTGCCACCTCCTCCCACTTCTTGTATTGCCCTCCCCAACATCTGAACTATGATGTGTCTGCCTCCTATCTTGTGCTCTACTATTGCCTCCCTCCACCTCCCCTTGTGGTTTCTTGTGGCTGTTATTTGTGTCTTCTCCCTCTTTTCTTTTGTTAAGTTTTCCAATGATTTGTCAGTTTTATTCATCCTTTCAAAGAACCGTCTTCTTGTCCTTTTGATTCTTTCTATAGTTTTTCTGTTTCCTATCTCATTTATTTCTGCTCTACTCTTTATTATTTATTTTCTTGTACTGACTGTAGGTTTAGTTTGTAGGTGTGTTTTTCAGTTGTTGGAGATATTGTGTTAATGTATTGATTTTGGTTCTTTCTTCTTTTTGGATGTGTGCATTTATTGCCATAAATTGTCCTCTCAGCACCACTTTCACTGTGTCCAAAGATTTTGGTATGTTGTGTTTGTTTGTTCTCATTTGTTTCTTGAAAATTTGTGAATTCACATTTTATATCTTCTACTACTAGTCCTAGTGTGATGCTGTGGGCTAATGCGTCAGATTGCAAAATCGTTTGAACTGCAAAGTCAGTGGTTCAAGCCCACCAGCTGTGCCTTTGAAACCATATACATGGTTGCTATGGGTCGGAATCAACTCAAAGACACTCAACAACAACAACTACCCAGTAGCTTTTAAACAGGATGTTATTCCTTTTCCATGTATTTGACTTTATTTCCTTGCTTTTCCTATTTTTGATTTCTAATTTTATAGCCTTATGGTCTGAGAAGATGCTTTGTAATATTTTGATGTTTGTAAATTTATGGAGGATTGTTTAGTGACCTATCACAGTCTATTCTGCAAAATGTTCAATGTGTACTGGTAAAAAAAATGTGTGTTGTGCTATTGTTGGGTTGAATGCTCTGAACACATCTATGAGTGCATGTTGCTGGTGTCAGCATACGCAGACCCTGGGTTGATCAATGGCCCTGTGACATGGATGAAAATCCAATTCCTAAGCCCTCCTCAGGATAGTGAGCCATGGACCCTGAGGGCCAAAGGAAGTGACCTCCTGATGTCCCAGGTTCATTGGTTTTTGCAAACTCACTGGTTGACTACCTCTGTATAATTTTCTTTTGTCCTAATATTGTTCATTCTATGCTTCTAACTCCAGTAATTGTAGCTTCTGAGAAGATGGTTTCTTTT
>NW_006408871.1:664667-666645 GCF_000296735.1 Chrysochloris asiatica | reverse complement strand
CTTGTCTGTGGGCTCAGGAGTCCACAGGTTTCACCACACTTTGGACCAACCAGCCCTTCTTCTTCTCAACAGAAGTCTATGGAACAGATTGAACTCAACCTATATCTTCATTGCTGCCTTTCCCCCTCTTCCACTCACCAGAAGACGAACAAGGTCACCAGCAAGTTTATGTGCCTGCTTATGTATTTGATTTCAGTTTTGGAGGGAGATTTGTCCTGAAGGGATTTGATTGCTTGCCTTGTTGACGCCCTGGTGAACAACTTGTTTGTTCTTATGGTAGCTAATCAGACCACCATTTTTGTTTTGACATTTCCCTGCTAATCTTTCAAGAATTATCTTCTGTTGCTCTAGCTGTTCCAGGCTATTCTGCTTGTCCTTTCAAGTGGGAATGACCTATCAAAGAAGGTTCTAGATGGGGCTCAGGATCCCACCAAAGGTCCTATACACTACAAAGGCTCTGTAAGAAGCATATTTCACTGGGCAAGTTCTAGAACCCCTTTTTGGTATTCCAATCAGTTATAGGCTGAAGATGGTCTTACAAGCTTTCTGTAATCATGTTTCCTGATATTCCTTTCTATCTGACTCAAGTGTCTATTTTACAACAGTATACAAGGGAAACCAATACAAGACAGTCAAGCATTCTAAAAGTATTTCCCCTCTTCAGACTATACCTCGATCCCTATATCACAGAGCCCTGTTGTCCCGAGGTTGAGCATACATCACTATTTACCTCTGTCCCACATTTAACCCATGCAAACCTATCTCAGGGTTCCCCTATCTACCTTCTTGTGTATTACCCTCTCCAACACCCAAACTGTGATATGTCTATCCCCTACTGTGTGCTCTATTAATCCCTCCCTCCAACCCCCCCCCCATAACCAATGAATAGTTTATTTTATTTTTTCCCTTTTAGTATGGGTATCTTTTCTTAAGCTTTTACAATAATGGACTTTGCAATATTTGTCCTTTTGTGACTGAGTAATTTCACTCAGCATAATGCCCTCAAGGTTAATAATCCATGTTATGCAGTGGCTTGTAAATTTCTTGTTATTCTTCAAGATAGTATAATATTCCATCGTGTGTATGTACTAAAGTTTGTTTATCCATTCTTTCCTTGATGGGGACTTAGGCTGTCTCCATCTTTTCGCTATTGTAAATAGTACTGCTTTGAACATTGATGTGTATATATCTACTAGTGTCAAGGCTCATATTTCTTGTGGATATAAACCAAGTAGAGGAATTGCTGGATCATAAGGTATTTCTATTTCCAACTTTCTGAGGAAGCATCATACTGTTTTCCAGAGTGGTTGGACGATTTTGCATTCCCACCAGCAATGAAGAAGAGTCTTAGTCTCACCACATTCTCGCCAGCATTTATTGTCCTCTGCTTTTGTGAACTTTGCTCGTGTGAGATGATATCTCATTGTTGTTTTCATTTGCATCTCTGTAATGGATAATGATCATGAACTTTCCTTCATATGTTGGTTGGCTGCCTGAATCTCTTCCTTGGTAAAGAGTCTGTTCATGTCCTGTGCCCATTTTTTAATTGAGTTATTTTTCTTTTTCTTGGAGAGGTGTTGTTTCCTATCAATTTTAGAAATTAGTACCTAGTCTGATATGTCATTGAAAAAGATTTTTTCTATTCTGTTGGTTCCCTTTTTATTCTTTCAAAGAACATAATTTTCTAATTTTTACAATGTCCCAATCATATATTTTGTCATCTTTTGTTTGTGTAATATAGGCAATGTTTGGTAGTCTGTATGTGCCATGTATTAGAGCCCTTCAATTTATCCCTATTTTTTCACTGATTACCTTTATAATTCTGGGGTTCACATTCATGTCTTCATCCAATGTTGAGTTGGTGTTTGTATATGGTGTGAGATAAAAGTCTTGTTTCGATCTTTTGCATATCGATTTCCAATTCTGCCAGCACCATCCATTGAAGATACTTGTTGTCAGGTGCCATCGAGTCGGAACC
>NW_006408871.1:657542-664567 GCF_000296735.1 Chrysochloris asiatica | reverse complement strand
TTTGTAACAAATCCCTCCCTAAAAAAGAGAATAAAAGACTGAGGTAGAGTGAGTTCTGTGTGCAATGCTAGGCAATATGTTTTCAGATCTGCCTACCTGCCAGCTTGCATCATATCTGTATGTCTGTCTTTTTTGTATATATTTTGTCTCTCCTTTCTCTATCCCTTTCACCGCCAGATCTCCCTTCTTCGTTACACCCACACTTCCTTGTAGAGGCTGGACCCCGACATAGGACCTCAACACATGTTGGCTGACTGTGGTATTTAGTTCCTTTGTATCTTTGTCAAGTTTCTTTCTGGTTCTATCCTTTTACCAAAAGTGATGTATGAAAATCCCCCAATATTATTGTAGATTTTTTTTTTTTCTTCAAATCGATTAGAGTTTGCTTTATATATTTTGGAGCTCTTTCATTTGGGAGCATAGATATTTATTATGGTTAAGTGCTCTTGCTCAATTAACCATTTAATCATGAGATTATGTCCATCTTTATCTAATATGCTCATTTTTGCCTTAAAATTTATTTTATCAGCAATTAGTATTGCCACTCCTGCTAGTTTTTTTTTTGTTTTGTTTTTGTAATTAGCTTGGTATATTTTTTTCCATCCCTTAACTTTTAATCTGTTTTTGTCTTTTTGTGTAAGGTGTGTCTCTTGTAGACAGCATATTAAAGGATCTTGTTTTCTTATCCATTCTGCCACTTTCTGTCTCTTAACTAGTGCATTCAATATGTTGACATTCAATGTAATTATTGATTGGTATGAATTAATTGCAGTCATTATGTTTGTTTTTAGGTGCCATTGGTTTCTTTGTTCTGTATGCTTGTCTGTGCTGAGTTCATGTTTTTTGTGTTTTTTCTTGTCAGTTTCTTAATAGTTTTAATGTTTTTCTTGAATTTTAATTTTCTTGGTATGTTGTGAAATATTAATTATCTTAAAGTTTACCTTATATTCTATTAACTTTTCCCTAAAGTTTAAACAGTCTATTTTATCCTATAATCTACCTGACCTCCTTGCCACCTGGATCTCTGTTGCTATGTTTCTACCTTCTATCACTGTGTAATTGTTTTGATCATAGACTGACTTCCCAGATCCTCTGGATTCATTCTTATAGTTTTGTTCTGTTTTACACTCTTCCATTTGTTGATTGAGTTCTGGGTGGTGCTGCCACATATGTCAATCTCTGGTTGTTGTCTATTCTTGTTGGTTATCAGTTCAAAGAACTCTTTTTAGGATGTTTTGAAGAGCAGGGTTAGCTTTGGCAAAATCACTTAGCTTCTGTTTATCCGGGAATGATTATTACACTGTTGTATTTAATTGACTGATTTGCTGGGTAGATGATTGTTGGTTGGCAGGTTTTTCCTTTCAGGGTTTTATATATGTTTCCTCATTCCCTTCTTGACTACATGATTTTTTCTGAAAGATCTGAGCTTAATCTGATTTACTTTCCTTTGTTTGCAACATTCCTCCTTTCCCTAGGTGCTTTCAGGATTCTCTCCTTTAATTTTTGGAGAGCTTGTTTATGATATGACTTGCTGATCTTTCTTTGGGGGAGTCTATTCTTCCTGGGGTTCATTTAGCTTTTTGAATGCTGATCTTTTTGTTTTTCAGGATGTTAGTGAAAATATCTTCCAACAGCTCTATAAGTATCTCCTCTGTGGCCTCATGTGATTCTCTTCTGGAATGGCAATAATTCTTAACTTATTCCTCTTCATGTTGTACCACATGAATGTTAGACTTTCTTCAGATTTTTAAATCTTTTTTCTGCTTGCTCTTCTATCTTAGCAATATTGAGACATTTGTCTTCCAGCTCACTGGTTCTAGCTTCTATCTCTTCAATTCTACTCCTTTGCCCTTTCACTGTATTGTCCATTTCTAATATTTTCTTATTAATCTTTTTTACCTCTTTTTGCAGGTTTTGAATTATTTCCAGTGCTGTATCTATCTTATTTGTTTGTTGCTGTAGTGCTCTCCTGACTTCTTCATTATTTTTCTCAAACCCTCTGCAAAGCATTTGGATGCATCTCAGTATCATTTTCCTGAATTCCATTTTAGGCATATCCAAATCTGCCTTATTTCTAATATGAAGTCAAGGTCTAGCTCTTGCTCATTTGTCCCAGTCACTCTATCTTGTTTCTGGACATGTGTCAATGTGTCATCTGTTTCTTGAGCATCTTCAAAAGTTAAGTGTGATTTCAATAATTAGATGGATGTATGTTGATGTATTATTATGCTTTCTGATTGCCTCCAGGTAGATGTGATCAGGAGATGGGCTTCCCTTTTCAATTTTCTTACTACTCAACTTAGAGTAACTGTAGCAGGTGTTGACTGTCTATCAACAGCTGGTATAGGTTATTGCCTAGATGGTGGGATTTTATAGGGTGTGATTGTAGCTTGACTATAAGACTATAATTGCTGTCTCTTCTTGGGTAACATAAGAGGAGAAAGAGCCTCTTTAGGGTAAAAATGGGTCCACAAAACAAAACAGCTCCAGCAAAAATCCAGATTGGATACTACAGTCTATAATCACAGAAAAGAGAGAGAAAAAAAATTCTATAGCAATATATGAGGATGACTTTAATCTCTCTCTCTCGGCTTCTTTCCTTCAAGACCACTTGAGCCATTTCAATATGTCACTGTTGGTCCTGATGACATAACTCAGGATTTAATTTTAAGCCTGTTTCCTTTTTAGTCCTTCTCTCTCCCACTCTACAACCCCTATTCAGGCCTTTTTCCTGGTGATAAACAGATTAAGGCTTGCTGTAACTGTTTTGAGCATACGTTTGGTTTTAAGCTGTACCTTTTCACTTCTTAGATTCTGCTGAGCAGATCCATGTGCATGCACAGTAAAACTCTCCAGGTGTGTGTGTGTGTGTGTGTGTAGGGGAAGGGGTGTCCACTCAATTAGGTACCTTTCTAGTCACCAGAGTGGAGGTGCATAAACAGCAGAGGAAAAAAAAAATCCACATCTTTATCTCTGAGGATCAATCGGACTTCTAGGGTGGGAGCACTCCTCTGATCCTTCACTTGCTGTGTCACTCCCAAGATGGCCTCTCCAGAAGAGGCTGGGACTGGCAGATCAGAAAACACCAGCTTCCTTGCTTCTTTTACAAATTCCTCTGGCTGTAAGCCTTTAAACTTTCTAAATTTTTCTTTATGTGTGGTTCAGAGTTCTGAGACCAGGGACTGGAACAAATAAGATGGTGGATCGGGTGGAAGTGCAGTAAGGATCTCCATCAGCAACAACACAGAATACAGACAAAGCAGGTTTTGGACAAAGCAGATTCAGGGGATGGTCCCAGAACTCTAAACCATGTATAAAGGAATATTTAGACGGTTGGAAGGCTTACAGCTAGGAGAATTTGTAGCAGAAGCAAGAAATCCATTGCTTTCTAATTCAAGATACTCAGCTGCTCCAGGAGCTGCCATCTTAGGTGAGATCAAGCGGGGAAAGGATCAGAGCAGCCATGGACACCTGACAGAACCACGGAGATAAGGATAGAGAGAAATACTGTTAACTGATGGTACATGGAGGGGATTATAATCGTTGTAATGAAATAAGGTATATGATTTGTTGAATGTAAAACTGATGATATGCCCTGTAAACTTTCACTCAATCCACAATAAAAACCTTAAAAAAAAAAAAAAAAAAAAAAGAGAGTTCTGAGACCATCCTCTGAACTTGCTTTGTCCAATATTCTGTCTTATTGCCGGTGTATTTCTGTACCACATTTCTCCCTAATCCACCATTAAGCCCCACCTCCAAGGCTGTCTAGCCAGTGTGACTCTTGCCTCACACCTTGGTATTTTTTACTGCCAGATATATATCATTTATGCACAAAATAGTGATAGTAGATATTTTACTACTGTTGCATATGCAAAATATCAGATAATGAGATAGTTGATAAGTAATAGGAATATTTTCTTGTCTGTAATTTACTTTAATATATTTTACCATAGAACGTATTGTGTGTGTAGATATGTGCTCAGTTTTAATTTACACTGTGTAGAGTGAGAATAGGATGTGGTTAGTTAAAATTTAAAACACCAAATATGTAATGCACATGCTGGGGAGTTGGAGACTGGCGGGCACTTAAATGACTCTAATCAAAATCCACACTTTGGAGGTGTGTAATCCAAGCTTTCAGCTCTCTTCATCTCTGATCAACACCAGATGGTGTGGTAATTAGCAAATTGAATTTAGAAATTTTTCCCATTGGTAAAATTAGTTGTGTTCAAGATGTGTGAATTGGCTAGATATATTGTGCTGGGACTGTTTCACGGACAGGAATTCTACATTCCTTGAGACAAGTTCCTCTAATTAGAATCCAAAAGCCATCTCATGTAAGACCCACATTTGAAGACTCTTTTTTTTTTTTTTGCCTGTTTTCTGTTGGATTCTGCCAAATTCTGCCTCTAAGATAATGTATTTTCTACCTTCAATTTACCTTCTATGCAGGATGCTGTTGGAGACTTAAAAGTATAGAGAGTTTTGCTTGCTTACTATTTAATTTTGTGTGTGTGTGGCTAAATTTGGGTTGAAGCATTAATTTATAGCATCATTCTACCCAATAGTAAGGTTGCAGAAGAAGAGATTTATTAAATCTGTGTTATTTACTCCAAATAACCCAATAATTGTGAAAGACAAAATTTGATAAGTGCATAACCATCTGACACATTCATTCCTCAGTGCTGGAAAAAATAAACAACTTTTTACTTCAAACTAAATCAAACAAAACCAAAGCTGTTGCCATAGAGTCAATACTGAATCATGGCATTCCCATGTGTGCAGAGTAGAACTCTACATACTGTTGCATCAGACTGAGTATGATGAAAATGTCAATCTTTTGGCTAGTAGTCCAATGTTTAACCATTAGAGCCATTCAAGGCTCCTTATTCCTTCAGTGATATCTAAAAAAACATGGTAAATATGTATGAAGTTTAATTTCTTTATCAATAAGTTCAAATACAACCTCATTGACAATATTATGTGAGAATTGTTTAGGGATTTTTATCTATATTTATTAACATTGTTTTGGCTTTTCCACCATCTTTTGAATCTGTGGATCATGACAAGTTATGAACAACATTGTGGAGAATGGGTATTGCTGAACTCAGTTGTGCTCATGAGGGACCTGTGCCTAGACCAGCCATTCAAACAAAACCTGTGCCTAGACCAGTCATTCAAACAAAACAAGGGGACACTGATAGGTATAAAATTAGGAATGATGTATGCCAGTGTTGTATTCTTTCATCATATTTATTCAATGTGTATGCTGAGCAAATAATTTGAGAAATTGGTTTGCATGAAGAAGAACATGACACCAAGATGGAAAGAAGTTTCATTAACAACCTGTGATATACAGATGATACAATCTTGTTTGCTGATGAAGATCAAAGCCTTCAGTATGGGTTGCACCTCAACGTAAAGAAAGCAAAAATCCTCACCACTGGACCAGTAAGTAACATCATGATGACTAGAGAAAAGATTGGAGCTGTCAAAGACTTTATTTTGCTTGGGTCCACTGCCAATACTCAAAGAAGCAATAGTCTAGAAATCTAAGGATGTATTGCATTAGACAAATCTGCTCCACAAGACCTCTTTGAAGTGTTCAAGAACAGATATATCAGTTTGAGGAATGATGTGGTCCTAGTGCAAGCCATGATATTTTGAATTGCTTCATATACATGAGAAAGATGAACAGTGAGTAGGAAAGACTGTAGAATAATTGATGCATCTGAGTTATGGTGTGGGAGAAGAATATTAAAAGTACCATGGAGTACCAGAAAAACAAACAATTGGTATTGGAAGAAGTACAACCAGAATGCTTCTTAGGTGCCAAGATGGCCAGACTTCATCTTTCACACTTTGGATCAGTTCCTGAAGGACATCATGCTAGGTAACAAGGCGGGTCAGTGAAAAAAGGAAGATCCACAATGAGATGGGCTGGCATAGTGACAGCAGCAATTGGCTCAAATTTAACTATGATTTCAGGTTGATGGAGGACCAGACAGTGTTTCATTCTGTTGTGCATAGGTACTGACTCAAAGGGCCCTAACAACAACACATTAATATTTAACCTTCATGCATATTTTGTAATTATTTTCCCAATTTTTGGTTAAGTGACACTGTAGGATAATCACTGGACCTCAAGGTGTTTGGGTTTAAATCACAAGACTGGCTGGTCAAATTCATCAGATGCTCCTTGGGAACCATATACAGGGTCAGTATGAGTTGTAACTGACTCATTGACACTTAACAACATCAACAGTTAGCTTAAGTGATTACAGGAACTGTGCTCTTAACCAACTCTCTGTATTAACTCTCTCAGTTAAATGAGATAATTTATATAAGCCATACCTGTTACATTATCTGCTACTACGTAAGCATTCAAATTGTGTTCAAATATGAATTTTTCCTAGAATGACCCAATTTTACTTATATCTATATACTGGTTTTTGATAATAGACTTTCATTTAGAAAGTAATCACAGCATTAATCTACAATGCAGAAGTCTCTTGTTAAGTACCTGAATAGGGCTTCTGAGGAGTGATTGGTGGGTTTGAACTGCTGACCTCGTGGTTAGCAGTCCAGTGCTTATCCTATGATGTTACACCAGGACTACTGTATTAGTCTAGTACTAGCAAATCAGTCAGGTAAATTTAACAAGAGAAGATACTTACAAACTAATTAAATGAACCTCTCTTAATTATACTGTATTTTGCAGTCTTGTCATGAATGTAGCATACTATGGTTTTCCTTGACCTTATTATTTTCAGTAGATCTATGAAAACTTTATTATTGAACAAAGTTCTTCAGTATTTCCATAGTAGAAAAATTCTTACAGGATTTTAATGAATTTTGTCTCTCAGTAATTTTCTAAAAATTTTTTTTCCAGATTTAATTTGAAAAAAAAAATAAAAAAAGGAAGAACTTACCTTTTAGTAGAGGCCTTACAAAGCAATCCTGACTTTTCTACTAATTGTTGATAAGACCTTGAAAAGTGTAATTGGAACCAAGGCTATACA
>NW_006408871.1:656385-657442 GCF_000296735.1 Chrysochloris asiatica | reverse complement strand
TTTTTTTCCCTGTGCACTAACTTCATATACTAATTTTTACTGACTGAAGTTTTCTTTTGGCTAGGTTTCATTGAAACTAGGCAAGAGATTAAAGAGTTTTCTTCTATGCATGAAGAGAAAACAGTGCTGTTTTTTTTTTTTTTTTTCCTTCTTGGGTACATATCAGCTTGAGATAAGCCTTCCGAGATCAAGAACTCTACAAAGGTTGTTTAAACATTGCTTTCAAGTTTTCGAGTTTCCACAAATGTGTTCAATTCACCTAATAACATTTCAATGGTAATGGCCAGGGGAATATGGAGGAGAAATGAGATCTCATTCTGAGTTTTAGAGGCAGGAGGAAAGAATGTTTGTTCCATGTGTTCATTCTTTGGAAAGCAGAGGGTTGTCTGTTTATCATTAATATTAACATGAATTAATATTGCTTACCTCCCATCGGAGTTCTCATGATATAAAGACAGGGTGGGCCAAACTTAGTCCCATGGAAAATGGATAAATACTCCAGAGGAGTTATAGATCTAGCATTTGAACAATGTAAACAGGGATGAAAAAGCAAAGCCTTTTAAGAATGAGGAAGAATTTTTACCTCTTCAATATGCTGTTCACTTGTGGTTCTTTCTATGCTGAGAAACACATGGAAGGAAACTCTTTAATGAGTAGAGTGAATGGCTTTCCTGTGTAAATAGAAACGATTTGCTATTTTAAAAAATAATGCATTAGGTAAATGTTGTGTTATGATTGTCTCTGTTTATATAAAAGATTTTTAAAATACAGATTTCCTCACTATGCAGAAAATTGTTGTTTTGTGTTTTATAACCTGATGAGAACATATCTTCATTGAAGCAATCCTGTAAATGCAGGGAAAAGACAAAAAAAATCCAGGGAGTTACAAAAAAGTAGAAATGAAAAATAACAGTAGTTTTAATAGCCAGTCTGGTAGCGTAGTGGTTACGAATCGGGCTGCGAACCGTAAGGTCAGCGGTTCGAAACTACCAGCTGCTCTGCGGGAGAAAGATGAGGCTTTCTACTCCCGTAAAGATTTACACCCTCGGAAACCCTG
>NW_006408871.1:649528-656285 GCF_000296735.1 Chrysochloris asiatica | reverse complement strand
ACGGCACTTAACAACAACAACAACAACTGTTATAATAGTACCTTAAATTTATGATTGCAGTTACTATAAATTGTGTTAAGTGCCTTAGGATTGGTTCTGAATCATAGCAAACCTATATAGGGTTTCTGAGGAGAAGCTGGTAGGTTTGAACTGCTGACCTTGAGATTAGCAATCCAATGCTTATCCTATAGTACCACACCAGGACTCCTACTATAAATTTGTTGTTGTTGCTAAGTGCCATCCAGTTGGTCTGCAGCTTAGTGTTTGAGATAGGCTGATAATCTTAAGGTCAGCAGTTCGAAACTACCAGGGCTTCCACTGGAGAAATATAAAGTTTTTTGTTCCTGTAAAGCTTTACAGCCTCGGGAACCCTATACAGTCACTATGAGTAGAAATCGACTCCACCTACACCGCCACCTTAAGGTTTCCACGGAGCATCTGGTGAGTTTAAAGCGCTAACCTTCCAGTTCAAACAACTTTACAGTTCAGCGCATTAACTCACAGCAAATTGGATATTGTTTAAAACTCCATGTGAATCATTGCATTAATCAAACCATATTGGGAACTTTTTGATTTATATTTGAAGAAATTAAAGTTGGTAGTGGTTAAGTTCCCCAAGATCTCATATTTAAACGGTGGAATGGGTCTTAAGCATACATTATACCATTTTCCTTTTTAGGTAATGTCCACTATTGAACAAATATTTGACACATTTTTGTGAACTTTTTCTATGTTCTTCCAGAGAATGTAATAATTATAGATAAGTCTACTTCAGCAGTTACAGAAGCCTAAGAAGACTGAATGTTTTGCACTGGTATTAGAAACTGGTCATTTAATTTCTCTGTAATGCATACTTTGCCTATACTTGTATATGCAAGTATGATAATACCAAGCAAGAACTTTTCTTGTTCAGTGGATTTAGTAAAGAAATTTCATTGAAGGATAACATAAAATTTTAATCCAGTTATTTTAGGATTTAGGCAGATTGTATGACTTTGCTTATTGAGCAATAGAAACTCTGCATAGATTTCGAGGTGAAATGTGTAAATAATGATTGTTGTTGTTAATTGCTGTTAAGTGGAAAATAACTCATAGTGATCCTATGTGTATGTAGTATAATTGCACTATTTTTTAAATGAAATCTTTTTATTTTGAAGCAATATGAGTATCTTTAAAAAGTTAGTGTAAAAACATGGAATTAAAAGAAAATGTAATTTTCCCAAACTTTTTTAGAGTTCACTTAATTTTATACAAATTACTTTTTACAGCCTGGTTGAAATTCAGAGGCATCACTATCTCAGTGTGGTTTTTCTCATATAGAAGGATTGCTAAGGGTTTTGCCTTCGAATTCGCCGATGATTTGCTATTTTTTAATTCTATCCCCCTTGACCAGATTCTACATAATATGTAGTTTTACTGTTCAGATTGGAAAGAGTGAATGTTACATAGACAGGGTGGAAGGAAATTGTTTACTTTTTAGAATTCTAATTAATTTGCAGATAGCATAATTAGATATTATGGGTTGTGACCCTATTTAATCAGATTTGATCATAGTATTTCTCTTATCTTCTTTTTGATTTGCATAATTTATTATAAGGGTGTGCTGTGTTTTTTGTTTGTTTGTTTTCGGAGTCCTGGTGTGGCGTTGCAGGTTAATGTGATGGATTGCAAGGTCAGCTTTAACAGCAACATTGGTGGTTCAATCTCACCAGCTGAGTCACAGAAATCCTGTACAAATTTGCTATGAGTTGGAACAGATTCGATGGCACTTAACAGAAATAGTACTTTTAGATTTGGATATATTTTCTTAATTATGCTGTGGAATTTCCCTTCAATTCCTACTTTGTCAGGTGCTTTTATAAAGAAAGAATGGATGTTGGATTTTGCCAAATGCCTTTTCTGCATCAATTGATATGATCATGTGATTCTTTTCCTTTTTTAAAAAATTTGTATGATGAATTACATTAACTGTATTTCTAATACTGAATCATCATTACATCCACAGTATGACTCCAAACTGGTCATGATGTATTCTTTTTTTGATATGTTGTTGAATTCTACTGACTAGGAATTTGTTGAGAATTTTTTGCATCTATATTCATAAAGGATGTTATTCTATAATTTTCCTTTTTTGTGATGTCCTTTCTTGGCTTGGTTCTATGAACTCTTTGAAGCTACTCATTAGATTTACAAAAGAGTTTGAAAGTACAAAGTGCTTCTATGTATCTTTTATCAGTTTTCTATGTTAACATATAATCATGGTATATTTATAAAATGAAAAACTGACCACTTTAAATTTTGTCCAAAGTTGAAAATTTATTTTTTAAGACACAGAAACAAAAAATGTCCACAGGGTTGGCAAAGCTGTGCCCAGTTAGAAGCAGACAACCAGGCACCTCTGGGTTCATTTGAACTTACAAATTTTCAGCTGGTAGTCAAGTACTTAACCACTTGCACCATCCAAGAGCTCCTGAAAAATTAATGCTTTTGAAAATGGCTTCTTCAATAGGTCCTAAGAATTCTGGTGGCCTGTGAATAGAAATAATATGGTAAGAGTGTTCATATGATATGCTATTTGGATTTTTAGATTTCCAGAGGCTCAGCTGTTTTCTGTATCGACATTATTTGATTATATACTTCAAACATAGTGATAGTTTATTAATATTGTATCAACCTTTATCTTCAAATAGTAAAAGTAAAGAGTCCTCTTTGCGTTCAGTAAGCAAGGTTGTATCAGCTGCATATCATAAATTGTTAATGAATCATTCTCCACCCATGATGCCATGTTTGTCTTCACAAAATCCAGTTTCTTGAATTATTTGATCAGCATATGGATTGAATAAGTATTGTGAAAAAATACAACCCTGGTGAACACCTTTCCTAATTTGAACCAGTCAATAGTGGCTTGCTCTGTTTGACGAACAGCCTCTTAGTCTGTGTACAGATTTCTCATGAGCACAATGAAGTGTTCCAGAATACACATTCTCTGCAATGTTGTCCATAGCTTGTCATGATCTACACAATCAAAAGCCTTTGTGTAGTCTCAATAAAGCACAGATATACATCTTTCTGGTATCCTCGGCTTTCAGCCAAGATCCATCTGATGTCAGCTATGATATCCCTTATTACATCTCATCATCTGAATCCAGCTTGGACCTTTGGCATTTCCCTGTCAATGTACTGTTGCAGCAATTTTTGAATTGTCTTTAGCAAACTTTTACTTGCTTGTGATATAAATGATATTGTCAGATGATTTCCTCATTCCATTAGGCCACCTCTCTATGGAATTGGCCATAAGCTGGCCAGGTACCTGTCATCCAAATTTCTTTACATAGAGAAGTGATTGCCTCCAGTGCTGCACCAGTTTGCTGAAAGATTTCAATTTATATTCCATCAGTTCCCAGAGGCTTGTTCTTTGCCAATGCATTCAGTGCACCTTGGACTTCTTCCTTTAGTAACATTAGCTCTTAATCATATGGTTACATTGACCACTTCTTTTTGGTACAGTGACTCTGTGTAATACTTCCATCTCCTTTTGATGCTCTCTGCATCATTCAATATTTTGCCCAAATAATCCTTCAATGTTTCAAGTCGAGGCTTAAATTTTTTCTTCAGTCCCTCAGCTTGAGAAATTCTGAGTGTGTTCTTCCCTTTTCATTTTCTAACTCCAGATCTTTGCACATTCATTATAATATTTGACTCTGTCTTCTAAATTTGCCCTTTGAAATGTTCTGCTCAGCTCTTTTACCTCTGTATTTCTTCCATTTGCTTTAGTGTCTCTACTCTGGAGAGCACATTTCAATCTCTTCTGACATCCATTTTGGCCTTTTTCTTTTTTCTTGTCTTCTTAATGAATTTTTGCCTTTTTCTTGTATGTTGTTTTTGATGTCATCCTACAACTCTTCTGGTTTGGGGTCACTAATGTGTAATTCATCAAATTTATTCTTGAGATGATCTCTAAATTCTGATGAGATATGTTCAATGCCATATTTTTTCTCTTTTGGACTTTTTAAAATGTTCTTCAGCTTCAACCTGAACTTGCATATGAGCAATATGACAACTTTCATATGACAATCTGCTCCTGGTCTTGTTTTGATTGATAATATGGAGCATTTCCATTGTGTCTTTCCACAGATGAAGAAAATTTGATTTCTGCATATTTTATATGGTAAGATCTATGTAGATAGTCATCTTTTATATTTGTAGTGAGGAAGTCATTAATCTTGCAAAATTTACCATGTGATCTCCACCACCTTTACTATCACCAAGGCCATATTTTCTAATGACTGACTGATACTTCCTCTTTGTTTCCAACCATTGCATTCTAATCACCAGTATTTATCAATACATCTTTATTGCATGTTTGATTGAAGACACTGGTAGAATTCTTTAGTTTCATCATTACTTGCTTTAGTGGTTGGTACATAAATTTGAATAACTGTATGAACTGGCCTTCTTTGTAGGCATATAAATATTATCCTATCACAGAGTTGTACTTCAAGATGGATCTCTTTAATGATTAATGCGATGCCATTCCTCTTTATTTTGTCTTTCACTGCATAGTAAACCATGTGATTGTCATATTCAAAATGGCCAATGCCAGTCTATTTTAGCTTACTAATGCCTAAGATATCATTGTTTATGCATTCCATTTAACTTTTGACAACTTCCAATTTTTCTAGAGTCATACTTTGTACATTCCACATTTTGACTCCCAAGGAGATAGGTCAGCCAAGTGGCATCATTGATGGCATCAAGTGTGGCAGCGGTGGTGGGGTTGGCCCAGGATCGGACATTGCTTTGTTCTGCTGTACATAGGGTCGCTATGAGTTGGTTCCAACTCAATGGCACCTGACAACAACATAGCTTTTTCTCCTCATTTTGAATTGTGCCCCATCAGCCCATGAAGGTCTTGAATGCTTTATTCTATTTGGGTCATCATGGTTAATTTTACTTTGAGGATTCAGCTCTTCCCCTATCATATTTTGAGTGCTTTCCAACCCGAGGGGCTCATTTTCTGGCACTGTATCTGACAATATTCCTGTTCTCTTCATCATATTCCAATATTCAATATCTGGTGTTATCTGACAGTGCTGCTATTAATAAGGTTTCAATAACTAAATATTCACACGTAGTCTGTATCTTTTCCCTTCTAGCCTGTCTTAGTCTGTAAGTTCATCTGAAACCTCTCCATTATAGGTGACCCTGCTGGTATTTAAAATACTGACACAGCAATGTGTAAGCCACCACAGTATGGCAAACTGACAGAGGAGTGGTGATTACAATGGCTAATGTTTTCTGATTTATAAAGTTAGTATTTATTGAGTGCTTTCTGTCTCTCATAAGTCCTACTAGACATTTTATATGCAACAATTTTTAAATCTGATAACAACTTAAAAGGATATACAGTGAAAAGAGAAGTAGAATAGCTTTAATGTGGCTTTTGGGCCACATTCCCATTGAGTCAGTTCTGCCTCATGGTAACTCCATCTCTATCAGAGTAGCACTGTGCTCCTTAAGCTTTCAAGGTATAATTTTTCAGAAGCAGATTGGCAGATCTTTCTTCTGAGGCATCTCTGGATGGACTCCAACTGTTACTGTTTTGGTTAGCAGTGAATCACATTAACCATCTATATCACTGATATAGTCCCAATTATTATTTTGTAGAAGATAAAATTAAATACATTTTCCTTCCCAAGGTAATAAACTTGCTAAGAATGTGGATCAGAGGCAATTTACATTCATGGACCACATCATATATTCCCAATCTTTCCTTAAAGCTAAGCAGTTTGAGGACTAGAGTGCTCCTGACCCAATTCATGGTATTTTTGATCACCTTAGTCCTGATGTGGTGCTGTGGCATAAGCACTGGACTGCTAACTGCAAGGTTTGCAATTCAAACCCACTAGTCACTCCTTGGAAACCCTATATAGGGTCACGATGAGTCAGAAACCAACAGCATTTAACAACAACCTCAACATATGAATATGAACGTTGAACAATGAATAAGGAAGACCATGACGAATTGATGCACTTGAATTATGGTGGTGGAGAAGAATATTTAAAGTACCATGGACTGCCAAAAGGAAAAAATATATATATCTTGGAAGAAGTACAGCCAGAACACTTCCTAGAAATGAAGATGTCTTTTATATTTTAGATATCTTATTAGGAGAAATCAGTCTCTGGTAAAGGACATTATGTTTGAAAAAGTGGAGGGTCAGCAAGAAAGAGGAAGACCTCCAACAAGATGGATTGACACAGTCACAGGAACAATGGGCTGAAATGCAAAACAATTATGAGGATGGTGCAGAACCCAACATAAACAGCTACTTCATAGAACAAATGAGGTTAAGAGAAAAAAAAAAAAATTAAAGCCAAATTAGGAGAAGAGTTTTTAGATAAAAATTAGTTCCCACTGTCAAGAGTGTCTGATGCAGCCACTCCAGGCTCCCAAGAATTCCTCAGTTGGGCTAATGGGGTCATAGTGAGTATAGCTCCCCGAAAAATGACTTGAGTCCAGTGAAGTCCCATTAGGGTGAAGAATATTTCAGGGATCCTTAATATTTTGATTTTTTTTTCTGAAATTGGATTTTATTTTATCTTTAAAATTTTAGTTCATCTAAATTTGTGTTCTGGTTATGTGATGTTTGACTGTACCATTGATTGTTATGGAAGTTCAGTGTTGTATGTCTCTCTCTACACCGTGGTGCACTTAACTTGTGGATTTTTTATACTAAAATATAGAATAAAGACT
>NW_006408871.1:645211-649428 GCF_000296735.1 Chrysochloris asiatica | reverse complement strand
TCTTTGTGTTTGGGAATTGTATTAAGTAACCAATCAAAAATGAAAAGAGAGTGTTTCTAAAACAATACCTATCACAAGATAGCATGATATTACTGTGCCATAGCCAGTGTTGTACTAGTGTTAAAAGAAGTGAAAAATAATCACTTCTGGGTCAGACATGAAGGAAAGGTTTCAAAGGTTGAGTATTATTCTATTAGACAACCATTGGTGGCAACTCTATGATGGAATTAGAAGACTAGGAAACATCAAGTGTAAGTAACAGAAGTCTAAAACTCAGGATGGATTCATGATAAATGAAATAAATAGACCATTAAAATTATGGTGTTTAAGAGGAACGTTAAAAATACCATGAACTGCCAAAAGAAGGGAAAAAGTCTGTGTTGGAAGAAGTACAGCCAGAATGCTTCTTAGAAATCAGGATGTCCAGACTTCATCTCCCATACTTTGGACATGTTATCAGGAGGGATCGATTCTTCAAGAAAGACATCATGTTTGGTAAAATGAAAGTTCAGTGAAAAAGAGGAAGACCCTCAATGAGATGGATTGACAAAGTGGTAGCAACAATGGGGTCAAACATAATAATGATTGTGAAGATGGCCCAGAACCAAGCAGTGTTTCATTCTCTTTTGCATAGTATCTCTAGGAGTCAGAACCAACTCCATGACACCTAGTAACAACAAAAATACCATGTATGTCTAAATGTATGAGGAAGAAAGAGGTAAAGAGGTATTCTATCTGAATGCAAATATGTAATACCTCAGGAAAGAGAAGTTGTTAGTTTCTTCCTCCTTGGTCAATTGTTTTTTCCAGATAACTACAACTGTCTCTCCCACCTCCAATGTTCTACTTATATGACACTGGCTCTTCTCTCATCAATTGTTGGTGTTTACAACCTCATTGAATCAGGGCGGGCTTTTGTGATTATGGTGGGTTCAGCAGAACTGATGAGATGTGACTTCTGAAATGAACTCATAAAATTCTCTTTTGGAATAATAGCTGTTGAAATCCAGTTACCATGCTGTGAAGTCCAAATTAGTCCAATCTGAGAAATCATATGAAAAGTCCACAGTGTGGATGTTGCAGCTTACAATCAACTGAGATCTCTGTGAATAGCCCATATTAACTTCAAGCATATGAGAGAAGATATGGTCTTTAAAATGACTCCAGACACCAATTATAAAGTAATTCCTAACCTTTAAGTTTTCCATGCTTAAACACCAAAATTTTGAAATGGAAACAAGAGGATTCTTCTTTGCATCTGTCTTGAACTAGGCAGTTCTTTGGTGCTAAGGATAATTCCCAGAGAGGGCCAAAGCTGTGAACCAATATCAGACAATACTTCTAAAAGCTGAGGAAACTGGATGACAACACACAGATTTTTTTAGATTGAGATGAATTGTGATAAAGGCTAGTTCACAGAATCAGTGAGATTAAAGAAAGATAAGGTTTCTTTTCTAAAGTTTGATGTTAAAGGGCAATCTAGTATATTCCACCTCTCACATTTCTCAGATTGACTACTCAAAGTACAGTCACCCGATAAGGTATTTCTATTGGTCTTGTTTTCTGGGAAAAAATAAAGAGTATTGGTAGAGTAAAGTCATATTGGTACCATTGCTTTTGACATCATAATTCTCAAAATTCCTATTTTCATTATCTATTCTATATTTCCATTATCCCTGAATAGCACTTCTTCTAGACTATCAAATTGACAGTTCTTCATCTTTAAGGATTCTGAGTCCTTGTTTATCATGTCTTTCTCAGGGTCCCTATGAGTCGTAACTAGAGAATCATAGAAACTTCAAGAGATGACTGAATGAATCACCTAAAAGTCAAGCATATGAGAATAAGTTAAAAAGTATTGCTGCTAGGCTTCCAGTTCCTAAATACACAGATTAATTCCAAATAATGGAGCACAGTGGCTCCATACGGTATGTGCTGGACTGTGAATGACAAGATTCATGGCTCAAGCTTACCAGTTGTCTCCAGGAAGAAAGATGAGGCTTTCTGCTCCTGTGAAGATTTAAATCCTCAGAAACTTGCACAGGGTCACTATGAGTTGGAATTGTCTTGATGGCACTTAACAACAATAACATTCCAAATAGAACATGTTTAAAGATGTTTCTGCCGTCAGTGGATGACTACAGACAGGTTCTCTTAGTAATATACTTGCATTAATTTCATTAGTGTGCCTTCAAAATAAAAAAAAAAATAGGTTCAATCAAAGCAGTGACTTCTGAGGGGATATACTGGGCCAGTTAAATTCAAGACAAAGAGGTCGATTTAGAAGGTTATGCCACCTGTTTTCTGTAGTTCAAAAAGTGTAATCCTGATAGATTTTCTATAAGGACAGAGGGTGACTGTAGGGACTTAATAGAAAGAAGATTTAAGAAAATTGAAAAGTTCAATGGTGAGAAAGAGGACAGAAAATTTGCACTGAGGAAATTCTTCTCATCATGACAATATGCCTGCTTATTCTTTGAGGGTAGCAAGGGCTGTCTTAAGAGAATTTTGTTAGTGAACCTAACCCCATCTGTCCTATAATCCTGATCTTGCACCTTCAGACTTCATTTTGTTGCCTAAACTCAAAGAACATTTAAAAGACACTCAATTTCAGTTCATTTAAGAGACCAAGGCTGCTATTATGATGTAGTGTAAATCAAAGAGTGCAAATGTCATCCAGAAAAAGTTGGGGAGTAGGAAACAGCAACTTCAGAAATTTATAGATCTAAAT
Organism: Chrysochloris asiatica; assembly: GCF_000296735.1. Classification (NCBI taxonomy): domain Eukaryota; kingdom Metazoa; phylum Chordata; class Mammalia; order Afrosoricida; family Chrysochloridae; genus Chrysochloris; species Chrysochloris asiatica. The sequence continues at coordinate 646,697 of NW_006408871.1, read as the reverse complement.
AGAAGATATGTCAAGAAAAAATAGCTTCACCTTCTAGTATTTTCATTTTATAGTAATACTATTTTACTCGTCTTCATATTTTTCCCTGGCTGTGCTATGTAGCAGCAGCTCAACCTTTTTCTCATGATCAGTGTCATTAATATTTGTGAGAATCATATTTCCTATGATCTACTTGGTACGAGGCGCCTGAAGTAATGAAGGTTTCTACCAAGGAGCCTGAAGTAATCAAGATGTCTACCAAGCATTATACTTCTTTCCAAATGGTAGAAAATATGTTGTTCATGTTGGAGCGAATGCTACAGCATGCTCCAGCCAGTTCTTGTTAGTTGCTGTCAAATTTGTACCAACTCATATAGACCCTATGCACAACAGAAGGAGACATAGCCCAGTCCTGCATCATCCTCACAATCATTGTTATATTTGAGTCCATTGTTGCAGATACTGTGTCGATCCATTTGATTGAGGGTCTCCCTTTTTTTTCCCTGGACCTTTATTTCATCAAGCATGATGCCCTAGGAACTGGGCCTTCCTGATAATATGACAAAGTACGTGAGACAAAGTCTCTCCATACTCGCTTTTAAGGAGGATTTTGACTGTACTTTTTCCAAGACAGATTTGTTTGTTTTTCTAGTAGTCCATGGTATTTTCAATATTCTTCACCAACACCATAATTCAAACACATCAACATTTCTACAGTTTTCCTTACTTGTTGTCCAAATTTCACATGAATATAAGGTTCCTGAAAATACCAAGGCTTGTGTCAAGTGCACTTTTATTAAATTAAATTAAAGTGCACTTTAATCCCAAATTTACATCTTTGCTCTTTAACATTTTGAAGCAGATTTGCCAAATAAAAAAAAAATTCTTTTGACTTCTTGACTGCTGCTTCTATTCTTGTTGATTGTGGATCCAAGTAAAATGAAGTCCTTGACCACTTCAATCTTTTCTCCATTTATAATATTTATTGGTACAGTTTTGAGGATTTTTTTTTTTTTTCTTTACATCGAGGTGCAGCCCATAATGAAGTCTGTGGTCCTTGATCTTCATCAGTAGGTATTTTAAGTCTTTTTCCCTTTCAGCAAGCAAGGTTGTATCATCTGCATATCACAGGTTGTTAATGAGCCTTCCTCCAATCCTGATAACATGTTCTTCTTCATATAATCTGACTTCTCAAATTATTTGTTCAGTATACAGATTGAATAGCTATGGTTAAGAATACAACTGTGGCACACCTTTCCTGATTTTAAACCATTCAATGTCCCCTTGTTCTGTTTGCATATTCTACATGATCACAAGTAAGTGTTCCAGAATACCTCTTCTTTGAAATGTTATTCATAGGTTTTTTTTGTGTTTTTTTTTTTTTTAACTTAAGGTTTTTATTGTGGATTGAGTGAAAGTTTACATGGCACATCATCAGTTTCACATTCAACAATTCATATAACTTGTTTCATTACATTGATTATAATCCCCTCCATATACCATCAGT
>NW_006408871.1:640832-642071 GCF_000296735.1 Chrysochloris asiatica | reverse complement strand
GTCCACCCGATCCGCCATCTTGTTTGTTCTCTCTTCATAGGTTTTTTGATCCACATTGTCAAATGCATAGTCAATAAATCACAAGTAAACATCTTTTTGGTTTTCTCTGACCTCAACCAGGATTCAACTGATGTCAGCAATAATGTCCCTATTTCCATGTTGTCTTCTGAATCCAGCTTGAATTTCTAGTAGTTCCATGTCAATGTACTGATGCAATTATTTTAAATATATATTCAGCAAAAATTTTCTTGCATGTGTAATGATATTGTTTGATGATTTCCACATTCTGTCAGGTCACCTTTCTTTAGAATGGCACAAATATGGATATCTTCCAATTCCTTCGTCAGGCATCTGTCTTCCAAATTTCTTGAAACAGTTGAGTTAGCACCTACAGTGCTGCATCAGTGTGTTGAAGAATTTCAGTTTGTGTTCCATCAATTCCTGGAGACTTTTTTTACTTTTATTATTATTATTATTATTATTTTTGCTGATGATGAAGTACAGCTTGGATTTATTCCTTCAGTGCCACTGGTTCTTGACCATCTGGTATCTTTTGAATTACTGAACATCAAGCAATTATCTTTGGTATAGCGACTCTAAATTTCTTCCTTCTTCTTTAGATGTTATCAGCATCATTCAATTGTTGTCCATGTTGTTGTTGTTGTTGTTGTGAACTGCCATCAAGTCAATTCTGACCCATAGCGACTCTGTATAGGGTTTCTGAGGAGCAACTGGTGAGTTTGAAACACCGAACTTGCAGTTCAAGTTGGTTTGCAGTCTGGCGCATTAACACACAGTGCCACTCCAGGACTCCATTGAATCCTTCAATATTGCAACCTGAGGCTTGAATGTTTCTTCAATTCTTTCAACTTGAGAAATGTTGACTGTGTACTTCACTTTTTGTTTTCTAGCTCCAGGTCTTTGAAGTTTTCATTATGATATCTGACTTTGTCTTTTTGAGGTGCTCTTTGAAATATTCTGTTCAGCTTTTTAATGTCATCATTTATTCTGGTCCCTTTAGTATCTCTAGTATCACTCAAGAACAGGTTTCAGAGTCTCTTCTGACATACTCTTTGGTCTTATCTTTTCTTCCTGTCTTTTTAATGTTTTTTTTTTTTAATTCTTTTCTTCATGTATGATGTTCTTGATATCATTCAGCAACTCTTCTGGTTTCTGGTCATTAGTGTCTTATCCATAAAATCTATTCATGGGGCAGTCTCTAAACTCAGGTGGGATATA
>NW_006408871.1:628341-640091 GCF_000296735.1 Chrysochloris asiatica | reverse complement strand
ATAATTAAAAAACAACTGCAACCATACAATGACAGAGAACTTCCAGAAGTTCAAGCCAGATTCAGAAGAGGATGTGGAATGAGGATTATCATTGCTGAAATCAGATGGATCTTGGCTGACTACCAGAAGGATGTTTACCTGTGCTTTATTGACTACACAAAGGCTTTCAATTGTGTGGATCATGGCAAGACATAGACAACATTATGGAGAATAAGTATTCTGGAACACTTACTTGTGCTCATGAGGAAACTGTACACATACCAAGAGGCAGTTGTTTGAACAGAACATGGGAACACTGAATGGTTTTAAATTAGAAAAGGTATATGCCAGGATTATATTCTTTCACCATACTCATTCAATCTGCATGCTGAGCAAATAATCTGAGTAGCTAGATTATATGAAGAAAAACGTGGCATAAGGATTGGAGGAAGTCTCATTAACAATCTGCAATATGCAGATGATACAACCTTGCTTGCTGAAAGCAAAGAGGACTTAAAATACTTACCAAGAGTATCAAAGCCCACAGCTTTCAGTATGTGTTGTGCCTCAACATAAAGAAGACAAAAATCCTCACCACTGTACCAATAAGCAGTATCCATATAAATGGAGAAGAGATTGAAGTTGTCAAAGACTTCATTTTGCTTGGATCAATCATCAATACTTATGGAAGCAGCAGTCAAGAAATCAAATTACTTATTGCATTAGGCAAATCTGCTGCACAAGATGTCTTTAAAGTGTTCAAGAGCAAAGATGTTAGTTTGAGGACTAAGGTATGCCTGACCCAATCCATGGTATTATCAATAACCTCACATGCATTCCAAAATTAGGTAGTAAATAAGGAAGACCATAGAAGAATTGATGCATTTGATTTATGGTGTTGCAGGTAAATATTAAAAGTACCATGGAATGCCAAAAGAACAAACCTATGTGTGTTGGAAGAAACAAAGCCAGAATGTTCCTTGGAAGCCAGGACAGCCAGACTTTGTCTCTCATGCTTCAGAATTATTTTCAGAAGGGACCAGTCCCTGGCAAAGGATATCGTGTTTGGTAAAATGAATGGTTAGAGAAAAAGAGGATGACTCCAAATGAGATGGATTGGCACAATGGCAGCAGTGATGGGTTCAAATATACCAATGATTGTGAGGTTGGTGCCGGACCAGGCATGTTTTGTTCTGTTGTGCATAGGATCGCTTTGAGTCGGTAATGACTTGATGACATCTAACAACAACAACAAATTTGGAACTTAAGAAGAGTTAGACCAGTCTTTCTTGGTCACCTGAACTGTAGATAAACTCTATCACTCAGAGCTGTTGATAGACTTGCATTGTAACACATTGAAGCAGAAGTGACAACCTTTAAGGAAAGAAAGAAAGAAAACAGAATAGACAGAAAGAGAATGAGCCCTAAGACTTTTGAGTCACATTCTCAATATTTTAGGTTCCATTTGACATTCTAGATTTCTTATCACTTTTTCTCTTTTCTTTAACATAGTTAATTTTTTTTTTTTTTTGTCTCTTACAATTGAATACCTTTCAACTAAAATATTATAATTCTCTTTTCTCAGATAATTTTCTGGGATTAATGTTATGTGCAATCAAGTTTGGATAATGTAAAAACTTTGGTTTAGTAAAAACCAAACAAAAAGGTCAGTTTCTCCCAAACTGAGCCTGTGACAGATCAGGCAAAAACCTAGTTACTCTAGATGTACTATAGTACATTACTGGTTTCATACTTTCATATACATGTATGACTATGTTTGTAAAATTTTAGAGTTAAAGGCATTGTTAGATATGTCACTGAACTTAATTTTACTTAAAATAAATAAAGGTACAGAGAAGGGTATTTTACTCAGATAAATTGAAATTGTCTCAGCTATGACCTCTTCTCACTGTAATTTACAGTATCCCTAAAATACTAAATACTTTATGGAAAGATATCATAGACTGCTTGTTTTACCTGTGGGATTTGAAGCATTTGTCTTCTTATCTGCACCATATAACTTTTGCTTGGATCTCCATTTTGGGGTTGGTAGTACAGTATAATGATTGAAAGTAAAGGTTTTCCAACTAAACCAGCTGGTTGTTGTTAAATACCATAAAGTCTGTCCAGACTAATTTTGACGTGGTATAGCATTTCTGAGGAGTTTGAACAGCTGGTAAGTGAATTAAAATTCTGTTGACTCCATCTCTTTATCTGTATTTTGAAGATGGAGTATCTGTATTGTGAAAATTGGTAATAAACTCAGCTGCTGAGCAGAAGTTTGGAAATTTGAATGTGCCAACAGGTACTTTTGTAGAAAATACTGACAATACACTTCTAAAAAATAAGTCACTGAAAACCCTATCAAACACAATTCTATACTGGCACACATGGGATCACTAGAGATATTAATGGAGATGCAAATCATAACTACAAGGAGAAGAGACCACTATTTGTTCCCTAGTCTCTCTTCTTTCTTTGTTGTGTATTTTTTTTTTTTTTAATTGTAGAACCAGAAGTTTTTCTAAGATACATGGTCACAGTAAAGACTATATTTCCCAACTGCTTTGTATCTATCTATGCGTGACCATGCCTCCAAATAAGAGCCAAGAAATGTGAGTGGAAGTTATATGTGCAAAACCCTGAACTATTTCTGCTTCTCACTAGCCAGACGGTGGTGTTGCCTCAGCAGCTACCTTAGACACAAATAAAAGTCACACACAGAGCTTCTCCAGCAACAGTCCCTGGACAAACTCATGAAGCAAAGCCTAATATCTTCCCTCAATTATTGGCTAAAAAACAAACAAAAAAAAAAAACAAAAAAATTTCCTATATACACCATTATATTGTGGCTCTCGTTGTTATAGATGCTTAGCCTATGTTGTTGTTGTTAGATGCCAGCAAGTTGGTACTGACTCATAGCGACCCTATGCACAACAGAATGAAACACTGCCCAGTCCCAACCTCACAATTGTTGCCATGCTTGAACCCATTGATGCTGCTTTTTTGCCAATCTATCTCACTAGGAGTCTTCCTCTTTTTCTCTGACCCTCCACCTTACCAAACATGAGATCCTTCTCCAGCGACTGCTCCCTCCTGACAATATGTCCAAAGTATGAGAGACAAAGCTTGGCCATCCTGGCCTCCAAAAAGCACTCTGGCTGCACTTCTTCCAACACAGATCTGTTGGTTCTTTGGCAGTCCATGGCACTTTCAATATTATCCTCCAACACCATAACTTAAATGCATCAATTTTTCTATGGTCTTCCTTAAATTCACTGTCCAGCTTTCACATGCATATGAAGTTATTGAAAATATCATGGCTTGGTGTCAAGCTGACATCTTTGCTCTTCAATACTTAAAAAAGGTCTTGTGCAGCCTAATGCAATACATTGTTTGATTTCTTGGCTGCTGCTTCTGGTTGTTGATAGTTGATCTAAGAAGAATGAAGTCCTTGTGTAGCTAATATATGAGGATATTGCTTAGCTTATAGGTAACTAATATAGTGTGGATAAGCAATAAAATACCACTAGTAGGATTTCAATTTATACATGCATGGATTTATTACAAACAGTAAGTGCTTAAAATTCTATTCACTGTCAGAAATCAAGGTTATTAATGAGCCTTCCCCCAGTCATAGTGCTTCATTCTTCATATAGAGTAGCTTGTCTGATTATTTGTTCATCATGCAGATTGAATACTTCTGGTGAAAGAGTATAACCCTGGCCCACATGTTTCCTTATTTTAAAACATTCAGTAGCACCTTGTCCTGTTTGAAGGTCTGTTCCTTTGTCTATGTATAAGTTCCTTAGGAGAACAATTAAGTTTTCTGAAATTTCCATTCTTGCAATGTTATCTGTAGCTTTTTATGAACCACACAGTTGAATGACTTTGCATAGTAAATAAAATACAAGTAAACATCTTTCTGGTATTCTGTGCTTTCAGCCAAGATCATTCTAACATCATCAATGATATCCTGGGTTTCACATCCTCTTCTGAATCCAGCATGAATTTTTGACAGCTCCCTGCAATGTACTGTTATAACCATTTAAAAATTATTGTTGTTAGTTATCATCTAGTTGATTCCGACTCATAGTGACCTTATGCATAACAGAACAAAACACTGCCTGGTCCTGTGCCATCCTCAATCTTTGTAAAACTTGAGCCCATTGCTGCTGCCACCATGCCAATCCATCTTGACGAGGGTCATCTAAATTTTCACTGACCTTCCATTTTACCTAACATGATTTCCTTCTCCAGACACTGATATGATAGGACATATTCTCCCAACAATATATCCAAAGAGTGAGAGAAGAAGTTTCATCATCCTGACTTCCAAAGAGCAAAAGAGCATTATGGTTGTATTTCTTTCAACACAGATGTGTTTGTTCTTCTAGCAGTCTATGGTACTTTTAATTTTATTCTCCAACACTGCAACTCTCCAACACTGTAACTCCAACACTGTCTTCCCTATTCACTGTCTAACGTTCACATGCATATGACACTACTGAAAATACCGTGGTTTGGGTCAGACAAACTTCAGTTTGCTTTTGAACTCTTAAAACAGGTCTTGTGCAGCAGATTTGCCCAATACAAATCATTGTTTTATTTCTTTACTGCTGCTTCCATGAATGTTGACAGTAGATTCAAGAAAAATGATGTCTTTGACAACGTCAATCTTTTCTCCATTTATCATCATGTTATTTATTACTTCACTGGTGAGGATTTTTGTTTTCTTTACATTGAGGTGCAACCCATACTGAGGGCTGTGATCTTTGAGCTTCATCAGTAAGTATAAAGGCTCTTAGTTTTTAGCAAGAAAAGTTTTACTATCTGCATATTGTATGTTGTTGACGACTCTTCATCCAATCCTAATGCCATGTTCTTCGTCATATAATCCAGTATCTCAGATAATTTACTCAGCATACATATTGAATAAGTATGGTGAAAGAATTCAACCCTGGTGCACACTTTTTCTGATTTTAAACCATTCAGTATCCCCTTTTTCTCTTTGAACACTGCCTCTTAGTCTATGTGCAAGTTCTTTATGAATACAATACTCATATTTCAAAATGTAATGCATAGCTTTTCATGATTCACACAGTAAAGAATATTTGCATAGTCAATAAAGCACAGATAAACATCTCCATGGTATTCTCTGCTTTTAACCAAGATCCATCTGGCATCAGTAATGATATCCCTCATTCCACGTCTTCATCTGAATCTGGCTTAAACCTCTGGTAGTTCCCTGTCCTGTCAATGAATGTTGCAGCTGTTTTTATATTATCTTGAGAAACATTTTACTTTCACGTAATATTAATGATCATGTCTGATGATTTTGTTGGATTGCATATCTTTGGAATGGGCACAAATATGGATCTTATAATCAGCTGTTCAGGTAGTTGTCTTCCAAATTTCTTGGCATAAATGAATGAGTGCTTCCTCGGTTTGTTTGAAAGATTTCAATGTGCATTACATCTATTCCCCTAGCCTTGTTCTTTGCAAATGTCTTCAGTATATCTTAGTCTTCTTCCTTCAGTACCATTGGCTCTTGATCTTATACTCCTTCTTGAAATGGATGAACAGCAATATTTGTTTGTTTGTTTGTTTGTTTTTAATGTACATTGACTCTGTGCATTCCATCCATCTTCTTTTGATACTTCCTGTATCATTCAATATTCTGCCCAAATAATCCTTCAGTATTGTATGATTATTTTTCCTCAGTTCTTTGAACTTGAGACATGCTAAAAGTGCGCTTTCCTTTTGGTTTTCTAACTCCAGATCTTTGCACATTTCATTATAATATTTGACTTTGTCTTTTTGAGCTGCCTTTTGAAATTTTCTGTTCATCTCTTTTACCTTCTCATTGCTTCCATTTGCTTTAGCATCTCTATGGTGGAGAGCAAGTGTCAATGTCTCTCCTGACATTCATTTTGGTTTTTTCTTTCTTTCTTGCCTTTTTAATGACCTTTTACTTTCTTACTATGTTATTATTATTATTTTTTTTAATGTCGTCCTACATCTCTTCTGGTCTTCAGTCATTAGTGCATAAAATCTGTTCTTGAGATGATCTCTAAATTCAGATGGGATATGTTCAAGGTCACATTTTGGCTTTTGTGCATTTGTTTTAATATTCTTCAGCTTCAGTCTGAATTTGCATATGAGTAATTGATGGTCTGTTCCACAGTCTACCCCTGACCTTGTTCTGAATGGTGATATGGAGTTTTCCACTGTCTTTTTGCACAGATGTAGTGAATTCCCATTCATGTGCATTCCATCTGGTGAAATCTTTTATGTTGTTTAAAAAAGGCATTTACAATAAAGAAATTATTCATCATGCAAAATTCTATCATGCAATCTCTAGTACCATTTCTATCACCAAAGCTATATTTTCCAACTATTAATTCTTCTTGTTTCCCACTTTGCATTCCAATCACAAGTAATTATCAATTCATCTTGATTGCATGTTTCATCAATTTCAGACTGAGGAAGTTGGTAGAATTCTTTGATTTTATCATCACTGGCTTTAGTGTTGTGTTGTTGTTGCTTGTTGTTGTTAAGTGTTGTTGAGTCGATTCCAAGGGATAGTGACCCTGTATAGGGTTTTCAAGGAGCAGCTGGTGAGTTTGAACTACCGATCCTGCAGTTCAAACGACCTTGCAGTCTGACGCATTAGTCCACAGTGCCATAGCAGATGCTGTTAATCCCATAGCTATCCTGGATAGAATTTCCAAGAAGAAGATGGTGAGTTTGAACAGTAGACCTTGTTGGATCCTGTGGTCCAATGATTTATCCCATAGCACTACAACAAGTGTATACATTTAATAATAATGCTATTAGCTGTTCTTCCTTGTTGTTGTTGTTAAGTGCCATTGAGTCTGTTCTGGTTTTGGCTCCAAGCAACCCTGTATAAGTTTTCTGAGGAGTGGCTGGTGGGTTTGAATTGCCGACCTAGCAGTTAAAACTGACTTTGCAGTCCAAAGCATTATCTTGGAGCACCATGCCAGGACTCGGTTCTTCTTCGTAGGCGTAGGATAGTATCCTATCACAAATAGCATTATACTTCAAGATCGATCTTGGAATGCTATTTTTGATGATATATACTGTGCCATTCCTCTTCAATTTGTCTTTCCAGGCGTAGTAAAACAGGTGATTGTCAGAATCAAAATGTCCAATACCAGTCCATTTCAGCTGTAATGTCTAGGATAATGAGTTCTGGCGGCAGAGTGGTTATGAGTCAGGCTGTTAATCTCATGGTGATAAGTTCGAAACTACTAGCCTTATCACAGGAAAAAGATGATGCTTTCTGCTCCCTTTAAACTTTACAGCCTCAGAAACCCTATTCAGGGTCACTGTGTGTCTGAACGGACTCGATGGCATTTAATAACAAGTGCCTAGGATATTTACATTTCACTTTTGACTCTGCAATTTTCCTAGATTCACACTTCATAATTCCATATTACAATTATTATGGAGGTTTTCGGCTGTTTCTCCTCATTTGAGTTGGGCCCCATCAGCAAACTGAGGTTCTGAATGCTTTACTCCATTTGTGCAATTACGGCCAACTCTACTTTGAGGAGGCAGATCTTCCTATGTTGGATTTTTAGTGTCTTCCAACCTGAAGTACTCATCTTCCTGTATCATAGCTGATAATATTCTAGTGCTATTCATCATGTCTCAATATTCAATATTCTGGTGCTCTTTGAAAATATTCCACTGCTATTCATAAAGTTTTCAGTGGATAAACATTCTGAAGTAGTCCTGCTCTCCTTCTTCTGAATCTGTCTTGGTCTGGAAGGTCAGCTGACACCTGACTATCATGGTTGACCCTGACAGTGCTCAAAATACTGGTGGCATAGTGTCCAACTTCACAGCAACATACAAGTCACCACAGAGGGGCAAACTGACTTATTAATGGTGGTTTAAAATTACAGTCAGCAAAATTTTCTTGCATATAATATTGTTGGTTTTGGTTGTGGTTATATGTTATGGAGTTGGTTCTGATTCATAAAAACCTTGTATAGGGTTTCTGAATCTGTCAATCTTTACAGGAGCAGAAAGCCTCATCTTTCTCCTATGGAGTGACTGGTAGATTCAAACTGCTAACTTTTCAGTTAGCAGCCCAGCTTGTAGTCCATTATGTTAGCAGGGCTTCTTGTGCTATTGATACTGTTCGATAATTTCCACAGTCTTTTGAATCACTTTAGTTTGGAATGGGCACCAATATGGATCTCTACTAATTAGTTGAATCTCAACTAACTGTCTTCAAAATTTCTTGACATAGACTAGTAAGTGCCTCCAGCAATGCATAAGTTTATGGAACATTTCTATTGGTATTCTGTAAATTCTGGGAGCCATATTTTCACCAATAATGGCTTCTTGGACTTCTTCTTTCTTTATCATCAGTACTGAACACAGACTGGTTCTTTCTGTTACAGTGACTCTGTGTATTACTTTTATTATCTTTGATGTTTCCTGTGTCATTCAGTATTCGGCCCACAGAATCCCTTAATGTTTCACTATGGGTTTGATTTTTTTTCTTCAGTTCTTTCAGCTTGAGAAATGCTAAGCATGTTCTTCACTTTTGATTTTCTAGCTCCAGGACTTTGCACATCATTATAATACTTTACTTTGTCTTTTTAGCCTACCATTTGGAATTTTCAGTTCAGCTGTTTTACATCATTATTTCTTCCAGTCACTTTATCTTCTGCACATTCAAGAACACACTTTACAGTCTCTTTTGACATCTGTTTTGGTCTTCTTTCTTTCCAGTCTTTTTCATGATCTTTTGTTTTCTTCAAGTATGATATTCTTGATGTCATTCCACAACTTTGTTGAGCCTGGATACTGTATCTAGTTCATCATCCAACCTACAGTACTTTGGACTTAAACCAGCGACTTTCTCTATTTCCCTCTGATCCTGGAAATTGTCCATAGCCTACTATCTTACCTGTGAACCTCAGACTTATTCATCTCTGCAGCTAGAAAACTGCAATCTGATGTGCTGACCTTAGGCTCATCTGCCCCTGCAGCTATGTAAGTCAGAAGCCTCAAGCCTGCCAGCTGACCTACAGACTTAGAACTTTCCCACCTCTACAACTATATTAGTCATTTCCTTGATATAAACTTCTCCTGGTGTGGCGCTTTGGATTAATGCACCAGACTGCAAAGCCAGTTGAACTGCAAGATTGGTGGTTCAAGCTCACCAGTTGCTCCTCATAAACCCTATCAGAGTCGCTATGGGTCGGAATTGACTCAATGGCACTTAACAACAACAATATATATATGCAAGGAGTCCTGATGTGGTAGTGTAAGATAAGCATTAGTCTATTAATCTCAGAGTCAATGATTCAAACCCACCAACCACTCCTCAGAAATCTTATTTAGAGCTGCTATGAGTACAATATATATCTATTGCATTTGACAGCAATATATATATATATATATATATACACACACACACACACACACACACACACACAAAGGATCTGCAGTGCTGCTGTAGGATAAGCCCTGGATTGCTAATGTCCACCAGCTAATCCTCATGAGAAAGACAGCATTCTGGTGTGACATTTTAGGATGAATGTAGGACTATTAACCACAAGTTCAGTGGTTCAAAACCATTAGCCACTCTCTGGAAATCCTACATAGGGTTGCTATGAGTTGGAACTGACTTGAAGGCACTTACAAACAACAGAGACACCAGACTAAAACAGTTCTTGAATGTTTTTTTTCTTTGTTGTGTTTTCCTTAGTAAACATTTACCTCATGCCATTCATTGTAAGGCAGGAGCACCGTACTCTCAAGTTCATTCCATATAATAAATCTAGTCTGGATCACAGTTCTGGGTTCTAGAAGTAGAGTTATAGAGTTATAGAACTGATACTAGAATGAAAGTTTCAAAGTCTCTTGTTCTCATAGACAAATTGTTTAATTTTGGAAATCAAAATATTGTAAAAATAACATTATTCTCAATAGAGAGAAACTGAAAGCCTTCCCCTGTGAATAAGAACAAGAAAAGGATGCCATTTGTCACCACCTTATTCAATATTATGCTGGAAGTCTTAGCCAGAGCTATACGACAAGGTAAAGAAATCCAAGGCATCCAAATTGGATGTAAAACTTGCTATTTGCAGAAGATATAATACTATATGAAGAAAATCCCAAAGATTCAGTAAAAAAGCTACTAGACCTCATTGGGAGATTCAGCAAAATGGCAGGGTAAAAGATCAACATAGAAAAATCAGTTTGATTCCTCTATAGTAACAATGCCAGTGCTGAATAGGACATTAGGAAAGCAATACCATTTACAATAGCCACCCAAATGATGAAATATCTAGGAATAAATGTAACCAGAGAAACAAAGGACATATACAAAGAAAACTACAAAACACTACTACAAGAAACCAAAAGAGACTTACAAAAATAGAAGAATATACCATGCTCCTGGATAGGAAGACTTAACATCATGAAAATGTCAATACTGCTCAAAACAATTTACACATATAATGCAATCCTAATCCAAATTTCAACAACATTCCTCAATGAGATGGAAAAAAAAAAATTATAAAATTTATTTGGAAAGGAAAGAGACCCAGGATAAGCAAAGCACTGCTTAACAAGAAGTACAAGGTTGGAAGCCTCTCACTTTCTGATTTCAAAAATTATTACATGGCTACAGTGGTCAAAATGGCCTAGTACTGGTGTAATGAAAGATACATTGATCAATGGAATTTAATTGAGAATCCTGAACTTAACCCATACACATACAACCAACTGATTTTCGACAAAGGGCCAAATATATTGCATAGGGAGGAGATATTCTCTTCAACAGATGGTGTTGGCAGAGCTGGAAAGCGATATGCAAACGATTGAAACAAGATTTTTGCCTCACACCTTATACAAAACCAACTCAGCATGGATTAAAGACATAAATGTGAATCCCATAATTATAAAGGCCATCAGTGAAAAACTATGGAAAAATGAGAGGGCTCTAATACAAGGTAAACACAGACTACCAAACATTTTGAAAATTATACAAACAAAAGTAGACAAAATAGATGATTGGGACATACTAAAAATTAAAAACTTATGTGCACTAAAGATTTCATCAAAAAAGTAAAATGTGAGACAACAGAATGGGAAAAAAATTTTTGCAATCACACATCAGACAACAAACTAATTTTTTAAATATGTAGGAACCTATAACACCTCTTCAAGAAAAGGACAAATAACTCAATTAAAAAATGGGCACAAGCCATGAACAGACACTTCACCAAGGAGAAGATCTGGACAGCCAACAAACATATAAAGAAATGTTCATGATCACTATCCATTAGAGAGATTCAAATCAAAACAACAATGAGATATAATCTCACACCAGCAATAATAGCAAAGATCAAAAAAGTAGAGGACAATAGGAGGGTACTTCCGGTTTGCCAGGGTGGCCAGGCGGTGCGGGTGAGTGGGGGCTCCGGGATCGGGGGGGGGCAACTCGTGAGTTAAACCACCCAGGTAGTAGGAACTCACAGTCTCACAGCCAGCGTGAGTCTCAGTGCGCAAGAGCCTTAGACCCGCTTCTTTGAGAAATCACTGTGCACAAGGAACATTCTCCAGAATAGATCATGTTTTAGGCCACAAAACAAGTCTCCATAAATTTACAAATATCAAAATACTACAAAGCATATTCTCAGACCACAAGGCTATCAAATTAGAAATCAACAATAGAAAAACCAAGGAAGCCAAGACAAATACATGGAAACTGAACAACA
>NW_006408871.1:617405-620711 GCF_000296735.1 Chrysochloris asiatica | reverse complement strand
GTTGGCCAGCAGTATGACGAGACCTGGGAACTCCTGGGTGCAGGGACAGGGACATAGCCACAGAGGACTAGAGTAGAGTGTGAAATGTCTAGCTGATATGAAGTGAAGGGAGATGCACAGGAACACCCACACTTGTAAATAGTATACACTTGACCGGGCTTCAATGGTTGGATGATTAGAACTCTACTAGATGAAGAAAGAAGAGGGAAAAAAAGAGTGTACCATTACAATTTGATGAACTTGACCTATGCATGTAGATGCAATATGACAAGGGAGCGAACAAATCTTTACAGTAAGGCTCATTCCCACCCCCTTGGTACACAGGGTCAACAAGATGGGCAACTTAGACACTGGCTACTCAAAATGGGGTGCAAAGGCACTTCCAAAGGCAAGAAGTAACTGGCTTATAAGCTTTCAATGGGGAACCTAGTTCCAGAGAGTAGGGGAAAGGTAGAATCTCTACTGAGTGGTTTCCAACCAGTCTGGATGGGGCTGATGAAAGATGATGGGGATAAAACTCGTGTGGTTCAATAGTGAATGATTGCTATCAGGACTGATTGTGAGTGTTGGAAAGGTAAAGGTAGACATTTTGTAACAAAAGGAGGAGAGGGGTTGATTTTGAAGTCCAGGAGCGGAGGTCTCTGGAACCACCATGGGAAAAAAGTGAAGTGTGGGACCCTATTCAGAGAAGCAGTGACACCAGAGATGGAGTGGCTGGGTACTCTAGACTCAGGGAGGGAGAGTGGCTGTGTGCTGATGGCCGGGGGGTAGGCGTGTGGGGTGTACCCATTTTTTTTTGTTTGACGATGCATGCAGGAAATTGTAATTATTGTAATGAAACAAAATACGATACAATGAATGTAAGTATAATGTTCTCCCATGTAAACTATCACTTAATTCAAACTAAAAACTTTATATATATATATTAGAGATATAATTCTTATTTAATTTTATGTTAATTTGTCAAGTAGCAACTATTACACAAAAAGAGTACATGTTCTTATTTAGTACCATACCAGATATCTTAAAATATGGAGAAATAAGAGGATGAACAAGTCTGCCTAATTCTTCAACCACCATCAAGAAGAATGCCAATTAGTGCCCAACTGAGCAAGGAGTTATGTCTGAGTGGGTGCCCGGAAGGTGGTGGCTCAAGATGACCAACCCACTCGTGCTTTTAATGTATCACTAGGATTTTTAACTTTACTAGTGTCATTTTTTGACACAGGCATATTTTCTATTCTTGCCAATAAGGAAAGAATAGAGAAGACAAAGCCAGCCAGAGAATGGGGAGGGATGAGTCTATTTATGACTCATTGGTGTTAAGGCATTTTTTATTTTTTATTTTTAAATGAGATCCAGCATGTCTTTATAATGCCATGTGAAATAATCTGCTCTTTTTTGATTGGCTAACAAATATCACCCAGTGTTAATGGACAGGAGGACAAAGACACATTCAGGAATATTGCCTGTGAACTGTAACACAGAGGACACCAGCTCTGCTAGAAACTTGGTGGTTATGCCATGGAAATGCCTCTCAGTCCTTGAGCCAATGCAGATCTGGATGGGGATATCTAAAGACATTATTAATTTGGATGAAAGTTTTGTTTTTGCCAGTATATCTTTTATTTGGCTTCAGATAAGAGGGTTATTCAGAGCTTTTAAAAAGACCTTTAGTATGCTATTTATTAGTGAAACATTCATTTAATCAAATAACACTCACTTTATAGAGGAAGAAATATTCTTATGCTTTGAGGGCTATAGGTCATACAATGGAGTATGGCTTTGGTCACTGACAGTGCTGACATGATGGGTTTTTTTTTTTTTTTTTTTTCCTCTTTTTTCTTTCTTCCCTTATGAGGATTCTTTTCTGTAACCTCTGGCTACATTAGAAACTTTACTGCTTAACAGAAACAATTGTTCTTTGTTCTTGTGGCCAAATGAAATCTCTTGTTTTCCAGTCCAGCTCTGCTGGCAGGTTAGATACAATCAGGAGTGTCATCAAGAGGCAAAGAGAATATGCAGAATACAACCACTTGTTGTTTTTGGAGGCAAAATACCCACTTTATTGGCAAGTCAGACCTAAGCACATGTGAGAGTAAAGAAAGCTAAATTATGGATCTTTCAGTATGATGGTTAATGCTCTGCACAAATTCAAAGTGATAGTTGAGAACATCAACATTTTTGACTATTTCCTAAGACAGACACTTACGTAGGCAGACATAAATATTTTTACATGTTTCAGAAACTCTGTGCTCAAATATAATGCTTTATGTACATCCACAACAGTAACACCTTATAGCTTGTATATTTGTTTAAGAATCATACTTGACATCTTCAACAGAAAAGCTAAAATAAAATTGTTTGGGCAATGCCTACTGAAGAAAATTGCATTCAAGCATGTAGAAAAAGGTTTCAGTATTTTTAAACTAAGTTACCTACCATCTGTGTGAAGTTTCCTGTTTTCCACAAACACTTTATGTATTATTGATTATTCTTCCAGTGAATAGCTGTTTCTGTGTTCAGAACACATGAACTACCTTCACGAAATACAGTGAAGTGGGTAAAGTAAGGCTTAGGGCAGATGGAGAAATTTAACTTTGTGATCTAGTCAATTGTGATTCATTGTGACCCTATATAAGGTTTCTGAGGCTATAAATGTTTATGGAGCATACAACCTCAGTTTCAACTGCCAACCTGTCCAGTGGTTACTCTAGCATTACAGAGCAGAAATATTAAATGAAAGGGTGAAGCCTAATTTAGAAAATACCTTCATGAATAAGACATGTTGTTAGAGACTGTATCACTAATATTTTCAAAGATATTGGATGGTTTCTCAAAAGGTGAAAGTGTAGAGAGAGAAAGAGGAGCTTAAATCAGTTAGAGTTCTGAAATGTGAGAAGCTGAGGGAAGCATTAGCAAGAACGAAAGGTCATTGAAGAAATCAATGAAGGAGTTACTTTGAAGGAGAGGGAATGGCTAGCCCTGTTAAGCATAGCAGAGTGTTTGAGTGCTTAGAAAAGATAGCTGGAAGAGGAGAGAGTCTCAGGGGAATTGTGAGGCAAAATGAATCTCCTCTAGCAGAAACATTTCAAAAGCATACATTTAACCATCTGGGGGTTTGAAAAAGGAACATTTTATTCTGTTTTTTGAAAGGAAAGATTGACTTTTCATGAGAAATCTGCATCTCATTCTAAAGGAAGAACTCATCTTAAGTTTAATTATTCTTGACAAGAAAAGACTGCGTGTATGTGTGTGATGTTCTATATGCTCAATATAGAGTAAACACACATGTTTCAGCAAAGT
>NW_006408871.1:605533-616924 GCF_000296735.1 Chrysochloris asiatica | reverse complement strand
CCCAGGATCGGACATTGTTTCGTTCTGCTGTGCATGGGGTCGCTATGAGTCGGTTCCGACTCGATGGCATCTGACAACAACAACAACAATATATATGTATTATTGTTAACCCACAGCACCACACCATATATATTGTTGTTGTCAGATGCCATCAAGTCATTTCCCACTCATAGCAACTCTGTATAGGGTTTCTGAAGAGCAGATGGTGAGCTTGAATCACGGAGCTTGCAGTGCAAACTGACTTTTCAGTCTAACACATTAATCCACAGCGCGACACCAGGTCTCCAAACCATTTTGTTGTTAAGTGCTGTTGAGTCATTCTGACCCATAAGAACCCAGTATAGGGTTTCCGAGGAGTGGCTAATGAGCTTGAATCACCAACACGACAGTTCAAACCGACTTTGCAGTCCAACGCATTAACCCACAGCACCATACCAGCAGTGTTTTATAGATATATGCATATGTGTGTGTGTGTGTGTGTGTGTTGTTAAGTGCCCTAGAGTCAGCTCTGACACATAGCAACCCTGTGTAGGGTTTCCAAGGAGCAATTGGTGGATTTGAAGTGCCAACCTTATGGTTCGCCTTCCTGTGCTTATTCGACAGTGCTATACAAGGTGTGGCACTGCAGCTTAATGTGCTGGACTACAAGGTCAGTTTGAAGCACAAGGTCATCAGTTCAAGCTGCTCCTCGGAAGCCCTGTGAATCAAACTGACTCAATGGTACTTAACAACTACAACAAAATATACACATATAAGTAGTGCAGTGTTCCCATAGGATACCAGGACTCTCTCTCTTCATATATGCATTGTTAAATAGCATCAAGTCAATTCTGACTCATGACTGCCCGCTGTAGGGTTTCCATGGACTGGCTGGTGGGTTTACTTGAGGTTAGCAGTACATTGATGATCCTACAGTGCCACAACAGGACTCTATACATATAGAAATACATACATAAAAACACACATTTATATGGAGTTTTGGTATGACACTGTAAGATAAGTCATTAGACCTCAAGGTTGGTTTGAACTGTTAGGTAAGTAGTTCAAACTCACCAGCTGCTCCTAGGAAACCCTATACAGAGTCACTGTGAGTTGAACTGACTCAACAGCACTTAACAACAACAACAACACACACACACACATATATATATAGCCTCGGGAAACTCTATGCAGTGTCACTATGAGTCATAATTGACTTAAGGGCATTTAACAACAACAACAACAGCATGTACACACTTATTTTAGCAGACAATATATGGGTATATCTAGATTTTTAAAAAAATCTTAGTTCATGGGTAAGGATTTTTAATAATCTTAATTCATGACACATTGGGCTGCTAACACAGTTGGCAGTTCAAGTCCACTTCACTAGACACTTCACAAGACTAGTTCAAGTCCACTTCACTAGACTAGTTCAAGTCAAATTCACTATAGACACTCCAAGGTAGAAATTTGAGGCTTTCTGCTCCTATAAAGATTGAAAGTTTCAAAAACCTTGTACAGGGTCTCTATGAGTCTAACTATCTCCAATGCACATAACCACCACTATCAATAAATAGTTCATGACTATAATGAACAAGAATTAATGGCAATGTACCAAAAATTCTGGTGCTTCCCAAAGTGCTTTGCCCAAGATATTGACTTATAGCATAAAATGTGGAGTCAATATTGCCCAAGTTGCTAATGTTACTAAGTATCATGCTTTTGCTAGAAAGAATGTTAGCCTCAGTGTTTAGAAATTGCACCTGCTATGACATTTTAATCCGTTATCTTGGTCAAGTGAGACTTGTTTTGAAGATTAATTGAACTGCATTTGTTATTTAATGTTAAATGGCATCAAGTCAATTCTGACTCATAGCGACATTGCATAGGGTTCCTGAGACTGTACATCATTGTAGAAGCAGAAAGCCTCATTTTTATCCCATAGAGAGCCTCATGGGCTCTAAGAGTCACTCAACTATTGTGATTCACAGTCCAGTGCTTATTGTAAAGAGCTACCCCACCCCATAAAGTATTTTTTGGAGGTATAAATCTCTATGCAAATACATGCTATATGCTTAATTGGGAGAAGAACATTATATTATGCTAAAGTATCTGAGAGAGTATGTATATAGTATTTTTTACTGAACTTCAAGTCTCAAGGGCAAGGGAAATGTGTTCCAGGCTCTGGAAAATGTTCTCAGATCAAATGATATTTTCAGAAAATTTACCTCAATTCTCAACTGATCAAGGATAAACATGATAAAAGAGTAAAATGGATTTGCTGTTTGTATAATAAGGATCATTGATCCAAGTTTGTGTGCTATTTTATTCATGTGCTTTAAATTTGTTAATAGATGTCATGAGAGTTTCAGAAGAGGCTACTACATTACTTCATTTTAAATTTTTATATTTAGGGTTTAATGCATTTTCAATTAAATTCACAAATAATAAAGGGAAAACTACAAAAATATAATTGAGAAGGATTATATCCTAAGAAAAGAAAAAATAAAAGTAGAACCGAACAAGAGCACAGGATGAATATAGTTAGACCCTAAGAGCTGTTATGTAGCTGCTGTTAGGTGCCATTGAGTCAGTACCAACTCACAGTGACCCTGTGCACAACAGAATGAAATACTTCCCAGTCCTGGGCCAACCTCACAATTGTTGCTCTTTGAGCCATTGCTGCTGCTACTGTGCCAATCCATCGAGTTGGAGGTCTTCCTCTTTTTTTCCTACCCTCCATTTTACCAAAGATGATATCCTTCTCCAGGAACTGGTCTCTCCTGACAATGTCTGAAGCATGAGAGACAAAGTCTGGCCATCCTGGATGTACTTCTTCTAACACAGATTAATTTGTTCTTTTGGAAGTCCATGATACTTTCAATATTCTCCTCCAACTCCATAACTCAAATGCATCAATTCTTCTATGGTCTTCCTTAGACACTGACCAACATTCACATGCACATGAGGTGAAAGTGACCATGGTTTGGATCAGGTGCACCTAGTCCTCAAACTGATACTTTTGCTCTTGAACACTTTAAAGAGGTCATGTACAGCAGATTTGTCTAATGCAATACATCGTTTAATTTCTTGACTACTGCCTCCATGAATGTTGATGGTTGAGCCAAGCAAAATGTAGTCTTTGACAACTTTAATCTTCTCTTCACTTATATGGCTGTTGTTTATTGGTCCAGTGGTGAGGATTTTTGTCTTGTCATTGAGGTGCAACCCATATCAACAGCTATGGTCTTTGATCTTCATCAGCAAGTAAAGTCCTCTTCTTTTCAGCAAGCAAAGCTGTATTATCTGCATATCTCAGGTTGTTAATGAGTCTTTCTCTAATCTTGAAGTCATGTTTTCCTTCATATAATCTAGCTTCTCTGATTATGTGCTCAGCATAAAAATTGTGAAATAATACAACATTGTCGCACATCTTATTTTAAACCATTCAGTGTTCCCTTGTTGTGTTTGAACAACTGCTTCTTAGTCTATGTACAGGCTCCTCAATAGCACAACAAAGTGCCATAGCTTGTCATGATCAACACAATCAAAATCCTTTGCATAGTCAATAAAGAACAGGTAAACATCCTTCTGGAGTCCTGATGTGCCCTTATTGGTTAATGTGATGTACTGCAAAATCGGTGTGAACTGCAAGATTGGCTGTTTAAGCTTACCAGCTGCTTCTCAGAAACCCTATACAGGGTTGGACCTGACTCAACGACATTTAACAACAACAACATATTTCTGGTATTCTCTGCTTTCATCCAAGATCCATTTGACATCAGCAATGATGTCCCTCATTCCATGTTCTTGTCGGACCCTGCTTGAACCTCTGGCAGTTCTCTGTCAATGTACCTTTGCAATGTTTTTGGATTTTCTTTAACAAAATTTTACTTGTTTGATATATTAATTATAGTGTGCAATGACTTCCGCACTCCAATGGGTTAATTCTCTTTGGAATGGCCACAGATATGGGTATCTTCCAGTCAGTTGGCTTGGTAGTTGTCTTCCAAATTTCTTGGCATAAATGAGTGAGTACCTCCAATGCTTCATTGATGTGTTGAAAAGTTCTAATTTATATGCTATCAATTCTTGGTGCGTTGTTCTTTGCCACTGCCTTCAATGCACATGGACTTCATCTTTCAGTATCATCAGTTCTTGATCATATACTACCACTTGAAATGGATGAACATCGACCATTTCTTTTTGGTACAGTGACTTTGTGTATTCCCCCCATATTTTTTTGATGCTTTCTGTATCATTCAATATTTTGCAAATAGAATCCTTCAATATTGCAACTCGAGCCTTGAATTTTTTTCTTCAGTTCCCTCAACTTGAGAAATGCTGAGTGTGCTCTTCCATTTTGGTTTACTAACTCCAGGTCTCTGCCATTTTGCTATAATATTTGACTTTGTCTTCTCGAGCTGCTTTTTGAAATTTTCTATTCAGTTTGTTTATCTCCTCATTTCTTCCATTTGCTTTATCATATCTATGCTACACAGCAAGTTTCAGAGTCTCTTCTGAAATTCTTTTTTTCTTGTCTTCTTAATGACCTTTTGCTTTCTTCCTGTATGGTGTTTTTGATGTCATCCCACAATTCTTCTAGTCTTATGTCTTTAGTGTCGAATGCATCAAGTCTCTTCTTCAGATGATTTCTAAAGTCAGGTGGAATATGTTCAAAGTCATGTTTTTTGCTCATGTGGATTTATTTTATTTCAACTTCAGCCTGAACTTGTATATAAGCAATTAATGGTCAATTTCACAGTCTACTCCTGGTCTTGTTTTGGCTGATGATATGGATGGAACTTTTCTAGCATTTCTTTCCACAGATGTAGTCAATTTGATTTCTGTGTATTCCTTCTGGTTAGGTCCATGTGTATAGTCATCTTATGTTGCTTAAAAAATGTATTTACAATGAAGAAGTTGTTGGTCTTGCAAAATTCTGTCTTGCAATCTCTAGCATCATTTCTATCACCAAGACCATATTTTCCAACTACTGATCCTTCTTCTTTGCATTTCCAACCCTTGCATTCCAATCACCAGTAATTATCCATACATCTTGATTACATGTTTGATCAATTTCAGACTGAAGCAGTTGATAGAATTATTTAGTTTCATCATCACTGGCTTTAGAGTTTGGTGTATAAGTTTCAACAATAGTTATATTAACTGGTCTTTCTTGTAGGCATATGGATTGTAAGCCATGTGATTGACAGATTAAAAATGGGCAATATCAGTCTGTTTCAGCTCACTAATGCCTAGGATATCGATGTTTATGCATTCCATTCATTTCTTACAATTTCAATTTTTCCTAGAGTCATACTTTCCATGTTCCATGTTCTCATCATTAATGTTTGTTTATAGCTGTTTCTCTTCAAATTGAGTTGTGCCCCATCAGCAAATAAACGTCCTGAATGCTTTACTCCATTTATACCATCATGTCAACTCTACTTTCAGGAGTCCGCTTTTTCCCATAAGTATGATGAATGCCTTCTAACCTGAGAAACTCATCTTTTGGCCGATGTCTGACAACATTCTACTGTTCTTCATCATGTTTCAAAAGTCAATATTCTGTTGCTATCTGACTTTATTCTACTGCTATTCTTAAGGTTTTCAGTGACTGAATATTTGGAGGTAATCCATCTCTCATTTTTCCTCATCTGTCTCTGTCCAGAAGCTCATATGAAACCTGTCCACCATGGTTGACCTTGCTGGTATCTAAAATAACAGTGGCATATCTTCTAGAATCACAGCAACACACATGCCACTGCAGTATGACAAAGTGACAAATAAGTGGTAGAAGAGCTGTTATAGCACTGTTTTAATGTAGGTTTTCAATGTAAAAAATGTAATAAATAGTTTTGATAGAAAATTTTGAAAACACAGAGAGTTATCAAAAGAAAAAGGAACATCAAAATGATTTATCTAGCCAGTAGTAACTATTAACATTTTGATGCATATAATTCAAGCTATTTTGGTAATTATACAAACATTTTAAATTTATAATATTAAGTTTATATTTCACATTCTAAGGAGCCTTGGTTGTGTAGTATTTAAGTGTTCAGTTGGTAAACAAAAGGTTAGCAGTTTGAACCCACCAGCTGCTCAACAGGAGAAACATGTGGCAGTCTGGTTCATTAAAGACTGTAGTTGTTGTGAAGTGCTGTTGAGTTGATTCTGACTTATAACTACCTTGTATGTGGTTTTCAAGGAGCAGCTAGTGGGTTTGAACAGCCAACCTTATAGTTAGCAGTCCAGCGCTTAGTGCACAGCACCACACCAGGACCCCAATCTTGGATTACAGACTTGGACATCCTATGGAGCTCTTCTGCTCTGTACTTTGGGGTCACTATGAGTCAGAATCCACTCAATATCAGCGGATTTGTGTGTGTGTGTGTGTGTGTGTGTGTGTGTGTGTTGGGGGGTTGTTTATTTAATAGACTAATTTTTTTCAGATTCCAATATATCAGACGATTTCCTAAGCCCTTAAAAAGTCTTTGAGAAATAACTTTAAATGGTTACGTATCTCTACTATGGGTAACCATAATTGACTCAACCAATATACTCATATTAGACATAAATGTTGTCTTCTGAATTTGCTGTTATAAGTATGCTGCCCTCAATATGTTCCTTTATAAATCTTTGAGCAATTCATTAGTTATTTGCTTGAATAAAATTTCACAAAAAAAGTAGAAATTTTAACTGGGTTAAAGGTCACAAATAATTTTAAGGCTCTGTGATTTGACTGGAGTCTTTGGGTGGTATAGACAGTTTACAGACTCAGCTACAAAGAAAAAGGTTGGAGGTTCAACCTACTCAGAGGTATCTCAGAAGAAAAATCTGGCCATATACTTTTAAAAAACGAACAAGTAAAATTCTTATGATACACTGTTTTACTTTGACATACTTGAGGTTGCCATGTATTTTGCATGAGAGTGCCTGAATTTGAATATTGGTTCTCCTATGTCATGTCAATATGACTTTGAATAAGTTACTTAGCTCTCTGTGCTTTAGTTTCTTTATCTGAAAATTTGATGTGAGAATTACATCAGATATCAAGTACTCAGCATTATTCATGGAATCTAAAGAATGTGAGCAATTACTATGATCATTAGATTTCCAAATTGTTCAATACAATGGTTGTGCCACATTGAACTCTATTATTTCTATCACATAACGCAATTTTAAATTTCTAAATATTTTAAAGAGGTTAATGCTTTATCAGATATTTCACAAATATCATTTGAATTTATTTCATTTTTAGAGATTTCTATTTTCTGAACTAATTCTCTGTACCTTTGAAGAGTCAAAGACAAATGAACACAACCCTTAATCAGGGGTAAGATGATGTTTACCTGTGCTTTATTGACTACAAAAAGGCTTTTGATTGTGTGGATCATGACAAGCTATGGACAACATTGCGAAGTATGAGTGTTCCGGAACACTTAATTGTGCTCATGAGGAATCTGTACCTGGACCAAGAAGCAGTTGTTCAAACAGAACTTGGTAGCATTGAATGGTTTAAAATTAAGAAACGTGTGCATTTAAAATTAAGAAACATTGTATTCTTTCACCATATTTGTTCAACCTGTATGCTGAGCAAATAATCCGAGAAGCTGGGTTCTATGAAAAAAAATGTGGCATCAGGTTTGGAGGAAGACTCATTAACAACCTGCGATATGCAGATGATACAACAGTGTGCTGAAAGTGAAGAGGACTAAAAACATTTACTGATGAAGAGCATAGCCTTCGGTATGGATTACATCTCAATGTAAAGAAAACAAAAATCCTCACCACTGGACCAATAAATAACATTCTTATCAATGGAGAAAAGATTAAAGTAGTTAAGGACTTCATTCTTCTTGTATCAACCATCAACACTCCTGGAAGCAGCAGTCAAGAAATCAAACAACGTATTGCATTGGACAAATTTGCTACACAAGAACTTTTTAAAGTGTTGAAGAGCCAAGATGTCAGCTTGAGGACTAAGGTGTGCCTGACCCAAGCCATGGTATTTTCAATAACTTCATATGCATGCAAAAGCTGGACAGTGAACAAGGAAGACCATAGAAGAATTGATGCCTTTGAGTTATGATGTTGGAGGAAAATATTGAAAATGCCATGGCCTGCCAAAAGAACCAATAGATCTGTTTTGGAAGAAGTGCAGCCAGAGTGCTCCTTGGAGGCCAAGATGGCCAAACTTCGTCTCTCATACTTTGGACATGTTGTCAGGAGAGACCAGTCACTGGAGAAGGATATCGTGTTTGGTAAGGTGGAGGGTCATAGAAAAAGAGGACGACCCCTAACAAGATGGATTGGCCAAGTGACAGCATCCAGGGACTCAAGCATGGCAACAGTAGTGAGGTTGGCCCAAGATCAGGCAGTGTTTCATTCTGCTGTGCATAATGTTGCTATGAGTCAGTACCGACTTGATGGCACCTAACAACAACAACAAACTTTCCTAGGAGCACATGGTGTGGCACTGTAAGATAAGCGCTGGACTACTAACCACAAGGTTAATGGTTCACACAAACCACTTCCTTTTTGGAAACTCCCTGCAGGGCTGCTGAGTTGGTACCAACTTGACGGCACTTAAAATCAACAACAACATTCCCAGAAAAATATGTCAGAAGAATTTATTGCAAAATTATCCTCAGTGAATACTATATTGTTGTTTTTAAGTGCCAGATGGTTGATTCTGACATATAGCGACCCTGTGTAGGCTTTCCAAGGAGCGGCTGGTAAGTTTGATCCACTGATCTTGTGATTCAAAAGACCTTGAAGTCTAGTACTTACCGTACAGTGCCACACATTATTATTGTACATGAACCAATTAAAAATTATGTAAGTATATCAAATTATCTTTATCAATTGCAAAATGTTTAATACCAGATTGTTGGATTTTTTCTGACAATATTTGCGGATCAAGTTCAAATTTCTCTTGATCTCACTTTGGATTTATGATGTCATCATTTGAGAGAAGTGTTGCTATTAGGTGCCATCCAGTCAATTCTGAACCATAGTAACACTTTGTAAAATAGAATGAAACATTGCCAGGTCTAGCGCCGTCCTCACAATTAGTGCTGTGTTTGACCACATTGTTGCTGTCACTTTGACAATAAATCTCATTCGAAGTCTCCCTTTTTTTAACTGTCTTTCTACACTGTCTGTCCACATGATGTCCTTCTCCAAGGACTGGTCTCTACTGACAATATGTCCCAAGTATGAGAGAAAAGGTTTAACAATCTTGGCTTCTAAGAAGCATTCTGGTTGTACTTTTTCCAACACAGATGTGTTTGTTCTTCTAGCAGTCTATGGTACCTTTCATATTCTTCTCCAATACCCAAACTCAAATGCATCAATTTGTCTATAGACTTCCATATTCATTGTTCAACTTTCACATGCATATGAGGCTATAGAAATTACTATGGCTTGGGTATGGTGCAACTTTAGTCTTCAAATGGACATAATTACTCTTAAACACTTTAATTAGGTATTGTACATCAGATTTGCTCAATGCAATAAGTCATTTGCTTTCTTGACTGCTGCTACATAAGTGTTGATGGTGGAACCAAGCTAAATTGTCTTCTATAACATCTAACTTTTCTCCACTTATCTTGATGTTATTTATTGGTCCAGCTTTCAGGAAATTTGTTTTCTTTATATTGAGGTGGAACCCATTCTTAAGGCTGTGGTCTTTGATTTTCATCAATAAGTATTTCAAGTTCTTTTCTCTCTTGCAGGTTAGTGATCCTTTCTACAATCCTGAGGCCATGTTGTTCTTCATATAATTCAGCTTTTAAGATTAATTGCTCAGCATAAAGATTGAATAAGTGTGGTGAAATAATACAACCCTGGTGCATACCTTTCCTGATATAAATCATTCAATTCCCATTGTTCTGTCTGAACAACTACCTCTTGGTCTTTGCACAGGTTCTTCATGAGCAACATTAAGTGTTCTGGAATGAATACTCATTCTCTGCAGTGTTGCCCATAGCTTGCCATGATCCATACAATCAAAAGCCTTTGCATAGTCAATAAAGCACAGGTAAACATCTTTCTGATAGTCTCTGCTTTCAACTAAGTTCCATCTGACATCAGCAGTGGTATCCCTCATCCTCATCTGAATCTGACTGGAATCTCTGGCATTTCCCTGTGAATATATTGTTGCAGCTGTTCTGAAATGTCTTTAGCAAAATTTTAGTTGCATGTGATATTAATGATATTGTCCAATGATTTATGCATTCCATTGGGTCACCTCGCTTTATAACCTCTCTTTATAATGGGCATAAATATGGGTCTCTTCCTATCAATTATCCACAGCTACATGGACAATTGTCTTCCAAATTCCCTGGCATACATGAGTGAGCACCTCCAATATTGCATCAGTTTGTTGAAATATTTTATTTTGCATTTCATCAATTCCCCAAGCCTTGTTTTTTGTCAATATCTTCAGTACACCTTGGACTTCTTTCATCAGTATAATTGGTTCTTCTTCATATGCTACCTCTTCAAATGGTTGAACATCGACCATCTCTTTCTGGTACAATGACTGTGTATTCCTTCCATCTTCTTTTAATGTTTTCTGGCTCATTCAATATTTTGTCCATGTTGTTGTTGTTGTTAGGTGCCATCAAGTAGGCACCGACTCATAGCAACTCTATGAACAACAGAATGAAACATTGCATGGTCCCTCGTCAACCATACAATTGTGGCTTAGCCTGAGACCATTGATGCCACCACTGTGCTAATCCATCTTATTGGGGGTCTTTCCCTTTCTCTCAACTTCCACTGTACCAAGCATGGTGTCCTTCTCCAGGGACTGGTCCCTCCTGATAATACGTCTAAAGTATGAGAGACGAAGTCTGGCCATCCTGGCTTACAAGGAGCATTCTGGCTGTACTTCTTCCAATACAGATTGGTTTTTTGTGTGTGTTTTTTTCAATAAATGTTTTATTGTGTATTGAGTGATATTTTACATGGGGAAACATTAGTCTTACATTCATTCTATCGTACAGCATTTCATTGCCTTAGTTACCATCCCATCAATGCATCATCCCCCAGTGAAAGGGTATACCTTGCATGTCCCCCTCCCCTCCCCACCCACGGTCCTCAGCACCCAGCCCCTTTCCCTCTCTGGGTCTCAACTCCCCAGGCACTCCATCTCTTCATGTTGTCCTCTCTGTCTTCATCTCAGGCCTCACTGCTTCTCTGGGGGGGGTCCCACTCTCCATTCTTCTCCCTTGATGGTCCCAGGGCCCTCTGCTCCTAGACTGAAAGTTTAGTCACTCCCCTCATTACTATAAAATATCTGCCTTTACGCTTCAATCCTCACAATCAGTCCTGGTAACAATTTTCACAATTGCAACACATGAGACCCTTCTGCATTTCTTTTCATCAGCCCTTCCT
>NW_006408871.1:603894-605150 GCF_000296735.1 Chrysochloris asiatica | reverse complement strand
CGTCTGTCTGCCCTCTTCTTATCAGCTGGTCTCTTCACTCTCCACTCTATTCCTCTGTAGCTATGTCACTGACTCTGAGCCCATGAGTCCACCGGTCCCACCTCACTGCTGGGCAACCGAGTCTCCACCCGGAGTTCACAGTAGTCTGCTGAACGATGCAGGGCTTAGTTCGCCGCTTCATTGGCGTTCTTAGGCCACTTCTCTTTATGGGTGACATGCGTGGTGGCCAACCAGAGCGTGTATTTCCATTGTGTCTTAGTCTTGGGAGAGGATTTGTGCTGAGAGGACCCGTCCACTTGCCTTGATGTCTCCTGGACTAGCAGCTTACTTGTTCTTGTGGTAGCAGTCAGACTACCCTTAGTGTTCTGTGTTTTTCCTGTAGGTCTTTCTTTCAAGTAGTGTCTTCTGGTTTTCTGGGTGTTCCAGGCTGATCTGCTTGCCCTTTCGAGAGGAAGGTTTCCCGTCTCTGAAGGTCTGGATGTGGTTAGGCTTTGATCTATATTCTTCTGTACTGCTGAGGCTCTTGAGGAATCCACCTTCACTAGATACCTTGTGGTCCCATTTTAGGTATTCCAATCAATTATAGGTAGAAGACGGACTTACAAGCTTTCTATG
This sequence comes from Chrysochloris asiatica, assembly GCF_000296735.1. Classification (NCBI taxonomy): domain Eukaryota; kingdom Metazoa; phylum Chordata; class Mammalia; order Afrosoricida; family Chrysochloridae; genus Chrysochloris; species Chrysochloris asiatica. The sequence goes on along the minus strand of NW_006408871.1, from coordinate 604,535 downwards.
GTGACACCACTGGCTATTCCTTTTTCTCCCCCTCCCTTGTCTGTTTTATAATATACTGTATGGGAAACCAAGGTTCAAAAGTCAGCCAAGCATCATAACATTATTCCCCCTTTTCCCCATTCCAACCATATCCCAGTCTCTGTATCCCAGAACCCTGTTGTTCCAAGGCTGGGCCTACATCATTTTTTACTTCTGACCCATTTAGCTCCTTCATACCTGTCTAGTCATTATCCCATCTGCTTTGTTCTTCCATTCCCCTCTACCTACTTGTATGCCCCCCACCCAAACTGTCTTGTGTCTACTCCCTGCCCAGTGCTCCCCCTTCCCCTCCGGCCCTTAACCCTACCCCTGCGTCCTAGAAGCCTGCTTAGAATCTACTTTAGTGGGATAGTATGGGTTCTTTTTCTTAGTCTTTTGCAGTAGTGGTCCTATGCAGTATTTTTCTTTTTGTGATTAACTAAGTTCACTCAACATAATGTCCTTAAGGTTCATCAATGTTAGGAAGTGGCATGCGGCTTCCTTGTTATTTTTCAAGGTAGCATAGTACTCCATTGTGTGTATGTACCACAGCTTGTTTATCCATTCTTCAGTTGATGGGCATTTTGGCTGTCTCCATCTTTTTGCTATTATAAACAGTGCAG
>NW_006408871.1:599330-600752 GCF_000296735.1 Chrysochloris asiatica | reverse complement strand
TCTTTCTTCTTTTTGGATGTGTGCATTTATCACAATAAATTGACCTCTCAGGACTGCTTTTGCCGTGTCCCAAAGATTTTGGTATGTTGTGTTTTCATTTTCGTTTGTTTCTAGAAACTTTGTGATTTCATGTTTAATTTCTTCCTTTGCCCAGTCACTTTTCAGCAGGGTGTTGTTAAGTTTCCATGTATTCGACTTTATTGATTTGGCTTCCTTATTGTTGATTTCTAGTCTTATAGCATTGTGGTCTGAGAAGATGCATTGTAGAATTTTGATGGTTGTGAATTTATGGAGGCTTGCTTTGTGGCCTAACACATGGTCAATTCTGGAGAATGTCCCAATGCACTGGAGAAGAATGTGTATTGTGCCATTGTTGGATAGAGTGTGCTGTATATATCTATGAGGTCAAGTTGGTTGATTGTGTTGTTAAGTTCCTCTGTGGCATTGTTGAGTTTCTTTCTGGTTGTTCTGTCCCTTTTCAAGAGTGGTGTATTGAAATCTCCTACTACAATTGTGGATTTATCTATTTCTTTCTTCAATTCCATTAAGGTTTGCTTCATGTATCTTGGTGTTCTTTCATTGGGAGTGTATATATTATGGTTATGTTTTCTTGCTCAATTGATCCTTTGATCTTGAGATAGTGTCCTTCTTTGTCTCTTACGGTGTTTTTTATCTTAAAGTCTACTTTGTCAGAGACTTGTATTGCGACTCCTGCTTGTTTAGAGCTGGCATTGGCTTGGTAAATCTTTTTCCATCCTTTGACTCTTAGTCTGTTTTTGTCTTTGAGTGTAAGGTGTGTCTCTTGGAGACAGCATATAGATGGATCTTGTTTTTTTAATCCATTCTGCCACTCTTTGTCTCTTTACTGGTGCATTCAATCCATTGACATTCAATGTAATTATCGATAAGTGTGAGTTGATTACTGTCATTGTGTTACTTTTTTGGTGGTGTTGTTCATTCTTCAGTTCTGCTTTCCTTCTTGTATTGGGTTTGTGTTTTTTGAGTTGATTCTGGTCAGTTTCGTCCTAGTTTCTTTGTTGGTTGTTCTGTTTGGTAATTCACATTATCGATCTGTTGTGGGGTGTAAACTTTCTTTGGGGTTACCTTGTAGTCTACTAGTTTCTCTCTGAATTTAGGATATTCCATTACAACCTGTAATTTACCTAGCATCTCCACTACCTGGGCTTCTGTTGCTGCATTTGTCCCTTCTTTGACTTTGATATATTTATGTCCTTCAGTTGATCTCTGAGTTCTCTTGAGTTTTTTGTAGTCTTGTTTCTTTCTGGACTCTGCTTTCTGTTGACTGTGTTCCAGGTGGTGTTGCCATACCTGTCAATCTCTGTTTGTCATCTGTTCTTGTTGGTTCTCCATCCCCAGAATTCCCTTTAGGATGTTTTGAAGTGCTGGGTTGGTTTTGATAAA
>NW_006408871.1:588140-598427 GCF_000296735.1 Chrysochloris asiatica | reverse complement strand
ATTTCGATAATGTTAATTGTTTCTTGTTGGGCATGATTATTCTTATTTTGTTATAATTATTATTGATACAATCAGGAGATAGGTGCCTCTTGTTGTCTGTATTATGTATTAGGTGTGGTTAGGTTTTGTCTACGTGGAGGCTGAGGCAGGCGAGCGGGCACAGTATGTCAGGGCATAGCTGGCACATTTGATGTGTTGGAGGGCAGGGCCTTTGCTTGGAGTATGGCTGGGACTGGGTTTGTGCGAGTAGCGCATTGGAGGGCATCGCTCAGTGTGTCATAGGGTGGAGCCGGTGCACTCAGTATGTCGGGGAGCTTTGGTGCTTTGGGAGGCGGTGCTGGCTCCTGGAGTGTGGCGGGGACCGGGTTAGTGGCGCAGTGGTGGCAGGGTCAGCAGGGCCGCAAGGTTCAGTGAGGGAGCATGTTAGGGAATACTTCAAGGGGGGAGTGCATTGAGAGAGTGCCGCTCGAAAGGGCTGGTTGGGAGGCTGCTCGGGTGGGGGTGGGGGGAAGTGGAGTCCACATCTGATGACGTCAGATGGTCGCCTTGTTTCTCCTGCTCTCTGTGCCTTGGTTAAAACTGGTTTTCACGCCTGCTTTCACCCTAGGGCAGAGAACCCTCCTCCTCTTCCCCCCTTTTTTATTCTTTTTTCTGTCTCTTGGGGCTTTGTTTGAGATTCCGCGATTTATGGGAAGTGCAGCTCTCCATATGGGCTGATTCCAGCTCCGCCCTCAAAGTGCTACAGGGGTGGGCAGTCACTGCCCACAATGGCGGGCGAAAGTTCAAAATGCCAGAAATTCCTCCATGGTGCATTTTTTAAAAAAAGCGTGTCCAAGAGTTTGATGGGCTGAACTTTATGGTAGTGGGAAGGTTCCGAGTCTGCTACAGGACGTTCTCCTTCATGAGGTCTCCCTCTTTTTCCCTGGGGCCCCCTCTTACCCATGTTGTCTTGCCACAGTGGGGTACCAGAAGTCGTAACTAATTCTTAAACTGAACAAATATTATGGAAGATCTCAAACTTAAGGGACTGAAAATGTAATCTTTACCTCTAATCAAAGCCCTGTTTTTTCTAAGGGCCATCAAGTAGGTTCTGACTCATAGTAATCTTATAACCAACAGAATGAAACACTGCTTCTAAGGAGCATTCTGACTATACTGCCCTGGTTTGTTCTTTTGGTGGTCCATGATTTGTTTAGTATTTTTCTCCAATACCATATCTTAAATGAATTAATTCTTCTACAGCCTTCTTAATTCACTCTCCAACTTTCACAGGCATATGAGGTTATTGAAAATACTATGGCTTGGATCAGGCAGACCTTAGTCCTCAAACTGACATCTTTGCTCTTGAACATTTTAAAGAGATATTTTGCAGCAGATTTGCCTAATGCAATATGTCACTTGGTTTTTTGACAGCTGCTTCCATGAGTGTTTATGTTTTATCCATCAAAATGAAATGTTTGACAACTTCAAACTTTTCTCACACTTATATGGATGTTGTTTACTGGTCTACTATGAAGATTTTTGTTTCTTTACATTGAGGTGCAATCCGTACCAAAGGCTGTGCTCTTTGATCTTCATCATTAGTGTTTTAAGTCCTCTTTGCTTTTAGCAAACAAGGTTATATAATCTGCATATTGCTAATAAGTCTTCGAGCCAATCCTCATGCCACATATTTCCTCATATAATCCTAATTTTCGGATAATTTGTTCAGCATACAGATTAAATACATATGGTGAACACCTTTCATAATTTAAAGCATTCAGTGTTTCCTTGTTCTGTTAGAAAATTGCCTCTTGGTCTATGTACACATCCCTCACGAGCACAACTAAGTGTTCTGGAATACTCATTCTTCACAATGTTATCCATAGCTTATCATGATCCACACAACTGAAAGCCTTTTCTTAGTAAGTTATGCACAGGTAATGGCACTGTGTGTTAATGCGCCAGACTATAAAGCCTTTTGAACTGCAAGGTCAGCAGTTCAAGTTCACCAGCTGCTCCTTGGAAACCCTAAACAGGGTTGCTATGGGTCAGAATCAACTCGACAGCACTTAACAACAAAACAACAAACATTATTTTGGGATTCTCTGCTTTCAGTTAAGATCCATCTTATGTGAGCAGTGATATTCCTCATTCCATGTCCTCTGTTGAATCCATCTTGAAACTCTGGAAGTTCACTTTTAAAGTATGGTTGCAGCCTTTTTTGTAATATCTTTTAGCAAGATTTTAGTTGCATGTGATATTAATGATATTGTGCGATGATTTCCTCATTCTGTTGGGTCACCTCTCTTTTGAATGAGCACCAATATGGAGGTTGGTCAAATAGTTTGTCTTTCAAATTTCTTGCATAGATGAGTGAATGCCTCCATTGCTGCATCAGATTGTTGAAAGATTTCAATTTAATTCTACCAGTTCTAAGTGCCTTGTTCTTTGCAAATGTTTTTTAATGCACCTTGGACTGCTTCCTTCAATATCATTGGCTCTTGATCATATGCAACTTGTTGAAATGGTTGAACATTGACCTTCTCTTTCTGCTGCAGTGACTCTGGGTATTCCTTCCATCTTCTTTCTATATTTTTTGCAATATTCAACATTTTGCCCACAGAACCCTTCAATATAGCAAGTTTAAGCTTGAAATTTTTCTCTAAGTACAGTTGCAACCATACTTTGACAGAGAACTTACAAAGTTTCAAGCTGAATTGACAAATGCTGAGCATGTTCTTCCCTTTTGGTTTTAATTCCAGGTCTTTTCACATTTCATTATAATATTCAACTTTGTCTTCTCAAGCTGACCTTTGAAACTTTTTGTTCAGCTCTTTTACCTCCTCATTTATTCCAGATGCTTTAGCATCTCTATGCTGGAGAGCAAGTTTCAGAGTCTCTTCTGACATCCATTTTGGTATTTTCCTTCTTTGTTGTCTTCTTACTGACGTTTTGCTTTCTTGCTGTATTATGTTCTTGATTTCATTCCACTACTCTTCGTGTCCTCTATCTTGAATGTCTAATGCATCAAATCTCTTTTAGATATGGTCTCTAAATTCAAGTGGGTTGTGTTCAAGGTCATATTTTGTTCTCATGGACTTGTTTTAATTTTCTTCAGCATCTGAGTGATTTATGTTCTGTTCCACAGTCTGTCCCTGGCATTCCTCTGGTTGATGATATGGAGCTTTTCTACCGTATCTTTCACTGATGTAGTCAGTTTGGATTCTGTGTATTCCATCTAGCTAGGCCCATATATGTAGTTGTCTTTTATGTTGTTTTATAAAGGTATTTACAATAAAGGAGTCATTAATATTACAAAATTCTATCATGTGATCTCCAGCATCGTTTCTTTCACCAAGACCATATTTTCTGACTAATGATCCTTCCTCTTTGTGTCTAACTCTTGCATTTCAATTGTCAGTAATTATCAATACATCTTGATTGCATGTTTGATCAATGTCAGACTGAAGAAGTTGGTAGAATTGTTCAGTGTATACACCACTGGCTTTAGTGGCTTTTGCATAAATTTGAATAATAGTGGTGTTGACAAGTCTTCATTGTAGGCCTATTGATATTATCCTGTTACAGACAGTGCTGGTCTTCAAGACAGTTCTGGATATATTCTGTTTGATGAAGAATGTGATCTCATTCCTTTTCAATTTGTCATTTATGACACAGTAAGCCATGTAATTGTCAGATTCAAAATGGCCAATACCAGTTCATTTCTGCTCACTAATGTCTATGATAGTGATGCTCATGCATTCCATTTCATTTTTGTTTGTTCTATGATCTGACCATTAATTGATGTTTTCAACTGTTTCTCTTCAAATTGAGATATACCCCATCAGCAAATGAAAGTCCTGAAATCTTTACTCCATTTGCGTCATCACAGTCAAGTCTACTTTGAAGAGGCAACTCTTCCCCAGTCATATTTTTTGAGTGCCTCTGGTAGCGTAGTGGTTACAAATCGGGCTGCGAACCTTAAGGTCAGCAGTTCGAAACTACCAGCCGCTCCGCGGGAGAAAGATGAGGCTTTCTACTCCCGTAAAGATTTACACCCTCGGAAACCCTGTACAGGGTAGCTATGGGTCGGACCCGACTCGATGGCACTTAACAACAACAACAACAACCAACCTGAGGGGCTCATCTTCTGGCACTATATCTGACAATATTCTGGTGCTTTTAATCATGTTTCAATATTCAATATTCTGTTGTCATTTGACAGTGTTTCACTGCTAGTCATAAAGTTTTCAGAGGCTAAACATTCAGAATCAGTCTGCCTCTTCTTCTTCTGAGTCTGTCTCAGTGTGGAAGCTCAGCTGAAAGTTGTCTACCATGAATGGCCCTTAAATTTGGAAGGATATTTATCCTATTTTCCATGGTAGTAACAAATTTCTATATATCATAAATTTTACTAAGATATATGAGGCTCTGAAAATGTTCCTGATCCCTCAGGAAATTTTGTTATTTGCTCTGGAACTTACAGTTTTGTTAAATGGCAGGTTTTATTTGAACATCAATACTCTAAAATCTCTGTGGACCTTGTGCAGAACAGCCCATGAATGATCTCTCCATAAATTCCAAGGCTTAGGAGCAATCATTATTGTTGTTGTTAAGTGCCATCAAGTCGGTTCTAACCCATAGCTACCCTGTATAGTATTTTGTGAGGAGTGACTGATGAGCTTGAACTGCTAATCTTGCAGTTCAAACTGACTTTGTAGTCCAGCACATTACCCAATTGGACTACAACGTTGATTGAACTACAAAGTGATCATTAAGTCCTTCAAATAATATAATTATGAACTAATGTTTTCATCCAGTGCAACCTAGTGTAGTGGTTATGAATCGGCCTGCAAACCTCAAGGTCAGCAGTTCAAAACTACCAGTTGTTCTGTGGGAGAACGATGAGGCTTTCTGTTCCCGTAAAGAGTTACAGCCTCGGAAGCCCTGTACATGGTCGCTATGAGTCGATCCAATTCTATGGCACATAACCAACCAACCAATGTTGTCATCAAACAATAATAAGTGTAGTACAAATAGTGGTAGAGTAGTTGTGTTTGAAGACTTCATGTGCTCATAATATTGGTCTCTAAATCTAGCTATATTAAATATTCTTTATCAACAACAATGCTCTGGTGTCGACAAACAATATTGAATATCCTGGGTTTCCAGAAGAATGAACAAATCAGTCTTAGAAGAAACAGAATTAGAATGCTCCTTAGAAGCAATGGTTGTGAGACACTGGCTTGCTTACTATGAATACATCATCAGGAATAACAAATAGATAGAAAAGGACAATATGGTTTCTAATGTGGAGGGCATGAGGATGGTCCTTGGTGAGATGTATTAATAAGCTCTTGTAGCATAGTGGTTATGAAGCGGGCTGCTAACCTCAGGGTTAGCAGTTCAAAACTACCAGCTGTGCCATGGGAGAAAGATGAGGCTTTCTGTTCCCGTAAGATTTTCTACCTCGGAAACCCTGTACAGGGTCACTATGAGTCAGAACCGATGCCATGGCACATAACAACAATATATATATATATATATATACATTTTTTAAAATGATAACAGTTGTCTTTGTGGTTAGTTCCAATCTATAGAACTTGCTTATTCTCTATTTTCTGATTTATGTATGTCCTCCCACAAGAGTGCAACTTCTTGAAAACAGTTACCACATATTTAGTTCTTTTGTGTCCCCAGCATTTTCTGACAATTTTTGATACCCACAAAGTAGTTAGTAAGCCAGTAATGAATAATTAAAAACAATTTCAGATGTTTTTCATCCCTTTTGATGGAAGAGGAATCAGAAAGTACTGGATTCAGAATTTAGAATGACATATGTGACTATTAATGGAAGAAATAACACATTAAGCCTGCTCTCTTGGGCTGACATTGGGTCCAAGTTAGAAATAAATTGGCTCTCTTTCTGTTGGCATGTGTGCTTATCAGTGTTTTAGGTTCTTTGCTGGAAAGAATGAGAGGAGTTTCATAGAATTCCTGGAAATGTAAACTATTGCCTTAATCAGCCTTGCAATCTTTGTGTGTGTGTGTGTAATTTGCATTACCATTTTATCTTCTTATTTCAATATTCTTAAAATAAACTTTATCAGAGTAACAACTGAAATTATTAATATTTTTTAAATGTATCTTTTTTTCCAATTTGAACTTGAAAAACCACACAATTTATTTGAGAAGAGGTATGACATTAAATTTATTTCTCTCTAAGTTGATTGAAAGAAGAAAATCATAGTTCTGATATGGCAGAAAGACTGGAATGGTAACCTGAGGTCTTCCAGAAATTACAGTAGAATTAGAGGCTTTGAGGATTTTGTGTGTATTTGTGCATGTGTGTGTGAGACTATATGAGTGGGAGTAACAATGGGGGAAATGTTGTATTCTAGCTTTACTGGTTTGGTGCTATAGGACTTGCACTGCACTGCAAACCACAATATTAGTAGTTCAAACCCACCAGTTGTTCCTCAGAAAATCTAATAAAGGGTCTCTGTGTGTTGGAAAAGATTTGATACATTAAACACTAAAAATTGAATACCAGAAGAATTGTGGAATGACATCAAGAACATCATATATTAAGAAAGCAAAAAGTCATTAAGAAGGCAAGAAAGAAGGAAAAGATCAAAATGGATGTCATAAGAAACACTGAAACTTGCTCTCCAGCGTAGAGATGCTAAAGCAAATGGAAGAAATGAGGAGGTCCAAGAGCTGAACAGAAAATTTTAAAGTTCAGCTCGAGAAGATACAGCCAAATATTACAACAAAATGTGCAAAGATGTGTAATAAAAAAATCAGAAAGAAGAACATGCTCAGCATTTCTCAAGCTAGAGGAAGTGAAGAAAAAGTCAAGCCTCGACTTTTATTACTGAAAGATTCTCTGCGCAAATTAGTAAATGATGCAGAAAGCATAAAGAGAAGATGGAAGGAATACACAGAGTCACTGTAACAAAAGGAAATGGTTACTGTTCAACTGTTTCAAGAGGTAGCATATGATCAAGAGCCAATGCTACTGAAGGAGGAAGTCCAAGGTACATTGAAGGAATTGGCAAAGAACAAGGCACCAGGAATTAATGGAATAAAAATTGAAATCTTTCAAGAAAGTGATGCAGCACAAGAGGCACTCACTTATCTCTGCCAAGAAATTTGGAAGACAACTATCTGGTCGACTGATTGGAAGAGATCCATATTTGTGCCCATTCCAAAAAGAGGTGACCCAATGGAATACAGAAATCTTCGGACAATCTCTTTGATATCCCATGCGAGTAAAGTTTCACTAAAGGTAATACAGAAACGTCTACAAGCATACATTGACAGAGAACTTCCAGATGTTCAAGCAGGATTCAGAAGAGACTGTGGAATCAGGGATATAATTGCTGATGTCCGCTGGATCTTGGCTGAAAGCAGAGAATATCAGAAAGATGTTTACCTGTGCTTTATTGATTATGCAAAGGCTTTTGATTGTGTGGATCATGACAAGCTATGTTCAACATTGCGAAGCATGAGTATTCCGGAACACTTAATTGTGCTCATGAGGAAATTGTACCTGGACCAAGAGGCAGTTGTTCGAACAGAACATGGAAGCACTGAATGGTTTAAAATTAAGAAAGGTATGTGACAAGGTTGTATTCTTTCACCATACTTATTCAACCTGTATGCTGAGCAAATAATCCGAGAAGCTGGGTTCTATGAAGAAAAACGTGGCACCAGGATTGGAGGAAGATTCATTAGCAACCTGCAGCATGCAGATGATACAACCTTGCTTGCTGAAAGTGAAGAGGACTTAAAACATTTACTAATAAAGATCAAAGAGCACAGCCTCGGTATGGATTACATCTCAATGTAAAGAAAACAAAAATCCTCACCACTGGACCAATAAACAACATTCTATCAATGGAGAAAAGATTGAAGCTGTGAAGGACTTCATTCTTCTTGGATCAACTATCAACATTATGGAAGCAGCAGTCAAGCAACCAAAGGACATTTTGCATTAGGCAAATCTGCTGCACAAGACCTTTTTAAAGTGTTGAAGAGAAAAGATGTCTGCTTGAGGATTAAGGTGTGCCTGAGCCAAGCCATGGTATTTTCAATAACCTCATATACAGTGAATAAGGAAGACTGTAGAAGAATTGATGCTTTTGAGTTATGGTGTTGGAAGAGAATATTGAAAGTGCCATGGGCTGCCAAAAGACCCAAAACGTTCATTTTGGAAGAAGTGCAGTCAGAGTACTCCTTGGAGGCCAAGATGCCCAAAATTCGTCTCTCATATTTTGAACATATTGTCAGGAGGGACAAGTCACTGGAGAAGGATATCATGTTTGGTAAGGTAGAGAGGGTCAGAGAAAAAGAGGACAACCCCTAATGGGATATATTGGCCAAGTGGCAGCATCGATGGACTCAAGCATGGCAACAGTAGTGAGGTTGGCTTAGGATTGGGCAGAGTTTCGTTCTGCTGTGCATAAGGTCGCTCTGAGTCGGTACCGAATCTATGGCGCCAAACCACCGCAACAACAGGTGTTGGAACCAACTTGATGGCACTTAAAAACAACAATAACTTTCCTACCACTGTTAAAATTTGAATTTGAGATTATAGACTATATACTAATGAGGTTATTCAAGACATTATATGGAATTAAACATCTGAATGTATTATTTTCAAACCCTATCCTGGTGTGGCGCTGTCGATTAATGTGCCAGACTGCAAAGCCGTTTGAACTGCAAGGTTGGCGGTTCAAGCTCAGAAGTAGCTCCTTGGAAACCCTATGCAGGTTCGCTATGGGTTGGAACTGACTTGAAAGCACTTAACAACAGCAATAGTCTCTACCCAGTTAGAGATTGTTATCTAACTTTAAAATATGAGACTGCTTGGCTAATTCCTGACAGGATTGTTGGCACAGGTAATAACATGCATGCAAATACTTTATTAAATGATAAAGGTTTCAATAATTATGCATTTGTTACCATTATTACATTTGCACATACACAAGCACAATTTTTTACCATACTTCAGGACTATTCCCTAAAGAAAAGCATCTATTCAATTCTTATTGAATTCCCCTTTGTTTCAGAATAGAACAGTGCTTTTCAGTGACTGTGATTTTTTTTGAATTGATAGCCAGGTCTTTTACCAAGATGTTTTTAGGTAGATTTGAATGGCCAAGATTTTGGTTTAATGTTTAACCAGTTGTGCCACCCCAGGACTCCTACTTTAAGACCAGGTAATATTAAATCCTCATATTGTACACACAACATTTTGGTGTATGGGGAACTGTGCCTACAAATTATACAAACAGACAAAATTTCTGTGTGTGCTCATGTGTAAATCCACTAATCCTGAGTAAACCTGTTCTCCACCACCTAAGTAAATGCTTTTGAACAGATTGTTGAGCTACTATCATCTGAAGTTGCTGACAATCACTGGACGCTTCCAGCCTCATTAATTATGTGTTCCAAAATACTGTGTTTGGCACATTAAGCACTGCTAATTGTGCCCAGATTCTAATCTTAATTTTCCAGATTATTATGATTTCTTCATCATGCCCTAACTGTCTGAGTAAGCAGTTTATCTCCCAATATTGCCACTTACCTAACAGATGTTCTTTCTCTGAACAGATGTTGGCACTTCTTGGGAAGGAGTCATCCCTGTTTGAAGAGGAGAAATGATCATTTAGTTCATGTTGAAAGCATTAGAAAAAGTCATCTGTCCTTCTGTTCAAAGTTACCTCCTCCTCAACACAGCCCCTTTAAAAAGAAAGACAGAAAGAAACAATAAAAATTAGAGGCAATTCTGGATTGATCTTTCTTTTTGAATTTATTTCTTTTTGCCTCTCACTTTTTCCTCATTTCCTATTTTATATTCCCTCTATTTACATTTTTGTTCTTTCTTTGAAACTTTTTTCTAGTGTAAAGTATGAGAAAAATTCTATCCATGGAAGAAAAGTTAATTTTTCAGGTAAAAATCTGACAGAAACTTAAAAATTGTCCTGAAATATTCTCCTTCTTAAAATGTCCACATTTTATTGATCAATTTTTTAACAAAAATAGAATCACAAACGATTTAATTGATGACTTCCTTTACATTTCTATCATGTAGAAGTGAAATGTAGTGCAGTTGGAAATAGAGATAGATACTGAAAGCTGTTTTAGAAGACTTCTTTTGTAGAATTTAAGCTTGTTGCTGTTGCTAGGTGTTGTTGAGTCAGTTCAGACTCTTAGTGATCCCAGTAACAACAGAACACAACACTGCCTGGTCCTGTGCTATGCTCACAATAGTCATATTTCAGCTCATTGTTGTTG
>NW_006408871.1:585465-587355 GCF_000296735.1 Chrysochloris asiatica | reverse complement strand
TAAATCTCAGGTTGTTAATAAATCATCCTCCAATCCTGGTATCACATTCTTCGTATAATCCAGTTTCTAAGATTGCTTGCTCAGCATATAGTTTGTGTAAGCATGATGAAACAATACAATCCTGGTATGTACTTTTCCTGATTTTAAATCATTCAGCATTCCCTTGTTCTGTTTGAACAATTGCTTCTTGGTCTATATCCAGGTTCCTTTTGAACACAGCTAAGTGTTCTGTTATATTTAGTTTCTGATGATCCACACAGTCAAATGCCTTTGCATATTCAATAAAGTTTAAGTCCTAGTGTGGCACTGCAGGATATGCACTCAACCAGAAGATCGGTTTGAACCGCAAGGTGGGCTGCTCAAACTCACCAGCTATTCATTGGAAACCCTATCCATGATCACTATGGGTTAAAACCTACTTGACAACACTTGACAGCAAACAAAAACAAATATCTTTCTGGTATTTTCTGCTTTTAGCCATGATCCTTCTGATGTCAACAATGATATCCCTCATTCCACATACCCTTTTTGAATCTAGTTGAATTTTTGGCAGCTCCATGTCAATGTATTGCTGAAACTGCTTTTGAATTATCTAAAGAAAAATTTTACCTGCATGCAATATTAATGATATAATTCAATGATTTCCACAGTTCTTTGGAATGGACAAAAATGTGGATCTCTCCCAAAAGACTGGCCAGGTAGCTGTCTTCCAAATTTCTTGGTATAGTAGAATTAGCACCTCCACACTACATGAGTTTGTTGAAACATTTCAATTTGTATTCTGTCAGTTCCTGGAGCCTTGTTTTTCTCCAATGACTTCAGTGCACCTTGGATTTCTTCCATCAGTACTATTGGCTCTTTATCATATGCTGCCTGTTAAAATGGTTGTGCATTAATCAATTCTTTTGGGTACAGTGTTTATGTATTCTCTCCCTTTTTTTTGCTTGAATCTTTCTGCAATACTCAGTATTTTCCCCATAAAATCTCTCAACATTGCAACCCATGGCTTGATTTTTTTTCTTTAGTTCTTTCAGCTTAAAAAATGCTGGCGTGTTTTTCCCTTTAGGCTTTCTAACTCCAGGTGTTTGAAAATTTCTTTACAACACTTGACTTTGTCTTCTGGAGTTGACATTTGAAATGTTCTGTTCAGCACTTTTATTTCATCATTGCTTCCAGTCATTTGAGCTATGCTCGAGAACTGGTTTCAGAATCTCTTCTGATATCTGTTTTGATCTTTTTTTTCTTACCTGTCCTTTTAATGGCCTTTTGTTTTCTTCACGGATGATGTTCTTAATGTTGCCTCTCAACTCTGTTGGTCTTTGGTTATTCATGTTTAATGCATCAAATCTCTTATTGAGATGCTCTATAAATTCAAGGTCATATTTTGACTCTTATAGACTTGTTGTAATTTTCTTCAGTTTCATCCTGAATTTGCATATGAGATATTTATGGTCTATTTCACAGGCATCCCAAGCCTTGTTTTTTACTGATGATATTGAGATTCTTCATTGTCCCTTCCCAAAGATGTAGTCAATTTGGTTCCTGCGTATTTCATCTGGTGAGGTCCATGTGTACAGTCACCGTTTATGCTATTGAAGTCTATATTTGCAAAATTCTATCATGTGATTTATAGCATCATTTCTATCATTAAGTTCCTATTTTCCAACTACTGATCCTTCTTTGTTTTAAACTTTCGTACTGCAGTCATCTTGATTGCATGTTTGATCAATATCAGGCTGAAAAAGTTGGTAGAATTCTTCTATCTCATCATCACTGGCTTTACCTTTTGGCACATAAATTTGTATAATAATGGTATTGGCTGGTCTTTTTTGTAGATCTGTGGATAATATAATGCAGACAGCACCATACTTTCAGATAGATCTTGAAATG
>NW_006408871.1:582613-583649 GCF_000296735.1 Chrysochloris asiatica | reverse complement strand
GGATGAAGCAGATTCAGGGGACAATTCCAGAAATCTGAATCACATCTATAGGAATATTTAGAAAGTTTGAAGGCTTAAAGCCAGTGGAATTTGTAGCAGAAGCAATAAATCATGGGCATTCAAATTCACCAGGCTCAGAGGACCCCAGACTGGAGCCACCATCTTGGATGAGACTGAGAGGGGAAGGATAAGAGCTGTCACCAACTGACTCCTGACAGAACTTTGGCTATAAATGTGTGGACATTCCTTCTTTTTTTTTTAAATTTGGTATCTGTTCATTGGACTCTCTGTCTGTGCACCTCCATTCTGGTGACTGGAGGGGGTGCCTGAGCAAGTACACACCTTCCCCGCCTTGTAGGGCTCTACTGCACATGAGTACAGATCTCCTCAATATTTGTAATGGAATAGTTTCCACTTAAAACCAAATGGCAGCATAAAGTGGCCACAGCAAGCCCTGAACTGCTTATCAGTAGGAAAAAGGCTAGAATGGGGATTGTGCAGCAGGAGAGACATGGACAATAAACAAAACAGGCCAAATATGAGTTACATAATAACCACCAACAGTGACATCTTGAAATTTCTCAGGCAGACTTGAAGCCAAGAAGCTGAAAGAGGACACTAAAGTCATACATATATTAGCCTACGGGTTTTTCTTTTTTTTTTCCTTTTTCTTTCTTCTGTGATTATAGACTACAGTATTCAATCTGTCTTTTATGTTGCTGCTGTGAGGTTTTTTTGTTTTTTTGTTTCTTTCTTTCTTTTTTTGTTGCCTCTTTATTTTTAGGAGGCTTGTTATCTCACTATATTACCCAAGAAGAAACAGCAATTACTGTCATATGGTCAAGCTACAATCACACCCTATAAAATTCCACAATCCAGGCAAGAACCAATACCAGCTGCATGCAACAGGTAGGCAGCCAACACCTGTGACAGTTACTCTGGGTTGAGTAATAAGTAGAGTGAAAAGGGAAGCCCATATCCAGATCACATCTACCTGGAGGTGATCAGAAAGTATAAAAAATACAAAACACATACT
>NW_006408871.1:576277-578810 GCF_000296735.1 Chrysochloris asiatica | reverse complement strand
ACTCTCACAATTGTAAAGGTATTGTAACAAAAATGGAAGAATGGCTAAACTCACAGTCCAAAAACAAAGGACTCTAGGATCATCAAGGTAGAGTAGCAAAGCAGAATGAGAGACCTTATCCAGAGAAGCAGTGACACCAGTGATGAAGGCAGAGATGGGGACGTGGAAAGAGGTTGCAGCTGATGACTCTAGAGTCATGGGAAGTGAGGTACTAAGAGATGGTGGCCAGGAGGCAGATGTGAAGAATGTGCTGTTTGATGGTGTAAATTATTGTATGTGCCTGAGTGTTTCAAAAAAAAAAAAAAAGCTAAAGTGAAAATAGTGTTAACTGGTGGTAGAAGGACGGGATTATAATCATTGTAATGAAACAGGGTGTATGATTTGTTGAATATAAAACTGATGATCTGCCCTTTTAACTTTTACTCAATCCACAATAAAAACCTTTAAAAAAAAAAAAAAAGTCTATGTGTGCCCTGTATTAGAGCTTTAATTTTTTTCCTACTTTTCCCTTGATGACCTTTATAATTCTAGGATTTACATCTAGGTCTTTAATCCATGTTGAGTTGGTTTTTGTACATGTGTGAGATAAAGGTCTGTTTCATTCTTTTGCATAGCAATTTCCAGTTCTGCATGCACCATCTGTTGAAGAGACTATGTCTTCCCCATTCAATGTACCTTGGCCCTTTGTCAAAGATCAGTTGGCTGTATGTGGATGGGTTAATTCTTGGATTTTCAGTCCTGTTTCATTGATCAATGTATCTTTCATTGTACCAGTACCAGGCTGTTTTGACCACATGTAGTAAATTTTGAAATCATGGAGTAAGAGGCCACCAACTTTGTTATTCTTAAGCAGTGGTTTGCTTATCCTTGGTCTCTTTCCTTTCCTTATAAAGTTTCTAATATTTTGTTTCCATCTTTTTAAAGAATGTCATTGGAATCTGGATTGAGATTGTGTTATATGTATAGATTGCTTTGGTATTGAGATTCTCACAATGTTAAGTCTTCCTATCCAGGAACATGATGTACACTTCCATTTTTGTAAATTTCTTTGGGTTTCTTATAGTAGTGTTGAAATGATCTTTTGAGGATAAATGTAATGACTCTCATTTTTTCATTCCTGGCACAATAAACCATATGTTTGATTTAAAATGGCATTTTAGCTCACTAATACATAGGATATGTATCTTTGTGAGCTCCATTTCGCTTTTGATTACTTCTAATTCTCCACCACTTATCTGTCAGTTTGTCTTACTGTGGTTATTTGCATGTTGCTGTGATTCTGAAAGCTATGCCACAGGTATTTTAAATACCAGCAGAGTCATCCATGGTGGACAGGTTGCAACTGAGCTTCCAGATGAAGACAGACTAGAAAGAAGGTAAGACAGATTACTTCCATATATTTAGTCAGGAAATACCTCATGAATAGCATTGGAACACTGTCAGCACCAGATTCTTGAATATGGAACATGATGAAGAGCACCAGAATATTGTCAGATATAGTGCAAAAAGATGAGCCCCTCAGATCAGAAGGTACTCAAAATGTGACTAGGGAAGAGATGCCTCCTCAAAGTAGAGTTGACCATGATGAAGCGAATGGAGTAAAGGCCTTGGAACATTCATTTGCAATGATATCTCTCATTCCATGTCTTCTTGTGAATCCAGCTTGAACCTCAAGAAGATTTTTGTCAATGTATGGTTCCAGGCATGTTTGTATTACCTTTAGTAAAACTTTACTCCCATGGCATATCATGATATTGTCAGATGATTTCCACATTCTGTTGGAATAAGCACAAATACAGATCTCCTCCAGTTAGTTGGTCAGATTGTCCTCCAGATTTCTTGGAATTTTTTCTTCCAAATTTCTTGGAATTTTATGTTTATAGGCATATGAATATTATCTTGTAACAGACAGCATTATACTTCAGGACAGATCTTTATATGATTGATGAGCTGAAATGGACTGGTATTGTATATTTTGAATCTGACAATCACATGGTTTACTATGTTGGGAATGACAAATTGAAGAGTAATGACATTACATGCATCATCAAAAAGAACATACCAAGATCTATCTTGAAGTATAATGCTGTCTGTGATAGGATAATATCCATACAGTTAAAAGAAAGTCCAGTTAACATGACTACTATTCAAATTTATGCACCAACCACTAAAGCTAGTGACAATGAAATTGACAAATTCTACCAAATTCTTCAGTCTGAGATTGATCAAACATGCTATGAAGATGTATTGATGATTACTGGTGATTAGAATGCAAAGGTTGGAAACAAAGAAGAAAGATCAGTAGCTGGGAAATATGGTCTTGATAATAGTAAGAATGCTGGAGATTGCATGATAGAATTTGTAAAGACCAATGACTTCTTCATTGCAAATACATTTTTTAAACAACATAAAAGACAATGATCATTAACAAAAGACATTAACAACCTGTGATATGCTGATGATACAACCTTGCTTGCTGAAAGTGAGGATGATTTGAAACATTTACTTATGAAGATCAAAGAGCACAGCCTTC
>NW_006408871.1:570734-575572 GCF_000296735.1 Chrysochloris asiatica | reverse complement strand
AAGAAGGAATACCCAAAAACAAAATTGGCTACACCTCTGGAAAGAAATGGTGGAAAAGTTACATAATATGAGCCAAAACAAGGCCAGGACAGACTGTGGTACAGTCCATCAAATGCTCAAATTATTCAGGCTAAAATTTAAGAAAATTAAAACAAATCCACAAAAGCCAAAAATATGACATGTATCCCACTTGAATTTAGATATAATCTCAAGAACAGATTTAATGCAATAATCACTAAAGAATGAAGACAGAAGAGCTGTGGGATGACATCAAGACAATTATACTGTAAGAAAGCCAAAGGTCATTAAAAAGACAAGAAAGAAGGAAAGGACCAAAATGGATATCAAAAGAGACTCCGAAACTTGCTCTTCAGTATAGAGTTGCTAAATCAAATGGAAGAAATGAGGAGGTAGAAGAGCTGAACAGAAAATTGCAAAGGTCATCTTGAGAAGACAAAGTCAAATATTACAACAAATTGTGCAAAGATCTGGAGTTAGAAAATCAAAAGAGAAGAGCACATTCAGCATTTCTCAAGCTGAGTGAACTGAAGACAAAAAAAAATCAAACCTTGGTTTTCATTATTGAAGGATTCTCTGGGCAAATTATTGAATGATGCAGAAAGCATCAAAAGAAGATGGAAGAAAAACACAGAATCACTGTACCAAAAGTAAATGGTTGATGTTCAACCATTTTAAGAGGTAGCATATGATCAAGAGCCAATGATACTGAAGGAAGAAGTCTAAGGTACATTGAAGGAATTGGCAAAGAACAAGGCACTGGCAATTGATGGAATACAAATTGAAATCTTTCAAGAAAGTGAGGTGGCACAGGAGGCACTCTCATCTATGTCATGAAATTTGGAAGACAACTATATGGCCAACTGAAGAGATCCATATTTGTGCCCATTCCAAAGACAATGTGGAACTCATCAGACAATAAGTTTGATATCCCATGCAAGTAAAGTTGTACTCAAGATAATACAGAAATGTCTGCAACAAACCATGCATTGACAGAGAACTTCCAGAGGTTCAAGCCAGATTCAGAAGAGGACATGGAACGAGAGATATCATTGTTGATGTCAGATGGATCTTGGTTGAAATCAGAGAACGCCAGAAAGATGTTCACTTGTGCTCAATTGACTACACAAAGGCCTTTGATAGTGTGGACCATGACAAGCTATAGACAACATAGCAAAGTATGAGTATTCGGTACATTTAATTGTGCTCATGGGGAACCTGTACCTAGACCAAGAGGCAGTTGTTCAAGCAGAACATGGGAAACTGACTGGTTTAAAATTAAGGAAGGTGTGCAACAGGGTTGTATTCTTTCACCATTCTTATTGCACCTGTACCTGAGCAAATAATCTGAGAACCTGGGTTATATGAAGAAGAACATGGCATCTGGATTGGAGGAAGACTTATTAACAACTTGCGATATGCAGATGATACAGCCTTGCTTGCTGAAATCAAAGAGGACTTAAAATACTGATGAATATAAAAAACCACAGCCTTTGGTATGGATTGTATCTTAATGTAAAGAAAACAAAAATCCTCACCACTGGAACAATAAACAACATTCTTATCAATGAAGAAAAGACTGAAGTTGTCAAAGACTTCATTTTTCTTGGATCAACTATCAACACTCATGGAAGCAGCAGCCAGGAAATCAAAAGATGTATTGCCTTAGGCAAGTTTGCTGCTCAAGACCTTTTTAAAGTGTTGAAGAGCAAAGATGTGAGTTTGAGGACTAAAGTGTGCCTGACCTAAGCCATGGTGTTTTCAATGATCTCATATGCATGTAAAAGATGGACAGTGAATAAGGAAGATTATAATATAATTGATGCATTTGACCTTGGATTTAGAGGAGAATATTGAAACTACCATGGGCTGCAAAAAGAACAAACAGACCTGTGTTGGAAGAAGTACAGCCAGAGTGCTTCTTGGAGGCCAGGGCAGCCAGACTTTGTCTCTCATGCTTCGGATATATTGTTAAGAGGGACCAGTTGCTGGAGAGGGATATCATGTTTGATAAGGTGGAGGGTCAGTAAAGAAAGGCAGATCCCCAGGGAGATGGATTGGCAAAGTGGTTGCATCAATGGGCTCAAGCGTGGCAACTATTGTGAGGTTAACCCAGGACCAGGTAGTGTTTTGTTCTTTTGTGCATAGCTTCAGTATGAGTCAGTAGCGACTTGATGGCACTTAACAACAACAACAGTTTATCAATATTGTCCTTTTGTAGTTCATGTTTTTTGTGTTTTGTTTTAAAAATCCTTGCCTAATACATTCTTTTTTTCTAAAAGTTTAAAAATTTAGCTCCTTTATATATTTTCATAATTCATTTGGAATTAATATTTGTTTGGGATATGAAGTATCAAGATTCTTTTTCCTTTGGCATATTTAAGTCCAATTTTTCCAGCACTATTTTTTGAAAGACTATTCTTTCCTCACTGAAAAATCTTGACACTATTGCCAAAAATAATTAGACTGTATCTATATAATTCTATACCTAGTTTCTCCACTCTGTTTCGTTGACCTACATGTCTACTCTTATGCCAATACCACAATATCTGGATTTCTATAACTTTGTATAAATCTTTAAATCAGGTAAAGTGAGTCCTGCAAATTTGGTCATCTTTTTCATAACTGTTTGAGTTATGCTAAGTCCTTCCTGTTTCATAAAAATCTGGAATCAGCTTGTAAATCTTTACAAAACCAGTCTGTTGAAATTTTGTTTGGGGATTTGATATATCTATTGAAAATTTTGGAAAGAATTTGCATCTTAACTATATGGAGTCTGCCAATAAATATTATCGTCCCATTTATATAGGCCTACTTAATTCCTCTCTGCCAATAAATTGTTTTTGCTAGGAGTCATTGAGTTGGTACTGACTCACAGTGATCATATGCACAATAGAATGAGAGTCTGCCTGATTCTACACCAGCTCATAATCATTGCAATCATTGAGCCCATTGTTACTGCCACTGTACCAATCCATCTCATTGAGGGTCTTTCTCTTTTGCACTGACCCTCACTCTACCCAGCATGATGCCCTTCTCCAGGGATTGACCCTTCTTTATAACATGTCCGAAGTATGATTTATAAGGAACATTCTTATTCCAATTCAAATTTGTTTGTTCTGTTGGTGGTACATGGTACTTTTAATATTCTCCACCAAGCTCCATTCATTTCATCATGGTCAACTCTACTTTGAGGAGTCAGCTTTTCCCAAGTCATATTTTGAGTGCCTTCCAACCTGAAGGGCTCATTTTCGGATACTATATATATAATTATTCTAATGTTCTTCATCATGTTTCAATATTCTGGTACTATCTGACAGTTTTCCACTGCTATTCATAAGGTTTTCAGTGACTAAATATTTGGATGTAGTATTTACTTTCTTCTTCATAGTCTGACTTAGTCTAGAAGCTCATCTGAAACCTGTCTACCCTGGGAGACCCTGTGGGAATTTAAAATACTAGTGGCATAGCTTCTAGACCTGGTGTGGTGCTGCTGGATAAGTACTGGACTGTGAACCAAAAGGTCACCAATTCGGACTCACCAGATGCTCCTCAGAAACCCTGTACGTGGTCACTATGAGTTCGAGTTTATTCATTGGTACTAAACAACAACATAGCTTCCAGAATCACAGCAACATGCATGCCACCACACTAAAACATACTGACAGACCAGTGGTGGCTGCCAATAAATATCATTTCCTTATTTATTTAGGTCTTTTTAAGTTCTATCTGGACTATTCTATAAATTTCCATATATATATTCTGCATGTATTTTGGCAGATTAATGTCTAAGTATGTCACATAGACTACTTGTATTTAATACCTGACAGTTAATGTGTGGTGACCATCAGAGATACTCACTTGTACTGCATTTTAACTCCTGATGAATGGCAAGCTTACTCTTCACTGTCCCCTTGAACATATAGGTATGTCCATATGGTTTGCCTATGTACAAGGACATAGCCACAGAGCGCTATAGCTGAGAGTGAAGCATCCAGCTGATATGAAGTGAGAGGAGTCACACAAGAACCCCTGAAGTTGCAGATAGTACCTTTTTGACCTATCGACCTATCTGACCTATTTGACCTATTGATGGATTGATAATCAGAGACCGACTAGAAGAAGATTTTTTTAAAAAAATTTATATAAAGGAAATGAGGGTAAATTGCTATAATTTGATGAACTTGACTTATATTCATGGAGGTAGTAACTCTAAATACCAACAGAGAGGGAAGGAGTCTTCACATCAAGTATCAATTCTATCCCCTCTGTATACAGGGTACATAGGGGAGGGCAACTTAGACAGTGGCTTCCTAAAATGAGGGGGCGAAAAAGGCACGAAGTGACTGGCTTACAAGGTTTCAAGAGGGCATTTAGTCTAAAGTGTGTGGGGGAAGAAAGAGTTCCACTGCATAGTTTTCATTTTGTCTAGATGGGTATGGTTAAAAGAGCTGGAGATAAGATTCTTATGATTCAATAGTGACTAATTTATCATGACTAAATAAGACTGTCACAATTGTAAAGGTAGAAGTATTGTAACAAAAACAGGGGAGTGGTTAATCTTACAGTCCAGAAACAAAGGACCCTAGGACAATCAAGGGAGAACAGCACAAGCAGAATGCGTTACCTTATCCAGAGAAGCAGCAACATGAGAGATGGAGGCAGAGATGGAGACATGGAGAGATGAAGCAGCTGAAGACTCTAGATTCATGGAAAGAGAGGGACTAAGAGATGGTGGCCAGGAGGCAGATGTGCAGAATGTGCCCATTAGTGGTGAAAATTATTTTATATGCCTGAGTGTTTAAAAAAAAAAAAAAAAA
>NW_006408871.1:551441-568677 GCF_000296735.1 Chrysochloris asiatica | reverse complement strand
AAAGACCTCAAAAAAAAAATCCAGAGAATAATTCACCCTCTCCTTTTTGAAAAAGAAAAAATGTAAGAAAACAGCATATTGATCATATTTTATGTACATGCAAGAGTTATTAGAATGTTGGATACAAGAATGTGAGGATAATCTAAATGAGTAATGGTCAAAATTATGGAGATCTTAGTACTAAGCAAAATTATTTGAACTTTATTTCAAAAGCAACAGGGAAACTCTGAAGGTGTGTGCGTAGCTGCAGAATCACAAATGTGACAGTGAGGCAGGAAGGAAGAAGTTGACAGGAAAGTGTTACTAATAATGGGAAGAGTGATTAGATGCTATTCCACCTACCTATCAAGATGAGGAGAATCAGCTATGCTTATAATAGAGCAAATAAGAAGGAAAAAAGAACACAAAATAAGATGAAGAAACAGAATTTAATGCTAGATTAGATGTAGTAAACAAAGAAGGTGAAGGTTGTAGTGAAGGTCTTTGGCTGTGTTCTAGATGACTTTTGTTTTGTGAATAGCATTTGAAAATATTCATACCTCAATATCAATATAGAGGTAATGATGATGAGATAATCTTGCCATATTTCTTTTTTTATCGAGATGTGAAGGGAATTCATATTTTCATCGTGAGATGAAAAGCATTAAGTATATTGTAATTACTCTAAAATCCAAGACTCAATAAGAAATTACTTCTTGATATACCAGAAAAATACAGTGAAGGTATTTTGGGTGATCTGCTCTTTCACTTGGCTGGTGTCATGCGAAGTCATGAACTGGCTATTCCTGGTATTTTATTAACTTTGAATATAGGACCTCTTGTAAGACTGAGTTTCTTTTTTTCTTCTTCTCTAATCAGAGTTGGAGAGTGTGTGTTTTAGTCTTAATCAACTTGCATGCTCATAGAGGCAAAATGTGGACACAGTTATATTTATTTTCATTAGAGAATAAATAATTTCATTTCTCAAGTTTGCTTTCCTATGTGAGATATAAACATATTTTTAAGAGTTTAAGTGTCCCCTCACTTCCATTTTCTGTCCAGACTCTCTAGAGTGTAAAACTGGACAGCCAGTGAGAATACCAATGACCCACTGCCAATTTTCTGAGACTGGGTTATGCTGGCTGGTGCATGAATTTCCTTCTTAGACATTGGTGTTTCAGAACTACAATAATGTTCCAAAGTACAGCCTTACTTTAATTTTGTATCTTGGATCTGTATGTCTTCAAGAGTATTCATGCACAATGTGGAGTTTGCAAATATCTTGTACTGACTTCTTGCTAGCCTAGAAAGCATGCAGATCTGAGAAAGTCAACATCATAGCAAACTTTAAAACTGTCAGCTCTGTCAACATTGTATGTCCAGAGGATAGGTCTGACTATCATCAGTGTACTGCTTAGACTGGACTTGTGTAAGTGATGTCTGTGCTTTACATTTTAAAAAATGAAGTCATATAACAAGTAATGTAAGACAAGGGGTTAGCCAATAATACAAGCATACTTTTAATATAAGAATATGTGGAACAAAATTCAAAACCATAAGAGACCAAAATTACTGATCAAGCAGCTGAAACAAAATAAGCATGGATTATTAAATGGAAAATTAATCTGTTCTGTTAACCTTTACCCTATTCACAATAAAAAGTTGCTTTAAAAAAGAGAATATATGGACACCAAAGTCTAATGCAGAAATGGACCCAAATCTGGTTGTTTCTTTGTACTATGATTAAAGCATAAAGAATGAATTTGGAGCAACTCTAGCTAGGAATCAGTGATTTCAAAATACCCAGTAGAGTATTTCTCATCAGAACAAATGTAATGCTTTCTCCCTAGTATTTGCTCACAGAATTTTGTGAATTATAATAATAAGAACATTAATAAAAATACATTGAAAACATAGTGCTCAACTGAGCATTAAGATCTTATCAGTCTTTTGTTATTGCTAAGTGCTTTTCAGTGGGTTCCAATGCAAACCAACCCTGTATAGGGTGTCCAAGAAGAGGCTGGTGGATTTGAACTGCCACCTTGCAGTTCAAACTGAACTTGCGTATCAATGCTTTTCTTACAGTGCCATACCGGGTATTTTTAAAATTGAGAAGAAGACTATGATTGATTATTGTGCCTGCCAAGTAGTGTTCAGAAACTACAGTGTACTTAGTTAATTTGCAGAGAAACTTACCTTAGGCCAGGTTTTTTCATTAACTTTCTCTTCAAACTTCTGTTTCTCTCATCCTTCTTAATCTTGAGTCTCTCCTTCCCTCTGTCTATTTCTCTTTGTTTAGGCCAGTTCTTAAATTTCACTAGTTAGCTTTAACGAACAAAATGGTGGTGGTATCTTTCATCATGCAAAGTTCTTTCAAGGAATAAATCATGAAAGTTATGTATATATATTGTATTTTATAAGTTTATTTGCTCATTTAAAATTTTTCATTTCAATTTACTTGTTATGTCTTTGGTTGAATTCAAGAGCATTAGGGTTTTAATTAGAGGATGTGTCCTGAAATATCTAAGCATTAATTTCCCTTCTGTCTAGGAGTGATCATAGAAATAGTCTTTATTAATAGATGACAATGTTAAAAATGTCCCCCTATTTAGCTTAAACATTCAAGAAAATAGAATAAGATCTGATATGAGTTTGGTATGCAATTATAAATCTAATATATGTATATATTTGTTAATGGGACCTAATAAAAGGAAGCTGTTTCTCATAGAATACCACAGCTATTTGACTTTAGTTGAGTGTGTTACCAGATTTATAAAGCATTAAGTTGTATCAACAAGAAGCACTTGTAGGCCCAGAGCTATGTTATCAGGTTTCAATTACCTATGCAGAGGAAGAAATAGTAACGTCAAAGAAGCTTTCATGTGATGAAGACATTTGAATGAAAGCGATGGACTGCAGAACGCAGAGTTTAAGTAGAAGCAATAATATAGCACTATTTCAGATCCCATGAGAGCATTAGATGTTGAAAGAATCAAAATTTGAAGGTAAAATATCTAGACTCTTGAATGTGGAATACAATTTACTGATAGACATTCTTCTGATACCTATCCTAATCATTGGATAATTTACGTAACTTAAAATGTTGCTTTACCCTTAATAACGGCTAACTATGACTTAAGTTTGATAGTTTTCTAGTAGACTTTGAAAACAACGGAAAATATATCTGTAAGCCAGAACTTTACAAGATTGCTTAACTTGTACAAGGGAGTAACTTAGGTGATGGGAGATTCTGATTCACATGTTTCCTCACTTGTTTTGTATTAAATATCAATATAGAGGGTGTGGTTTGCCACTCATTTACACAGGGTCCCTCCCCAGAATATTTTACACTAAAAATAAATAGGCTTCCAATCAAAGTGGTGGCGTTCATTCACAAAAGGAAAATAATTTCAAGTAGGAGCATATGTCTGTGCAAACTCCTATTGCTGATATATAATACAAAAAGAGATTTAACTTACATATGGTTTCTATTGCCACCCAAAAAAGTAAGCTCACTGCTATTTAGTTGATTCTGACTCACAGCCATGCTACAGGACAGAGCTGGACTTCCCCATAGGTCTCCAAGGCTGTAAATCTTTACAGAAGCAGACTGCCTCATCTTTCTCCTGTGCAGAAGCTGGAACGTTCAAACTGCTGATATTTTGGTTATCAATCAAGAACTTTGACAACTGTGCCACCAGTACAACTTTCTATTGCCCTATAGGGATTCAAATGAAAAAAAAAAAAAAAAAAATTAGGCTATGAGACTTGATTAAAGTTTCAATGAATGTGATTTATTAATTTACTTTTAATAGTGTCTATGAGACTTTTTGACATTTTCCCCGGCATTGTTACCTTCTTCTGCAAATAGGCTTGATACTATTAGTGCCACAAGTTTCTTCCCATGTGGTATAGATCTGTTTTCTTTCTCTAAAATGTGCTCTCTTGCATTCCAAAGTCCCTTCTGTATCCTCTGAAGAAATCATTTCTAATTTAGAAACGTTTATAGATGGAATCCATATATCGTTTTACTGTTTGTTGGGGAAGGAACTTTCTTCTTTGGATGCTGGATAATAATAGATTTTGTGGGTATGACAGAATTATGGCTAGATTCTTTGTGAAAAGAATTGCTTTCATGCTGTTATTTGAAAGAAGAATAACAGCTTTTGTTATTGAAGCAATTGTTTCTTTTCATCAAAAATCCTGATGTATCTAATTGACTCTTAGTATACTCCCTCTCTGTCCATGCTGAGATTCTGCCTCCAGCACAGATGTTGAAACCACAGATGGCCACTACACTAGACTAGAAACATTATTTTTCAAGTAGCTTCTTTCTTTCTAGCATCAAAACTCAATATATGATCACACAAAAAAAAGTCTACTTTGTATAATAGTTTAAAAGCAGAGGGGCGTTTGCGGCTAAATGGTGTTCGACACTGCATTTTGGGGGTATGCAAAGCAGATTGTTACCGGTCACTCATAATATGTTTTTAGAGAAGAGTTTAATAAGAACCGTGTTCTAAAAGATGCAGTTTTGGAAGGGTCACATTGCCTGACCACATGTTATATATTAAGGAGAATTAATGTAATTGGAGATCATTTCTGCTATGTGTTACTGTTGCTTGTTAGCAGCCTGTGACTGCAAGAGCTGGAGGATACGTGAACTAAATGTTCCTTAAGCCACAGGGTAGTGCATGTTGCACTTTCTTGGCTTTCCCCACAAAGTCATAAATCGATTGAATGAGCTGGAAAAGAAATTCAAAAAGATTTGCAGAGGGCAAGTACTTACTGGAGGCCATTCTTGACCAAATGGCTACTTGGCAATGTTATCTAAAGAACATCACATAATCTCTAATTGCTTCAGTTACTTCACAGGCCAAATGAAACTGTCTGTGTCTACATGACACCCTCATAACTGTCTAAATCAAAGCATTGTTATTTAAAATCAGTTCAACTTATTTTATTCCTTTCTTGTGGTGACGCATTTGTTTTGGTATTGTGTAGACAAAGCGTTATTTTAGCAGTAAAACCTCATTCATTTAAACTCCATTGATTATTATTTGTGGTATTTTGACTTGGGTGGACCTAAGTTTATTTCTTAGTGCAATCTGTTAGAGATAAATAATGAAATTAGTATGCTATTAATATAAACTACATGAGTTTGTAGAGGAGATTGGATCAAGATGAAGAAATTACCACATTGTCTCAATTTTTCCTTCACCCTAAATGCACAGATTATTTAGAGAATATTTAGAGATTTAAAATGGTAAATTCATAATGACATTGTGAAACAAAAAGAATGAATGCAATAGAATGTATGAATTCAGCCTATAAAGTAAATCATAATCCCACAGTACACAGTAACCCATTGTCATTAAGTTGATTCCAACTTGCAGTTATCCTATAGGTTAGAGTAGAACACTACAGGGTTTCTGAGGCTGTACGTTTTTATGGAAGCGGACTGTCTCATCTTTCTTCTGTGGAGTAGCTATTGAGTTCAAACCACCACCTTTTAGTTAGCAGCCCCAGCTTAAATCACTGTGTCACCAGGAATCCTTATAGTGCACAACAGAACTTGCAAAATACATGTGGAATTTCAGAGCCCTTATAAACTTTAGAACAATGAATCCAAGGAGTAGAAGGAATATTTGGGTCTAAGTCAGAGCAGTTAAATGGAGTATCATACTGAGAAAAGTAGTTAGGATGGCTCACAACCAATTCCAAATTTCCTACCTATTGAAAATATTCACCTGGAGTAGCATGGAGTGTGATGATTTGTAGCGTAGAAATGGAATACACAGGTCGAATGAAAAACCTAATTAGATTTGTTGGTATTTCCTTGTTGGGTACGTTGATGACTAAGGTAAGCCTGACCCAAGCCATGGTATTTTCAATAACCTCATATGGATGTGAAAGCTGGACAGTGAATTAAGGAAGATTGTAGAAGAATTGATACCTTTGAATTGTGGTGTTGGAGGAGAGTACTAAAAGAGCCATGGGCTGCCAAAAGAACCAATAGATCTGTTTTGGAATAAGTACAGCCAGAGTGCTCCTCAGAGGCCAAGATGGCTAAACTTCGTCTCTCTTACTTTGGACGTATTGTCAGGAGGGAACAGTCACTGGAGAAGGATATCATGCTTGGTAAGATGGAGGATTGGAGAAAAAGAGGAAGACCACCAACGAGATGGATTGGCCAGGTGGCATCATTGATGGCGTCAAGTGTGGCGGCAGTAGTGAGGTTGGCCCGGGATCAGACATTGTTTTTTTCTGCTGTGCGTGGGGTCTCTATGAGTCGGTTTTGACTCGATGGCACCTGACAACAACAACAACAACAACAACAAAAAGATAGTGTTCATAGGTGAATAGAATTACTGAATACAATCATAAACATACAATCAAGAATCATCTTTCCTTGAAGATGATGAACTGAATAAGCATAACACTTGGAAAAATAAGACCAGTTGAACAAATAGAAAAAGGTTCTAAAATAAATGTTATTAACATTTTCAGTGAGAGAGAAAATTATATATTGTCCATGAAACAAGAACTCTTGGAGATGAAAAACTATAATTGACCAAGGAATTTAATAAAATTAATAGTTTGACAGTACTTTACTATGAATTAATGAGCAGAAACACTAAACAAAAATGATTCTAGAATGTTGCATAAAAAGAAAAATAGAAGTAAATTATGATTAAAAGTAAGAGATAAACAGATGTTTAACTATCTCTGTTAAAGTGGTTCCTAAGTGGGATGAATAATAAAATAAATGATATGGAAATATAAAAAAAGCTTTCAGAGATGAAGGTAGAGCCCTTCAGCTGGCTGGTCGATAAGTGCTAAATCAAGTGAACTTAAAAAGGACTCACATACACTTAGACCTGCTATCATGAAATTTGAAAACTAAAGAAATATATTAAATTCTAAAAATTTAGAAAGTAAAAAAAATACAATTCTTATGAGAAGTGGAGATCAGATTACCAGAATTCTCACTGGCAATTTTGGAGACTAGAATTTAATGGAGAATAACTTTCCAAAGTATGTTGTTGTTGTTAAGTCCCCTTGAGTCAGTTCCAACTCATAGCAACTCTGTATAAGGTTTCTTAGGTGTGACTGGTGAGTTTGA
Source organism: Chrysochloris asiatica (assembly GCF_000296735.1). Classification (NCBI taxonomy): domain Eukaryota; kingdom Metazoa; phylum Chordata; class Mammalia; order Afrosoricida; family Chrysochloridae; genus Chrysochloris; species Chrysochloris asiatica. The sequence goes on along the minus strand of NW_006408871.1, from coordinate 561,572 downwards.
ACCACTTACATTGTGGTTCAAACCAATCTTATGGTTGAGTTACACCAAATTTACAGGGAGCATAATTTCAGTTCCATAATTTTATATGCTCCTGAATTGTCTCACAATTTATGGGAGTACACATTTAAAAATAGATTTAAGAAAAAATTGCAAATCTCAGAAAGTTTACTAACCACAGATATATTCTAAAAGGAATAATAGAAGATTATTTAAGTAAAATAAAGAAAGTAGGAGAAACAATGATAATTATAAATAAATAATAACGAAACAGTTAAATAATGTTAATGTTGCTTTTGTTAAGTGCTATCAAATCTGTTCTGACTCATAGTGACCCTCTATAGAGTTTCTGAGAAGCAGCTGGTAGATTTGAACTGCTGACCATTTTCTACTTGCTCTACAGTCCAGTGCTTATCCCATAGTGCCACACCAGGATTCAGTTAAGCTTGTCTTATTTAATTAATAATTTAAATTTTAACTTAATACATTATTTTTCATATAGTATTTAAAGGATTGTAGATTAATAGACTGTTTAAATATTCATGTTGCAATGAAAGAGAAACACTGAAAAATTTTTGAAGGTATAATTTGTATACCTTCAAAATCACCAAGGGAAAAGAATGAAATTAGAAAATTTGACCAAGCTACAAACGCAGCAAAGAAACTTGAGGCAAACTAGCCACAGAGTTAGTAAACACTACAAAGAATGAGTATATAGCTCATAAAAATATTAAGTGTGAAAAGATTAACTCGTCACCTTAAAACACAACTGAGTACTTCATAAGCAATGACACCTTTCGTTCTGCCTCCCTCTTACATTGATTAAAGGTAGGGTTGTACAGCCAATTAATATAATTGCTGTTAATATGTCAGACTTGTAAAAAATTGAATTGTCAAAGTTATATTATAGAGATACTCATATTTACAACAACAAAAAAGAAAATCTACTAAGGCTGTTTTAGAACAACCAAATACCTCATGAGATTTGTTTCCTTGGTTTGGAGATTTAGGGTCATGATTTCACGGGACATCTCAATTAATTGGTCTAATAGCATGTTTAGTGGTTCTGTTCTACTCCTTGTTCATTACATAGTGCCTGGGGTCTTAAAAGTTTGCAAGTACCATCCAGGCCAAACAACTGGTCTCTATTTTCCTGGGCAACAGAGAAAGAAGGAGAGATAGGAATGGGAGGAGAACTATCTGACTAATTATTCCCACAAACAATTTCCTGCTTTGTCATGAGACTAGAACTAGATGGTTACCAGCTTACCACTACTGAACTTTTTGACCAAGGATTCTATCAAAGCATACTGACTAAGTGGGGGGAAATGTAAAATAGATTTTTCACATTCTCATGGAATCCAAATATTCAAGCTGAATGAACCTCTTAAACTATTGCCATAAAATAATCTTTAAGCCTTAAACTAACAATGTCCCCTGAAGTCTTGCTAAAACCAAATAATGTTGTTTGGGTTGTTAGGTATCATTGAGTTAGTCCCAATTCATAGTGACCCTATGTACTGCAGAATGAAATGTTGCCCAGTCCCGTGACATCCTCACAATTGTTGCTAGGTTTGAGCCCATTGTAGCTGCCACTATGTCACTCCATCTCATTGGGGATCTCCCTCTATTTTGCTGGTCCTCCACTTTAGCAAGCATTACATCCATTTCTAGGGATTGGGACTGCCTGAGAACATGTCCCAAGAATGACAGACAAGTTTTCACTATCCTTCCTTCTAAGGAACATTCTGGCTATACTTCTTCCAAGGCAGATTTGGTACTTGGCAATATTCTTCTCCAACATCATAATTCAAATATATTGATTATTCTACATCCTTCCTTATTCATGTCCAATATTTGTATACATATGAAGCAGTTGAAAATACCATGGCTTTGATCAATTGCACTTAGTCCTCAAAGTGACATCTTTGCTCTTTAACAAAGTCTTAAGAGTAGATATACATAATGCAAAATCAGTCCTGATTTCTTAACTACTGCTTCCCTGAGTGTTGATTTTGTATACTAGCAAAATGAAGTCTTTGAAAACTTCAATCTTTTTTCCATTTGTTGTTGTTGTTGTTAAGTGCAGAGTTTGTTCTGACTCATAGCAATCCTGTATAGTATTTCCAAAGAGCAGCTGGTGTGCTTGAACCACTTACTTTGCTTTTCAAACTGACTTGGCAGTCCAGCACATTAACCTGCAGCACCACGCCAGGACTCCATTTATCATGATGTTATTTATTGATCCAGTTATGAAGATTTTTGTTTTCTTTACATTGAGGTGCAGTTCATATTGAAGGCTTTGATCTTTATCAGTAAATATTTCAAATTTTCTTCACTTCCAAAGACCAAACAATGAATTAGCTCAACTAGTAAAGAAGTCCTGGTATGGTGCTGTGGGATAAAGACTGGATCAAAGGTCAATTTAAATCATAAAGTGGGTGGTTTCAACTCAACAGTTACTCCGTGGAACCCCTATACAGGGTTGCTATTAGTTGGAACTGCCTGGATAGCACTTAACAAGAACAACAATAAAGCATGTCAACTTGAGCATTATGTTCTTTTATGATCTATTTATAGGGGATAAAATTGGTAGCAGCAAGGAAGCTTAGTGGGCAGTGAGGTTATTTTCATGGGGAAGGAACAACTGAGGAAAGGATGAAAATGGCTACACAATTCAAGGAATATAACCAATGTCACAGATTTGTGTGTAGAAATGGTTGAGTTGGTATATGTTTAGGTGTGTATATTCTCAACAGCAACAGCAACAGCAACAACAAATACCTTATTTTTTAATAAGAACTAAAGAATTAAACCCTTCCACTAAAAAGCAAGTTTCTAAGAGAGGGGAATGGAGAGGGAGAGAGAGATCAAATTATTTGGTGTATCTGGTTAAAATGTAAATCTTCTCAGAGTCCCTCAATTGAATCCTTCCTGTTTAAGGTACCACTTATCTTTAAAGCAAATCACTGCTACTACCTTTTTGAGAAAAGCATGTCTTAAAAAGAATTATAATATGACTTTTGCCACATGGACGTATGTGGGTAATCTGATATCAAGGAAGTATTTGAGAGAGATAATTGTACTATCATCATGTGTTATTAATGAAATGGTGTTCTCCAAAAATATGTATTTTAAATCCTAAACTACTGTGGTAGATTGGATAATTGTTCTTAATTTTTGTTCTGCTTTACCATGTAACCTTGCAATACTACCTCCCAGTGGAGTAGTCATTGATTAGGGGCTTGGTCATGGAACTTGGTTTGGCCAATGGGATGTTAGTAATTATGGTTCAAGCAGAGGGCTTATATGAACTTGTGTGGTCTTTTTTGTTTGTTTGTTTTTCATGTATAACTCTTTTAATTTTCCAGTTATGCTGTAAAATAACTATGTTACTTTAGTTACTATTTTTGTTCAATCTATAGATGATAAGATAAACATAGCAATGGAGAAATCTTCATACTTAATATATGATATTAAAAAATTGTTTCTCAAATTTAGAAGTTGCCAACATTGGTTAAATGGTAGTAAAGATGACATGATTTAAAGCCACTAGAGTTCATGGACTGATAATGAAATAAATCATATTTTCTGTGAACATTACAGGGACTTACACAAACTCATGTTCATTAGGAAAGCAAAAACTAGAATGAGGGAAAAAGACAGGAATGTGCTGGGATCATGTGGTTAGTAAATTCAGTACTGAAATAATATAACATGTTTACATACAACAAATTGAGAGACAGATTCGAGTATTAGCATAAAGTACGACTTCTGGATTGTCAAGGAATGTGTGATACCACACTGAAAAGCAATCAAGATAGGAGGAAATTTAAGCTTTCCATACTTCCTCTAATATAACTTCTGTGGTATGTAATAATTAACATGGGCTCTTTTAAGGTTTGAAATTATAACACTTGTAGTTCTTTTTGAGTTGTGATTGGGGACCTCCCCACATGTTCTCAATATCTGAAAAGTTTCTGCATTAATACTGTTATAGATTTCTTACAATGATAAAATGCTCCTATTGCCAATTCTGTTTTAATAAAGGACTAGAACTTTTTCCATTATAGCAAAGAGGATTTTTCCCCCATGATTCATATTGAGTAAATTTTTTATTTACATGGAAGGTTTTCCCACAATTTGAAGTCTCCTCCTTTTAATTTTTCTTCAGTGATGGTCTCTGCATTCTGAATTAGTTTCTTATTAAAAATTGTTTTCTCCTCAGTGCATTTTTGTACCTGTTGATTAAAGTCTTTGATAATCAATATACCATTCACAGCATTTTTTCTGGCATAGTGTCTCTTGTTCTGAATGAAATTGGTGTATACATTAAATATTTTCCTGTGTTTAGCACATTTATACTGTTATCTCCAGGATGGACTTTCTCATGAATAACAAGATCAGAGAGTTGGTTAAAATTTCTCCTGCAATGATCACATTGGTAAAGTGTCTTTCCAGTGTGGATACTCTAATGTTCAATAAGATCCGTGCAAGTGCTGAAGACTGTTTCACATGCATCACATTTATTTGGCATTTCACTGATGCAAATTCTTTGATGGTTAAGGAGATCAGAGCGTCAATTACAGTTTTTGCCACACGTATGACATGTGTATGGTTTTTCACCAGTGTGGATTCTTTGATGTAGGACAAGAGCTGAACACTGACAGAAAGCCTTCCCACACTCACTACATTTACATGGTCTTTCTCCAATGTGGACTTTCTGATGTTTGATAAGGTCTGAGTTCCGACTGAAGTTTTTTGCTGCACTATGTGCATGGATATGGCTTCTCTCCGGTGTGAATTATTTGATGAAGAATAAGGTCAGAACTCTGACTGAAGGCCTTTTCACAACTATTACAGTGATAGGGCTTTTCCCCAGAGTGTACTTTCTGATGTTTAGTGAGGTCTGAGCTTTGACTATAACTTTTACTGCACTGACTACATGTATAAGATTTCTCTTCGATGTGTATTCTTTAATGTTTAACAAGGTCTGAACGACGACTGAAATTCTTAGTACAACCACTGCATGGATAGGGTTTTTCTCCAGTGTGGGTTCTCTGGTGTAGAATACAGTTTAAGCTCTTACTGAAGGCTTTCCCACACTCATCACATTAATAGGGTTTCTCCCCTGTAAGAATTCTATGACGTTTAACAAGATCTGATCTTCGACTAAAGATTTTACTGCACTGATTTCATGGATAAGGTTTCTCTCCAGTATAAATTTGTTGATGATTAATAAGGTCTGAAAGCCTATTGAAGGTTTTGCTACATGGATTACATGGATGGATTGCTCTCTAGTGTGAATTCTTTGATGTAAAATAAGAAATAAGGTCTGATTAATAGCTTCTCTCCAGTGTGGATTCTTTGATGTTTAATAAGGTCTGAGCTCTGACTAAAACTTTTACTACACTGAATACATGGATATGGTTTATCTCCAGTGTGGATTCTCTCATATAAAATAACATCTGAGTTCTGACTAAAGGCCTTTCCACACATACCACATTTACATGGCTTCTCACCAGTGTGAATTCATTGATGTTTTATAACATCAGAACACTGACTAAAATGTTTATTACACTGATTACATGTATAAAGCTTCTCTCCAATATGGATTCTCTGGTATTTAATTATGTCTGAATGCTGGCTGAAATTTTACTACAATAATTACATTGATAGGTTTTTTTCTCCTGTATGGATTCTGTAATGTATAATAAGATCTGAGCTCTGACTGAAAGCTTCACCACATTCATCACTTTTATTAGGTTTTCACCAGTGTGGATTCTTTGATATTTAGTAAGGTCTGAGCTCTGACCAAAACTTTTAGTACACCAATTACAGGGATAAGATCTCTCCCCTATATGAATTCTCTGATGCAGAACCAAGACTAAGCTTACATTAAAGACACTGAGTTTTGTGGCTGATTATTTTGCAATATTAGTGCTGCAGAATTAGAATATGATGGGAATTGATCATAAAGAGTAATACACAGATATATTAGTCAGCATAATGAGCCCTGGTGGCATTGTAAGAGAAGTACTGTATTGGTAACCACAAGGTCAGTTCAAGTCCAGCAAGTACTCTGAAGGAGAAAGATGAGACTTTGCTTTCCCATAAAGATTTATTGCCACAGAAAACCTGTACAAGGTTGCTATTGGTCTTAGTTGGAATCAATTAGATGGCAGTGTGTTAGCAGTCTGAATGGGCTCGGTTATGTTGTAGCAACAATCTATTGCAATGTCTCAGTGGGGTACAACCACAAAGGTTTATTATGTATCCAAGCTGCATGCCTATTGAGGGTTGGCTGTAGCTTTGACTTCAGTAGTCATGCTGATGGACTAGTTTTAGTCTAGAAGTTGGTAGTCTCATGGCTAATGGGAAAATAAAAAAGGCAAGATGTACTGGTTCTGAAAACTTCCCACCAAAAGTAACCCAATGACAATTCTATTCTCATTTCATTTTCATAGGTAGCATAGCTAGTCCTAAATTCAATGGAGTGGAAATATGTCAGTCACAACAGATTAATAACAAGTTAAGAACAGAAAATTTGATTGCTATGCTAAATGCATTTGATTTTTCTTCTCCATAAAGTCTGTCAGATGATTTAAAAATATGTTACTTATTATTGAGATTGAAAGAGAAAAAAATTTCTTACAATGAATCAACTTCATCTCTCAGTGCCCTTCATGTAATTGTAACATATGTTGAGACATAGTCTACATGATGCTGAATTTGGGGAATTGAAAACAAGTCCTGGGTATATCCAGTTGGCCTTCAAAAGCTTCCTGAATTATAAAGAACACTGAGTTTTGAATGCTTAAATTCTGACTGCTTTTTCTATCAAGTTTGTTGGCCTCTCAAATCCTGGTTGTTTTTTTTAACAGTGTAATGGAAAGAATAATATATGTAGTACTTTGCATATTTGTGAAGATTAAGTAAGCATTTATTTAAAAGGTCTCTATGTGGAGATCTCCAGCCCTATGTAGAGAGATCTTACTTAAAACAGAAAGAAACAGTGCCTAGCCCGGTGTCAGCCTCACAATTACTAACTTGTTTGAATCCGTTATCATGGTTACTGGACCAGACCATCTTACCAAGGGTCTTATTCATCCTCTCTGGCCTTGTACTTCACTAAATATGATGTCCTCCTCCACTGACGGATCACTCCTGACAATGTGTCCAAAGCAAATGAGTCTGATAATATTCTGTTTTGATTTGTGTGGCACTACAGGATCAGCACTGGTCTGAGAACCACAAGGTTGGCAGTTCAAACCCACAAGCTGCTCCTCAGAAACCCTATACAGGGTATCTTTGAGTTGGAACTGATTCAACAGTACTTAACAACAAAAACAATAGATTGCCACATCTTTCTTCTGTGTCTGATTTAATCTGGGGATTCTGTTAAATCCACAATGGGTGACACTGTTGGCATTTGAAACAACAGTTTCATAACTTCTAGCATTATAGCAACATATAAGCCACCACAGTAGAAGAAACTGACAGATGCGTGGTGGTATGTGTGTTCAATAAATGATGTTTGCTCTTTTTACTTTTCTGGTGGTAGTGGTATTATCACAGTGGTTACATATTCAAATAACATTCTAATCATGAAATTTATTGAATTAGTAGCACTTTCAAGGTTAATATGAGGAGCCCTCGTGATGTTGTAGGATAAGCACTGGACTGGTAACTGAGAGGTTGGCAGATCAAACCCACCAGCTGCAACCAAGGAAGAAAGGTGAGGTTTTCTGTTCTTGCAAAGATTTACAGCCTCAGAAATCCAATACAGGGTTGCTATGGGTTGAAATCAAATCGATGGTAGTGTGTTTTTGTGTGTATCTTTGGTGTAAGTTAATATTTTTATTAGTTATATAAAGTGTGTAGCATTCAAATAGATGGAACAGTTTCCTCCTTAGTACAGTGGCACCCACACTCCAAATAATGTTATCCTGACACCTTATGTCTTGAACTTGAATTTATTTATTGTTGGGAGAAAAAAAAATATTTAAAATCTTCTTATTTATTACAATTTTTATAGGAAACAGTTATTTGGAAACTGTATTATTATTACTGATGAGAACTAGAGGAACTTAAATTTGTATTTTAAAAATTTGATAGAACAGACACTTCAACTATACTTGGGCCAGTCCCTGAAATGAAATTCTCATAATCATGCATCATCTTTCCAAGGCATGCACTCAGACACATATCCTTCAGAAGGCAAGCAGTATATGCTGTTTTCACAGCTGGCATATGTAAAATTTTGTTGAATTCCTTAACAACGTTATATTCTCTCTCCTTCTCTCTTTTTCTATTATTTGAGCTCTAGGCTATATATGCAACGGAACTCAAAATTCAGACTGTTTTTGCTCAAAAGAAATTCCTCAAAGCCCAGCATGCTGAATTTGTCTTTTCTTTGAACTCAGGGGGATATTCACACAGACAATGTGATATAAAAAGAAGTCTATTTTTCAGGTAGCCACAGACTTGCCTGAGATTTGTGAAGTTTTGCTTCTTGGGATGAGAAATGATAAGAGCTGAGTTACTTGTGTAAAAACTTTTCATGAACTCGATCAGTAGTGTACTACTGTGTTATGAATTCTGGGGTACACAGAACCATGAAATTGCATAGGATCCATCTTTAAGTAGTTTCCAATTGAAAAAAAGAAGTTAGATAATACATATTCATGTAAAACTGTGATATAACACTGAATCAAGTTGAGCAAATGTGCTCTACATTGTCAGAGAAGAGTTTGACAAGAGCTGAATGAAAAGTAAAACATAAACCTAGCTTTGAACAATCTATAATGTTCAAAGTGATGGGGAGATCATGGATAAACATGGGAAGGTGAGGAAAACATGAGTTATGGGAAAAGTGAGTATATCAGGGCAACTAGAACAGAGGAATGGAAATTTATGAAACTAAGACAGGATAGTATGTCTTGAAAGTCATACGAGGGTTCAAAATTGATTTAGAGAAATTTGAGGAGAAGAAGGAGTGAAAAGTGTGGTAGTGTTGATGGCAGGAAACCCAGGATCAGATTTGGTTTTGGCTTCAAGAAACTGAATGAGTAAGACATACTGAGTCTTTATCCTCATGAATCCTACAGATTAGTGGTAGACACAGATATTAAAGTAATACATTCCTAGATAAATACATATTTAAAGTTATGATGAAGTATGAGGGACAAAAAGAAGGTGAATTTGAGGCAGAACAGAAATGAGGGCAGTCTGAGACTGGGGAGGTAGGCACTGGGCCAGACTCATGGTGAATTTCATCCTAAGAGTCATGGAAAAGGCATGTTCTTAAGCTAACACGGAATGATCCATTTAGGTTTGCATATTGGAAAGAGCATTTTGGTTGCAATATGAAGAGAAGTTTAGAGGAAGACAAATATGGATGGAGGAAAAGTGGTTAGAAAACCACTACAAGTATGTTAGAGAATCCTGAGTGGTGCAAATGGTTAACATGCTTGACTGCTATCCAAAACATTGAGATTCAAATCTACCCAGAGGTCCTTTGGAAGAAAAGCCTAGTGATCTACTTTTGAAAAATCAGTCCTTGAAAACCCTATGGAGCACAGTTCCTTAAAGCGCACATGTGATTGCCAAGAGTTTAAGTCAACTCCACAGCTCATATAGAAATGCAGACCAAGTGTCCATTGGAGCCTATTTTCTTGTAAAAGAGAATATTGTGAATTAACTTGTGATGTTATTGCTGTTAGATGCCAACGAGTTGGTTCAAACTCAGCAATCGTTCTATGTACAACAGAAGGAAACACTGCTGGTCCTACACCATCTTCAAAATTATTATGTTTGAACCCATTGTTGTTGTCACTGTGTCAATTCATCTCTTTGGGGATCTTCATCTTTTTAATTGACACTCTACGCTCTGGTAGCATAGTGGTTTCGAATTGGGCTGCTAACCTCACGGTCAGCAGTTCGAAACTACCAACTGAGGCTTTCTGCACCCAGAAAGATTTACAGCCTCAGAAACCCTGCACAGGGTCGCTATGAGTCAGAACCGACTCCATGGCACATAACCACCACCACCACTTTTCCAAGTATGATATCCTTCTCCAGGGACCAGGATCTCCTGAAAACGTGTCCAAAATACATGTTTTCAGCATCCTC
>NW_006408871.1:546306-551090 GCF_000296735.1 Chrysochloris asiatica | reverse complement strand
TTTGTGAGGATTTTTGTTTTCTTTACATTGAGGTGCAATCCATACTGAAGGCTGTATTCTTTGATCTTCATCAGTAAGTGTTTTCAAGTCTTCTTCACTTCCAGAAAGCAAGGATGTTTCATCTGCAAATCTCAGTTGTTAATGAGTATTCCTCCAGTGCTGATGCCACATTCTTTTTAATATAATCTAGTTTGTTGGGTTATTTGCTCTGTATACAGATTGAATTTGTGTGCTGAAAGGATATAACCTTGATTCATATCTTTCTTGATTTAAAGTCATTTGGTATCCCCTTACTGTGGTCTAATGTACAAATTCCACATGGGAATAATTAAGTGCCTCTTTATCTATGTACAAATTCCACATGGGCATAATTAAGTGTTCTGGAATATCCATTCTTCACAGTGCTATTTATTGTTGTTGTTAAGTGCCGTCGAGTCGGTTCCGACCCATAGCGACCCTGTACAGGGTTTCCGAGGGTGTAAATCTTTACGGGGTGTAAATCTTTACGGGAGTAGAAAGCCTCATCTTTCTCCCGCGGAGCGACTGGTAGTTTCAAACCGCTGACCCTAAGGTTCACAGCCCGATTCTAGAATCCATCCTGTCAAATATCTTTCAATAAAGCACAAGTAAACTTCTTTCTGCTATTCTCTGCTTTCAGCTGAGATCCATCTGATGTCTGCATAATATCCCACGTCCTCTTCCGAAATATAGCTTGAACCTCTGGAAGCTCATTATCAATGTACTGCTGCAACAGTTTTTGAATTCAGTAAAATTTTACTCATATGTAGTATTAATGATATTGTTCTTACTTGCATGTGATATTTATGATGATTGTTGTATTCTATTGGGTCACTGTTCTTTGCAATGGGCACAAATGCGAATCTCTTCCAAACTAGTGGCCAGGTAGCTTTCTTCCAAATTTCTTGGCATAGACGAGTGCATGACTTAGTGCTGATAATATTTTTGGAAACATTCCAATTTGCATTCTATCAATTCCTAGGCTTCTTTTTTGCCAATGCTTTCAGTGCAGCTTATATTTCTTCCTTCAATATCATTGGCTTTTGATCATATGGTATCTTTTAAAAAGACTGAATGTTGACCAATTCTTTTTGGTATAGTGACTGTGCAATTCTTACATCTTTTGATGCTTTCTGCATCATTCAATATTTTGTTAATATTATCCTTTAATATTGCAAGCTGAGGCTAGAATTTTTTCTTCAGTTCTTTCAACTTGAAAAATTGTTTTTCCCTTTTGGTTTTCTGACTCCATTTCTTTGCACATTTCATTATAACACCAGACTTTGTCTTCTTGAGCTGTCCATTTTCTTTTGCTTCCTCTTTTCTGTCAGTTGCTTTTGCTTCTTTTCATTCAACAGAAAATTGCAGACTATCTTCTGAATGAATCCATTTTGGTCTTTTCTTTCTTTCATGTCCTTTTAATGACCTTTTCATCCTGTATGACATTTTTGACATCATCCCACAGTTCCGCTGGTCTTCATCTGTTCTTGATGTAGACTATAAAATTCAGGTACAAGGTTGTATTCTTATGGGCTGGTTTTCACTTTCTTCTGCCTCATCCTGAACTTGCATATGAGCAACTAGTGGTCTGTTCCACAATTGGCCACTGACCTTTTTTTAAATTGATGATACTGAGCTTCTCCATCATCTCTTCCCACAAAGGTAGTCAGTTTGATTCCTGTGTTTTCCCTCTAGTGTGGTCCATGTGTATAGTTGCCATTGTTATTGTTGAAAAAAAATATTTGCAATGACTAAGTTATTGGTCTGACAAAATTCTGTTGTCCAGCTTCCAGTTTCTATCACCAAGGCCATATTTCCCCACTACTGATCCATCCTCCTTGTTTCCAACATTTGCATGCCAATCACCATTAATTACCAATGCATCTTGATTGCATGTTAGATCAATTTCTAATTGAAGATGTCTGAATTAATCTGTAGGCCAATAATCAAAAGTCAAATTACCCTATCTTAATTATACTTTGGAGTAGTCCAAGTACAAAAGACATCTTATAATATTTGGGAAAAAACAAAACAAAAACTATTTATTCTAATCAGATTTTATGTGACTACATTCATCGTTAGCTATTTTCTTCAGAAGTACATGATTAGAAACTCTTCCGACTCAATCTTTTGTTTCTCTCTTTCTCTTTATTTCCTTGGGAAAAGTCATGCTTCTAAAATATACCAGGAATTAAAATAAACATGCTGGTTAGAATAAAGAAGCAGATTTCCAAAGTAGGATTACAAATCACAGTAAATCTTATATTTTAAAAATAGAGATTCATTATCTTCAAACATGTTCTGTCTCACGCACATGTGGTACCAGGCAATACTGTGTCCTATCACATGTGCTCCAGCCTTGGTGGACACACACCAGACACACATGACTAGTGAATCATGGAGTAACCTGAGAGGCCCATTAGGTAACTTCAAGCATCCTGCCACCAGAATTACATTGCTCCTTCCCAAAGAGTTCTAAGCCCTGCGTCTAACTGAGATTTAAACAGCTCACGCTTAACAACTATTCTCTTTTTACCTTTCAGGTTCTCTTCATCCTAATTGAAGTCCATTACAAACAAGTTGTTGATGTTTTCAACAAAGCATTTTAAGGGAATTTGTTTCTAAAATGCTTTATATGCTAGGGGATATGGAATATCACTCATAAGCATTTGGTATATTATGATAGATATTCCTTCAAGGCTGCTCAGATTACCCCTGTATCTGCTGTCCCTGCATACCCAGAACAGTATTGCTTAATCACATTTTTTTCTTCTGCAAATATATCCTCCAGAAGTACTCTTTTGAATGCTGTTCTCTTGTAGTTATTGTTAAATATTGTCGAGTCAGTTCCAACTCCTAGAAACCCTGTATAGGGTTTCTGAGGAATGGTTGGTAGGTTTGAACTGCCAACATTGAGGTTAACAGTGCAATGCTTATCCTACAGCACCACACCAAACTCTACTGCTCTCTTGTTGTTGTTGTTGTTGTTAAGTGTTGTGGAGTCGGTTCTGACTCATAGTAGCCCTACAGAGGGGTTCCGAGGCTGTAAATCTTTACAGGAGCAGAAAGACTCATCTTTCTCCTGCAGAATGGCTGGTAGTTTCGAACTGCTGACCTTGAGGTTAGCAGCCCAATTTGTAACCACTATGCTACCAGAGTTCTCTTGTTGCTGTTGTTGTGAAGTGCCGTTGAGTTGGTTCTGACCCATAGTGACCTTGTATAGGGTTTCCAAGGAGCAGCTGGTGAGCTTGAACTGCCAACTTTGCAGTTCAAATGGCTTTACAGTCTGGTGCATTAATCCACAGTGCCACACCAGGACTCCAGAGTTCTCTTGTTGTTGTTGTTAAGTGCTGTCTCTTAGGGGTAATTAAATAAAAGTAATTTATAGTTAGGCTCACTTCTCTATTTTTAGGTAAATGTAAAATATCTCATGCATCAAAAATCTTCAGCTTCATCCCACCCCAATTTGATTTGCTTAGACACCTTTTACATTACATTAAAAAGAGATAAATCTCTCAGCATAGAAAGTCACCAGTATGTGTGTACTAAAAGAATACTGGTATTAAGTTTATCGGTTTATATATCTGCCAGAATATAAAGAATGGGACATTACTTTCATATTTGACCATTTCCATAGTTAAGAGAAAAGAAAATGATAGTTCTACTTACTGTATAAGATATATACAGTATTTCTGTATAAGAGTCTATGAAACAGATGGCTCCATATTTAATTTTTGGCTATCTTTCTAAGACTGTGTTGGAAGATGTACAGCCAGAATGCTCCTTAGAAGCCAGGACAGTGAGACATGGTTTCTAACACATTTGACATGTTATCAGGAGGGACCAGTCACTGGAGAAGGAAATCACGCTTGGTAAAGTGGGAGGTCAGCATAAAAAGAGGAAGACCTTCAGAGGGATTAATTGACACATGGCAGCAACAATGGGCTGAAATGTAACAAAAATTGTGAGTATGATTCAGGATTGGACAGTGTTTTCTTCTGTTGCACATAGGGTCTCTATGAATTTGATTAACTTGATGTACTTAACAACACAAAACTGTAAGACGATGCTTTGATGTACTTGTCTTTTATATATCAATATCATCAACTTACAAGGAGCTCTGGTAGCTACAGTAAGAATACAGACATAACATTCTTGGGTATCGCTGAGTTATATTTTAGTCAACTACTATCTTTGTGAAAGCATTCTCTTAGATGCTAAAGTCATATCTGCAGTAGACTGTTTTAAAGTTAAATTTTATAAAAATGTATTGAAACAAACTCTTTGACTCTTAATCATTTGTGGGTTGTTTCCCTTCACTTTTAGTACCAGAAACTTATGATTGTGATTCTGTAATATTTTGAAATAGTAGCCTGTGGTTTGTTCCCTCTACATTTTTCCTTTCCTCTCATCCCCCTTCTGGTGGATATTGTTGTTGTTGTTGTTGTCAGGTGCCATTGAGTTGGAAGCGACTCATAGCGACCCCATGCACAGCAGAACAAAACAATGTCCGATCCTGGGCCAACCTCACTACTGCTGCCACACATGACGCCATCAATGCTGCCACCTGGCCGATCCATCTCATTGGGAGTCTTCCTCTTTTTTTCTGACCCTTCATCTTACCCAGCATGACATCCTTCTCCAGTGACTATTACCTCCTGACAATATGTCCAAAGTAGGAGAGATGAAGGTTAGCCATCTTGGCCTCCAAGGAGCCCTCTGGCTGCACTTCTTCCAAAACAGATCTGTTGTTCTTTTGGCATCCC
>NW_006408871.1:528946-544841 GCF_000296735.1 Chrysochloris asiatica | reverse complement strand
CGCTGGAGAGCAAGTTTCAGAGTCTCTTCTGACATCCATTTTGACCTTTTCCTTCTTTCTTGTCTTCTTAATGACCTTCTGCTCTTTTCACGTATGATGTTCTTGATGTCATCCCACAACTCTTCTGGTCTTTGGTCTTTAGTGTTTAATGTATCAAATCTGTTCTTCAGATGATCTCTAAATTAAGGTGGGATAAATTCAAGGTCATATTTTAGCTCTCGTGGACTTTTTTTCATTTTCTTCAGCTTCAGTTTGAATTTGCATATCAGTAATTGCTCTCCAGCAATTGAATAATAGATTGATCCAATGCAATATTTGGCTGCATTTCTTGACAACTGCTTCTGTGAGTGTTGACTTTTAACAGCTTCAATTTTTTCTCAATTTATCTCAATATTATTTATTAGTCCAGTTGTGAGAATTTTTTTTTGTTCTTTCCATCAAGGTGCAATCCATACTGAAGGTTGTAGTCTTTGGTCTTCATAAATATTTCAAGTCCTCTTCCCTTCCAACAAGCAAGGTGTGTCATCTTCATATTTCAAGGTGTTAATTAGTCTTCCTCTAGTCCTGATGCCACATTCTTCATATATTTCAGCATCTCAGATTACTTACTGATAATACAGATTCAGTAAGTATGGTGAAAGGATAAATCCCTGACACACATCTTTCCTCGTTTAAAACCATTTGGTATCTCCTTGTTCTGTTGTAACAAGTGGCCTATATATAGATTTTTGGTCTATATACAGGTGCCTCATGAGCATAGGTATATATTCTGGAATTTCCATTATTTATAATGTTATCCATATTTTGTTATAATCAACACAGTCTAATGCCTTTTCATAGCCAACAAGGCACAAGTAAATATCTTATAGAGTCTCAGTGTGGTGTTGTAGGTAGGATAAGCAATGGAGTGTTAACTTCAAAGTCAGTGGTTCAAACCCACCAACTGCTCCTTGGAAACCATATACAGGGTCACTATGAGTCCGGACCAACTTGACAGCACTTGAAAACAGCAACAACAAACATCTTTCTGGGATTCTTTTATTTTAGCTAAGATGCACCAGGTGTCAGCAACTATATCCCTCAATCTATGTCCACTTCTGAATCTAACATGAATTTCTGGTAGCTCCCTGTCAATGTACTGATGCAACTGTTTTTGAATAATCATCAGCAAAATTTTATTTGCTTGTGATACCAGTAATATTATTCAATATTTTTCACATTCCATTGGGTCACCTTTCTTTGGAATGGGTGCAAATATGTATTTATTCCAACTGATTGCATAGACTAGCGAGGGCCTCCAATGCTTTAACTGTTTGTTGAAAATTAAAAAAAAAAATTTATTCTGTCAATTCCTGGAACCTTGATTTTTCCAATGCCTCAGTGTACCTTGGCCTTTGTCCTTCAATACTTTTAATTCTTGATCACATGCTAACTTTTGAAATGGCTAAACATTGACCAATTTTTCTTGGTACAGTGACTCTGAGTATTCTTTACATCTTCTTTTGATGCATTCTGTGTTGTTCAATATTTTACCCATAGAATCCTTCAATATTGCAAGCTAAGACTTGAAATTTTTCTTCAATTATTTTTAAGTTGAGATGTGTGGAACATGTTATTTCCCTTTTGATTTTCTTACTCCAAGTCTTTGCTCATTTTCTGATAATACTTTACTTGGTCTTATTGATCTGTGCTTTGAAATTTTCTGTTTACTTCTTTTACATCATAATTTCTTCTAGTCGTTTTAGTTTCTTTATGTTCAAAGCAAGTTTCAGAGTTTCTTCTGACATCCATGTTGGTCTCTTCTTTCTTTCATGTCTTTTTTAATGGCCATTTGCTTTCATCCTATATGATGGTCTTGATTTCATCCCACAATTCTCTGGTCATCTGTCATTTGTGCCTACTGCATCAAATCTATTCTTAAGATAGTCTGTAAATTCAGGTGTAACATACTCAAGGTCATATTTTGACTCTCATGTTCTTGTTTACATTTTCTTTGGCTTTAGACTGAACTTGCATATGAGCAATTGATTGTTTGTTTCACAGTCTGTCCCTGGCCTTGTTTTGCCTGATGATAATGAGCTTCCTGTGTGTTCCATCTTGTGAGGTTCATGTGCCATTTTTCTTGCTGAAAAAGTGTTTGAATAAGTCATTGCTTTTGCAAAATTCTATAATGTGATCTCCAGCATAATGTCTGTCATCAATGTCATCTTTGCAACTACCCACCCTTCCTATTTGTTTAAGACTTTCACATTCCAATCACAAGTAATTATCAACACATCTTGATTACAAATATGGTCAATTTCCAACTGAAGAAGTTGGTAGATTTCTTCAATTTCCTCATGATTGGATTTAGTGATTGGTGTGTAAATTTGAATAATAGTTATATTGTCGGGAGCCAACCCCCTATTGTCATTTGACACAATCCTGGCAAAGAAGAGGCATCAGCATGGTAGATATCTTTTGCGAACACACCTGTTGTCTCTTTTCCTTGGGATAATTCTGATTCCACTTGTGGGAATATATTGTATTGCCACATTCATGGCTCCCACTGTGAGTTCTGCAGAGTTTAGGAAAAAACAGTCTTCCAACAATTGTCTCAACTTTACTGGATTCGATTCAAAGGGAATTTTAGATAAATTAAGGCAGCATGATCTATTCCCTCCCACAGAAAAACCAAAATACGAGATCACATAAATACGAGATTTATGAGATCACAGAAGCAGATAGAAAGCAAAAGTGAAGCTGACCAACCCCCATGGGTCCCTTAAGATAGGTGGCAGATTATGGTGGCCCCCTCGAGGGAAGTGGACTACCTACTACTGGCCAGAACCCACAGACCCCCCCACTACCATATACAGGAACGTACATAAATGGTCAGAGAATGGTAAACATAAATGGAAAGTGAACAAAATTTAGTAGTCTCCCTTTTCTGCAGTAATCAGCCAGGTTGGGCCCCTCAGTATGCCTCATGACTCTAGAAGAAAGAAAGAAACATAGAAATACTATTGCTAGGCAATTTAATAAATACTTTAGAAAGACAAAACAATTGAATAAATGTTGGCAATGCTGTTGCTATAGAGAATATGAGTGGTACCTTATGTAGGGTAGAGAATTAATGAACAGCCAGAAGAAACAATGGGATAGCATGGGCAAAGATGATTGAGTCAATAGAAACTTATACTAGAAAGAGAATGTAGTTAAAAGTTTAAAAAGTAAAAATGATCTGTTTAAAGTTCAACTTGACCTTTTAGTAGGAATAAGAAAAGACAGTTTATCACTTATGTAGAAGAAGAGATGATATCAGAAGAAAAGTACCTAATGGTCAGAAAATGAACAGGGTATGGAAAGGTCAAGTGGGACATTATAGAAATAATTTTGTTAAGATTTTATAACCACAAGGTAAAAGAATGATATAATCAAAACTGTGTAATACTTCAAAGAAAAATATCAAAGAATCAGATCATTATGCATTGTGTAACTTTGAGTGTAAATAAAGATTGTTGCTGAGCCGAGGCAGTGGGCTCCATCAGCCAACTAAGCGGAGACTCCTTGATTACTTCAACTTTTGCCAAATCCGTGTCTCCTTCTGGATCCCCGTCCCTGCGAGAGCTGGACTCCTGCATTATATTAACTGGTTTTACTTATAGGAACATAGACATTGCCCTTTCAAAGACAGTATTTTACTTCAAGAGAAAAATTGAGATGCTCTATGTGACAGTGAATGTGATTTCATTTTTCTTTAATCTGTCATTTCTAGTAAAGCATGTTGTTGTTGTTGTTGTTGTTAAGTGCCTTTGAGTCGGTTCCGACCCATAGCGACCCTGTACAGGGTTTCCGAGGGTGTAAATCCTTACGGGAGTAGAAAGCCTCATCTTTCTCCCGCGGAGCAGCTGGTAGTTTCGAACTGCTGACCTTATGGTTCGCAGCCCGATTCGTAACCACTACGCTACCAGACTGTCTAACTCAGAATAGCCAATGTCTGTCCATTTCAGCTCACTAGTGCCTAGGATAGCCATTATGCATTTATTTTTGATGGCCTCTAATTTTCCTTGATGCATCCATTTCATATTCATATCTTTAATGAATGCTTGCAGTTGTGTCTTCTCATTTGAGTTGTGCCCATCAGTACATGAAAGTCCCAAAAGTTCTGCTCCATCCACATCTTTATAGTGAACTTTACTTTGAGAAAGTAACTTTGCCACAGTTTTATTTTGAGTGCCTCCCAACCTGAAGGGCTTATCCTCCAGCATTGTATCAGTTAAAGTTCCATTGTTATTCATAAGGTTTCCAGAAGTGGTCAACTACTCCTTCTTCCTCATCTATTTTGATCTGGAAGTTCTGCTGAGACCTAGTTATAATGGGTTGTTGTTGTTGTTAAGTGCCTTCGAGTCGGAGCCCACCCATAGCGACCCTGTACAGGGTTTCCAAGGGTGTAAATCCTTACGGGAGTAGAAAGCCTCATCTTTCTCCCGCGGAGCAGCTGGTAGTTTCGAACCACTGACCTTAAGGTTCGCAGCCCGATTTGTAACCACTAGGCTACCAGAGTGACCTGCTGATATTTAAAATATTGGTGGGATAGCTTCAAGCATCAGAGCAATATATAAATAACCACAGTGCAACAAAGTGACAGATGAATGGTGGACCTTCCATCATATAAACCATTGTCTTGGTCCAGTCATCGAGAGTCCTTTCGAAAGCTAAGACCTACAAAGGCAAGGTTTATTTCTGGACCACCTTGCTTCTGACTTTCAAAATACATCATCAGGATGACTAAAATCTGAATTTATTTTCTAGACATTAATTTTCATTTCAACATGCACCATAGTTCACTGATGGTTTCTACTAAAGCACCATTTCAATTTATACTTTTCAGTATATGTATATATATATTGTTTAATTTTGAAAGTGTGTGTTAGTGTGGTATGCGTACATTTGCATGATCTAACATTTTCTTCCTGGCTTTTCTCTGTTCTATTAGCTTCAATCTATAAGAGGAAAACATAGTGAAAAGTAAAGATGAATGAAGGTCATAAACTATTGATTTCTCTTCTCTTCTACGCTTAGAATGTTGGCAAAATATGTACAGATTTAAGAAGATCAAAATGCTTATAACAAATTATTTCATTTGGAAAATTCTATGCTAAGTCAAAATATGGATGCTTTTGATTCAGTGTCTGATTGAATCTGGTGACAAGTGTCTCTAACATCATGTTCTAAAGAACCAGAGTGGTAGTGGTGATGGTGCGCCATGGATTCAGTTTCAACTCAGCAACCCTGCATAGGGTTCAGAGGCTGTAAATCTTTACAGGACTAGAAAGCCTCAGCTTTCTCATATAGAACAGCTGGTAGTTTCAAACTGCTGACCTTGAGCTTGGCAGTATGTCTCATAACCACTATGCTTCCTGAGCTCCAAAGAACCATGGTGGCACAATTTACAGAAGAAAGGATTATTTTGAAAGGATTTTTGTTGGGTGGTATAGGAAATTGTCAGGAAATCCTTGAGAGAACCCAGCAGTGGCCTTGTGTTCCAGCTTTATACTAATGTGGTGATTGGCATCTGACTCTCTGAGTGCACGTGCATGCCCATACATACACATGCATATACATTTGCATCTGTGTGTGAGAACTCCCAGCTGATCCCCACTGAAGTAATATTAAGTAATAAGATATAAGACTAAGATAGTAATTGTTGTTGTTAGGTGCCATCGAGTTGATACCAACTCATAGTGACCTTATGTATAACAGAACAAAACACTGCCTGATATTGGGCCGAGCTCACAATTGTTGCCACGCTTGAGCCCATTAATGTTGCCACTTTGCCAATCTATCTCGCTTGGAGTCTTCCTTTTTTTCTTTGACCCTCCACAGTACTATCTTGATATCCTTCTCCAGCAACTGGTCCCTTCCAACAATATCTCCGAAGTATGAGAGACAAAGTTTGGCCATCCTGGCCTACAAGGAGCACTCTTGCAGCACTTCTTTCAACACAGATCTGTTTGATCTTTTGGCAGCACATGGCACTTTCAATATTCTCCTCCAACACCATAACTCAAAAGCATCAATTCTTGAGAGTGAGAAAAACCCAGAGGAGAAAACGAAATAGGTGCTTTCACAAGGAGTTTCTGTTATTAGGTGTGTTTGAGTCAATTTTGACTCCTAATAACCTCATGTGACAGAGTAGAAATACTCCATAGAGTTTCATAGGCTGTAATCTTTCCTGGAGCAAACAGCCAGGTCTTTCTACCACGGAGCTGCTCGGTAACTTTAAACTACCAATCATTTGATCAGCAGCTGTGTCCTTAACTGTTGTGCTGATAGGGCTCCTTTTCAAAAGAAGCAGAAGGGTACAAATTATGTTGGACAGATTTAACAAGTAAAAAACATAGGTTTCTCAGTTAAATTTGAATTTCAGATAAACAGTTGATACATTCTTAGTGTAGTATGTACCATGCAATATTTGGGACATATTTAAATTAAAGTTATTAGTTATTTATCTAGAATTAAAATTTAACTGTGAATTTTGAATTTTATCTGGCAATCCTAGTACAAATAGGCATGGTTTATTGTATTGTTGTCTTTGGGGTGAGGATTATGGTTAAGCAGATCCCTGATTGTACTATAGGATAAGCGTTAGACTGCTAACTACAAGGTTGACAGTTGAAATCACCAGCTGCTCTGAGGAGAAAGATGAAGCTTTCTGCTCCAGTACAGCCTTAGAAACCCTGTACAGGGTTGCTTTGAATCACAATTGACTTAATGGCACCTAACAACAAAAGATAGAAAGAATGAAGAAGAAAAAATAGAAACATCTTTTGCTATTGTTCTTTTCTTTCTGAAACATGACATTTCTAAAATTTAGTTTCTGTTTTCTGATTTCCAGTCCACAGACTTTCTTGTTCCTCAAGAGTCCATTCTAACACATCAGTAAACTCCCTATTCTAGAGGCAAGGACACAGGAAACTAAGTTGTTTTTGTTAATACTTTATTGTTTGCCACTTATTCCCTCATCCTGCCCTGGACTTTCCAGAGGAAATTTGGGAAATTTACATGGGCTGGATTTCTCCCAATTTTGCAAGTGAACATGAGCAAGAAAGGGTCTGAGTCTGTTTTTCTTTTTCTTTATGTGTTTTATTTGCATTCATACATATTTATACTCAATATGCCTCTGTACTCACATGGTGATAAATAGTGAAAATTTAGCTTTCAGCTTGGCAATTTAGGAAAAGGAAGTGTGCATTTTAAGCATGGTATAGGCCAATATTTTAGTCACTTTTATTTTTTAGTTGTATATTCTATACGTTTTGTCTAAATTTTGCACATATATAACTGTAATTAATTTAATTTTTCTTTTTATGCCAATCTTTATCAGCTCTTAGTTTAAATATCAAGCACTTCAGACACCACAGATTCTTTGCTTTAATCCATGAGTTAATCAGCATTTCATATTCACCTTCAGTTGTATACTATTAGTAAGCCTCTGAATTCTGTTCTCAATTACCACAGATAGACTAATGTATGTTTAGTAGCAATTTTCTAATTTGAAATTCAAAAGAGTGGAAAACAAGGGGCTAAATTAATTTGGTATCTGGAATTTTTTTAAATCACAAAATAAGAAACATAAACTAGGTTGGGAAAGAACAATTATTGTACTTTATATCAAGTAATACTTTGTATGAACATGTATTAACTTACATGAGACTTCTAAATTTCCTCACAAATCTTTCTGTTTGATATTCGCTGTAGGCCAATATTTCAAAAGCTAACTTGTGAAAAGTTAATATACCAAATTACTAATTCACTGAATTACATAATTTCTTAATGCTATAGAACCCAGGTGTAGCACCAGTAAATAAGCACTGGACTGCTAACCTCAAGGTCAGTGGTTCAAACCCACTAGTCACTCCTCAGAAAATCTTATAGAGGGTCACCATGAATTGGAATAGACACAATGATGCTTAACAATAACAACATAATTTCTGGTGTCTCTGCTCTACCACATTATATGCAACAGGTGTTTTTTTTTTTGAATGGTGGTGGTGGTAGTATGCTGTGGAGTTGGTTCTGACTCATAGCGACCCTGCATTGGATTTCCGAGCTGTAACTCTTTATAGGAGCAAAAAGCCTCATATTTTTCCTATGGAAAGGCTGGTAGTTTTGAGCTGCTGAACTTGAAGTTAGCAACCTAATTCCTAACAATTATACTAATTCTCTATGTAGACATGTGTTCATTCCTACCTCTGGGTGGCAAAATGATTAAGACGATGAAGAATTGAGTTAATTTCTTTACTCAATTCTTCTTTGTCTTAATCATTTTGCCACTAGTTTGAGAATGAAGCATGCTATGACTGTGCCACCTTGGACAAATATATACTTAAAATTTTTCTTCTAAAGACTTGAAACTCATATCTCACTGAAAAGTCTGTGGAAGATAAAGAAGTGTGATGAAGTTTTGTATAAAACTGAAGAGGATCCATGATTCCCTTTACCTATATGGGAATGTGTTGGGCCACTATCATCATTACTCATGTGAATAGTACCTGGTTTGTGTGTTCCTACAGGTGAGAGTAGATGATATGGTTCTTAGATTCCTTCCAGTTCTGATATGCTATGATTTCATAACCCAGTAGGCACATTGGATCTGCAGTTTTTGGTGTCAGGTTTGTGTCTACAATTTAGGAATGTTGCTGTTTAATAGTTGTCTAAGTCATGGCACATAACAACAACAACAACAACAACAAGTAACTTGCAGTACAGATTTGGAGAATGTGCTTCAGCTAAGTAGGACATAAAGCCAATGTATTTGAAACATTTTATTAATAACATTAGCTTTTTGATGCTAAAATTATGCAACATGTTTGTGCTCCTTTAATTAATTTATTTATTCAGCAAATATTTATTTAGTACCACTATGTTAATATAGGATCCTGGCATGGCTGTGGGTTAATGAACTGGACTGAAAGGTCGGTTTGAACCACAAGGTCGGTGGTTCAAGCTCACCAGTTGCTCCTTGGAAACCTTATACAGGGTCACTATGAGTTGGAACCAACTCAACGGCACTTAACAACATCAACTAGAGCAATGTTAGTAGGGAGAGTTCTGGTGTGGCATGGTAAGATAAACAATGGACTGCAAGGTCAACTTGAACCCAAAGGTTATTGGTTCAAATCCATCAGCCATTCCTCAGACACTCTATACAGGGTGTCTGAGTCAGAACCAACTAGCACTTAATAATAATGTTAGTGGGGCCTCCTAGTGTGGGGCTATAGGATTCACATTGTTAACCACAAACTCTGCAGTTAAAACCCATCAGGTGCTCCTCAGAAACCCTATACTGACTTGTTATGAGTCACAACTGACTCAATAGCACGTAAGAACATGTTAGTGAGGTGGTGCCCTGATAATGAGTGGATTACAAGCTGGTTTACTAACTAAAAAGATAATTATTCAACTCTACCAGCTGCACTCTGGGAGAAAGATGAAACTTTTTGCTGTAGCAAAGATTTACCGCTTCAGAAACCCTGTACAGAGTTATTATGAGTTAGAACTGATTCAACAGCATTCTACAACACACTACCACTACCATGCTACTGAGGGGTTTTGGTGTGGTTCTGTTAGATGAACAATGGATTGCTAATTGCCCGGTCAGTGGTTGAAACCCACCAGCTGCTCCTTGGAAACCCTATACAGGGTCATTAAGAATAAGAACTGACTCTAAAACACTTAACAACAGCAACATGTTAGAGAGGGGGAGTGTGGTGGCTCCATATGAGAAGCACTGGATTGCGAAGCATGGTTGATGATTCAAACTCACCAGTAGCTCTGCAAGAAAAGATGAGGCTTTCTGTTCTTGCAAAGATTTAAAAGCTTGGATACCCTATGCAGGGTTTTGAGTTGGAATCAAAAACAATATCAATGTTACTGAAACTGCCAATAAGGATGGCTCAAGATTAGGCAGCATTTCATTTTGTTGCACATGTTGTCACCATGAATGGTGTTCAGCTCTATGGCAGCTAACAAGAACTATGCTCTTATACAATGAATCTGAAGTTCTGGAGATAAAACTATCACAAAGAGCTCACAGTCTTTTAAGAAGAAAGTTGTGCAATCAAGCAAACAAGTGTAATATAATACAATGAGCTCCTTGTAAGATATATACAAGTTATATTGGATATACCAAGTATGAAAAATGTCACCAGATTTTCTGGTGACACTCAGAAGGGTAACCACTTCCATAGTCAGTCTCTTTTAGGAACTCCTGTATTATGTATCTCTGTGCTGCTGTCCAGTGGAATGGTCCCTCTGGCCTTAACTAACTCAACCTGTCCAAGTACATTTGTACAAGCCAGACAGTGGCTTGCGAAGTGGTTTGATAGGCAAGATTACCTCAATAATGACCATAGTGCCTAATTGCATCAATAAGATCTTCTCGTCTACATTGCTTTACTTTAACACACAGGGAAAGTATGACAACAATAATGGGATCAGAAGCTAAAAGATTTGGGGATATAATAATGAAAGAGCATGAGGAAAAGGCTTAACATATTCTTATTCTGAGAAAAGTGATGAGAAACTTAGCCACAAGTGCTGCCCTGTGTCCTGTATTGTGTTCTATTTCCTGAGTCATGCATGTTCCATCTCCTAGAAGTCATGCACGGTGGATATTCTGGAACCCCCCTGTGGCCTTTCTTCCTCATTTACACTCCTGTCCTTACCAGTAGCCATTTGTCTGTAGCCTGAGTAAGTGCATTTCTGTTTGGGACAATGTGCAGTGCTGAACACAAAGGTACTATGAGATGCTAAGTGAGGATGTCTTGACTATGCATCATGAAAGTCTTCCTTGTTATACTTCACCTGAGACTTGA
Source organism: Chrysochloris asiatica (assembly GCF_000296735.1). Classification (NCBI taxonomy): domain Eukaryota; kingdom Metazoa; phylum Chordata; class Mammalia; order Afrosoricida; family Chrysochloridae; genus Chrysochloris; species Chrysochloris asiatica. The sequence continues at coordinate 533,979 of NW_006408871.1, read as the reverse complement.
AGACCACAGGTCCTATAAAGGAAGCAATAGGGCAATCATGCAAGTTCAGGGTCAAACTCAGGAGAAAAGTTGTAATTTAGTAGAGCTGATGTAGAGCAACTGTGTGTAAGGGAAGGATATTAGGTTGGTATATCAGATAGGGACAAGATCATAAACATTTTGGATTTTATTACCATAAGCAAGGAAAAACATCTATCAGAGTGTCAATAGTACCATAAGATCATAAACATTTTGGATTTTATTACCATAAGCAAGGAAAAACATCTATCAGAGTGTCAATAGTACCATAGCAGCAGTGAAAGGATTTATTCACTAGGAACAAATAGGGAGATTAATGGTAAATTAGTGAGTTATTTTAATATTATAGATAAGCTAGAAGGTTCTAAACTAGTGCAGAAGCAGTAGAAAGAACAAATTTTGTTAAATGTTTATATATAAGGAAATGTTCATAAATGATTCTCAGTTTTTAGTTTGGTTAATTGGGTAGATGAAGGTAACTATTCTTGATCAGAAGGATATGAGAAACAAATAAAAACGAAGGGTGATAATAAATTCAATTTCAAGACTTTTGTAGCCGAAACTTGGACAGTTAGCTTCACAGTACCTAGCAAAACAGCAACAAACTGTTGCTGGACAATTCTATACAAAACAAAACGATACAGGAACAAATTATATTAGATTCAACACGAATCTGACATTGCGTTTTATTTTTCTTTTATAATGGGAGCTCTCAGCATAAATTCATAGTAGCTTATAGTTCCTCTTGGGACTGAATTTGTAGTTATTTGCCTTCAAGTTTACCCAAGGAGGAGCCTGGTTGGCGCACACACACTGGTTTTAAGCCCCACTTAACTATTCTACCCACTGAATGACTGTTCGTAACATTAGAAACTAGGCAGGGTTATGCAATAGGGTGAGAAGAGTGAGTAGAGGGGCATAGACCAAAGCAATAGTAAAACAAAAAATTCTCTATGCTTTTGCTTTCCTCTGGTTGTTCTGTCACTGATTCTGAAGGTAGAATAATAGCCTTTATTTTCTATCTTGTCTAGATTTTTTGACTCAGAAAGAAGTTCAGCTGGATTCTGAAGCAAAAGATAGATGTCTTCTATAACTTTCAAGTTGTCCCTCTTGTCTTCCTAGTTTCCTTTGTTCTTTCAATAGTTCCTAGATTCCCTTAGCGGTTCATTGACTATACAATGGTGAAGTTGTTTACCACTGGAAGGAGTTCATCGGGTGAAATTTACCCAGGGCTTACTTTAAACCAATGCTCATGCATGCATGAACGGCTTTCAGGGTTACTCACTCCTTTAGCTTTGCTAAGGAATCTGTCAGTCAAAGCAGTAGCTGCTGACAGCAACTTTTGAGGCTCTTTTCTCTTAACTATAACACATTAAACACTTTGGAAACAGATAAGTGAACATTTTCTCACACTCTGTAGTGCATATTTCCTTGCTATTATACATTTTGAGATCATTAAATTAATGTCGTGCAAAGAGAGTTCTGGTAAAATGCATTCAACTACATTCCTTCTGTCCACTTCTGTATGGTTTCCCATAAATCCATGATATATAGTGTTAGAGTTATAGTATGCTTTCATATTAAAGATTGATGATTCCTGTTAAACTCCAACACTCAAATTCTGTTTTCCTTATAAAAAATGTGATGTTTCTGTTTGTGTCTTTTGTTGGGCTCATTTTTTTCCCTTTAATGTGAATCTAATATTTTGAAACCAGAATAACTGTTAGTTGTTGCTTTTTTTTTTTTAAGGATATAACCTTACTTGTGATGCAATACTCAATCAGGTACTATGAAGTAGGCTTTATGATGATGAATTACTGTTGCAAAAGAACTCAGCAGCACTGATAAATATTAAAGAGCCACTACTATCCCTATGAAGAGCATTTTATTTAGTTGCTTCTAAAACCTAATCTGTGTACTTCTCTTCCCTTTCATTTCTGTGCAGATTTGCATGACAACAGAGTCTTTGGTCTTTGGGAGCATGTCTGCTTTGGGTCCTTACCCTCTCTTTGCTGAGGAGATGAGTGACAATGAAGTGAGGAGTAAATGGCTACTGGAGCAGATGAACTCTGAGAAAAAAAATCTCCTTTTCATGCAAATGTCCATAGTAATTTAACATGAAGGAAGAAAAGAAACCAGAGTAAATGATATCAAGAGAACTGGATGGTATTCAGGGTTATTCCATGAAGACTTGACATCTCTTTAAAAGAGTGTCATCTATCAAAGCATCTCTTCCTCTTTCATATAAAGTGAAATGTGTTTCCATTTTGAAGGGAAACATGGAGGAACATAAAAATGAAACTCTATCACAGGGTCTGGGAGTGCACTCACCCCATCAGTTGCCACAGTGCCTCCTTTAACTTTACTACCAATTCCTGGCCACTATATCTGTGTTTGCTTACTGATTGTCCTAGATGTTCATGCTCCTGGGGACCTCCTCCTTTCCTTTGCTTACTTAAACTTCCTTCACTTTATAAAACCTAACTAATGCCCTGTTCTATCAGTGAGATTCTTTAGAGTATTCCCTCCAGATTCTTCATTCTCTTTTCAAAATTCTCATTGCAATTTGAGATAGTCAGGATGTTTCTCAGTTAATTACCTGTTTCCTTATATGAGATGGAGTTTATTTCACCAAAAATATTTAAGGAAAATAACTATGTATTATTGCACCACTCTTTATCATTAGTTCTTGATGTAATAATAAACATATAATATGTGTTTGTTAGATGAACTAGTTGCAATTTAAAAATCATAGAACTATGAAGGGTGCATTTATTTTGGATAAACATCTATCAATTATAGTTTTCTTCCAACTTGAAAACTCATGGCACCTTCCTTTAAAGATAAAGCTTGGACTACTTTTGATTGAAACATATCATAACTCTGACACTATATACATATATTTGTTGTTGTTAAGTGCCGTCAAGTCGATTCTGACCCATAGTGACCCTGTGTAGGGTTTCCAAGGAGCAGTTGGTGAGCTTGAACCACCAACCTTGCAGTTCAAATGACTGCAGTCTGGCGCATTAACCCACAGAGCCACATTAGGACTCTCTCTCTCTCTCTATGTTGTTGTTGTTGTACCCCATGCACAGCAGAATGAAACAATGTCTGATCCTGGGCCAACCTCACTACCGCTGCCACACTTGAGTCCATCAATGATGCCACCTGGCCAATCCATCTCGTTAGGGGTCTTCCCCTTTTTCTCTGACCCTCCACCTTACCCAGCATGACATCCTTCTCCACCGACTATTCTCTCCAGACAATATGTCCAAAGTATGAGAGACGAAGCTTAGCTGTCCTGGCCTCCAAGGAGCACTCTGGCTGCACATCTTCCAAAACAGATCTATTGGTTCTTTTGGCAGTCCATGGCACTTTCAGTATTCTCCTCCAGCTCTACAACTCAAAGGCATCAATTCTTCTACGATCTTCCTTATTCACTGTCCAGCTTTTGCATCCATATGAGGCTATTGAAAATATCATGGCTTGGGTCAGGTGCACCTTAATCCTCAAGCTGACATCTCTGCTCTTCAATACTTTAAAAAGTTCCTGTGCAGCAGATTTGCCCAATACAATACGTCATCTGATCTCTTGACTGCTGCTTCCATGAGTGTTGATAGTTGATCCAAGAAGAATGAAGTCCTTGACAACTTCAATCTTTTCTCCATTTATAAGAATGTTGTTTACTGGTCCAGTGGTGAGGATTTTTGTTTTCTTGACATTGAGATGTAATCCATACCGAAGGCTGTGCTCTTTGATCTTCATCAGTAAATGTTTCAAGTCCTTTTCGCTTTCAGCAAGCAAGGTTGTATCATCTGCATATCGCAGGTTGTTAATGAGTCTTCCTCCAATCATGATATATATATCATGGTCACAAACCATAGAATGATCAACTAATGCATTTCAGAGAAAACTATTTTAAAATACAGAAACTCATTACTTACAAACTTTGGAAACTTTCTGCTTCCCAAGTATTTCTCTAAGTACACTTGGTATATATTATCAATTATTATGTTATTGACTTGGTTCATGTTATTAAACATAGGTATAATACTGATTTAAGCATTTCAAGTATATATACCCATTTAATCCACAAGGTTGCAGTTCAAACCCATCAGTAGCTACTTGGAAACCCTACACAGACCTCTGTAAGTTGGAATTGATTCAGAGACACTTAACAACAGCCATCAATTCAATTCCAACTTCTCATGACCATATATAGGATTTCTAAGGCTGTAAATCTTTAAGGGAGCAGAAAGTCTCGTCTCTCTCTCTCACAGAGAAGCTGGTAAATTTGCAACCAAGTAAAGTTAGTTTGAACCTCAAGGTCAGTGGTTCAAGCTCACCAGCTGCTCCTCAGAAACCCTATACAGGGTTGCAATGGGTTGGAACTGACTCGACAGCACTTAGCAACAACAACTTATAGCACCATCAGGGCGCCTTTAAGTATACCTATTCTCATCTAATCCTAACAACAACCCTATAAAGTGTGTATTATCATAGCATCATCATTTTATAGATAATGAAAGAGGCACAGAGTGTTAAGTAACTTGTCCATTGTTATAGAAGGCCAAAAATGTTGTTTTTCTTGTTGGATCCAACTCATAGTGACCCTATATACAATAGAACAAAACACTGCCCGGTACTGTGCCATCCTCACAATCATTGCTATGTTCTAGCCCATTGTACAGTCAATGGGTTAATCTATCTCTATAGAAGGTCTTCCTCTTTTTCAATAACTGTTTACTTTACCAAGGATGATGTTTATCTCCAGACACTAGTCCCAAATGATAAAATATCCAAAGAAGTAAGACAAGTCTTACCACCACTCCTTCTAAGGAGCATTCTGACTGTACTTATTCCAATACAGATTTGTTCATTCTTGTGGCAGCCCATCAACATTCTTCACCAACCCCCCAATTAAAATGCAACAATTCTCCAATCTTTCTTATTCATTGTTCCACATTCATAAAATATTATCTTTGCTTTTTTAACACTTTAAAGAGATTTTTTTT
>NW_006408871.1:523796-527826 GCF_000296735.1 Chrysochloris asiatica | reverse complement strand
AAAAAAAAAAACCTTTTGCAATGACATATCAGCTAAGAGACTAATTTCTAAAATATATAGGAAACTACAACACTTCTACAACTAAAAGGCAAGTAACCCAATTGAAAAAATGAGCACAGAACATGAACATGCACTTCACCTAGGAATACATTCAAACAGCCAACAAACATATGAAGAAATGTTCACGATCATTAGCTATTGTTGTTGTTGTTAGGTGCCATTGAGTTAGTACCGATTCATAGTGACCTTATGCACAGCAGAATGAAACACTGCCTGGTCCTGTGCCAACCTCACTATTGTTGCCATGTTTCAGCCCGTTCACACTGCTACTTGGCCAATCCATCTCACTGGGGGTTTTCCTCTTTTTCTCTGACCCTCCTCCCGACCAAACATGATATCCTTCTCCAGGGACTGGTACCTCCTGAGAATAGCCATTAGAGAGATACAAATCAAAACTACAACAAGATATCATCTCACATCAGCAATAACAAAGAAGTTAAAAAATGCAGAGTACAATAAATGCTGGTGAGGATGTAGAGAGATTGGGACCCTCCTACATTGCTGATGGGAATGCAAAATGGTCCAAACACTCTGGAAAACAGTATAATGCTTCCTCAAAAAGTTGGAAACAGAAATACATTATGATCCAGCAATTCCTCTACTTGGTATATATCCACAAGAAATATAAACAATAACACAAGTAGATATATGCACACCAATGTTCATAACAGCACTATTCACAGTGGCAAAAAGATGGAGACAGCCTGAGTGCCCATTAATGGAAGAATGGATAAACAAACTTTGGTACATAAACACAATGGAATATTATGTTCCTTTGAAGAAATAGCCAGGTAGCTGCAAGTCACCACATAACATGGATGAACGTTGAGGACATTATGCTGAGTGGTTAGTTAGTCAAAAAAGACAACTATTGCATAAAACAAGTATGGAAAAAGCTTAAAAAAAGATACCCAGAACATGAATATAGAAATTTTGTAATCCCATCTTCAGCCTATAACTGATTGGAATACCTAAAAGGGGTTCTAGAGCTTGACCAATGAAATAGGATTCTTAAAGAGCCTTTGCAATGTATAGGACCTTTGGTGGAATCCTGAGCCCTATCCAGAATCTTCTGAGGTGGGACATTCCAACTAGAAAAGACAAGCAGACCAGCCTGGAACAGCTAGAGCAACAGAAGTTGCATCTTCAAAGAAAGATCAGGAGGAAAAATCCGAAACAAAAATGGCAGTATGATTGGCTACTGCAAGAACAAGTAAGTTGTTCACTGGGGAGCCATTAAGACAAGCAATCAAGTCCCTTCAGGAAAAAAAACCCTTCTAAGACTTAAACTCAAAGAGAACACATGAGCAGGCAGGTAAGCATGCTGGCAGTCACGTTGGTCTACTGGAACATGGAAGAGGGGGAAAGACAGCAATAAGAAATGGGCTGAGTTCAACCACATTTCATAGGTTCCTGTTGACCTGTAGATGAGAGAGAGAAGAGGAAGGGCTGGTTGGTCCAAAGTGTGGTGAGACCCGAGGACTCCTGAGCCAATGGACAAGGACATAGTCATGGAGGGCTAGCTTTGAGAATGAAGCATCCAGCTGATATGAAGTGATGGGATTCACCCAAGAATGCCCAAACTTGCAAGTAGTACAGGTTTGACCTGGTCTTGATGGCTTGATAATCAGAACTCGACTAGATGAAGATTAAAAAAAAAAAAATGTTTTTTGATAAAGGAAACGAGTGTAAACTGCTACAATTTGATGAACATGACCTATATGTACAGATGTAGTAGCTCAAAATACCAACTGAGATAGAAGGAGTCTTCACATCACGTATCAATCATATCCCCTCTGTGTACAGGATAGATAGTGGCGGGCAATTTAGACATTGGCTACCTAAAATGAGGGGCAATAAAGGCATGATGTAACTGGCTTACAATTTTCAAGAGGGAGTTTAAGTTAAGAGTGTTCAGGGAAAGTAGAGTTCCCAATGAATAGCTTTCATCTTGTCTACATGGGTCTGGTGAAAAGATAGGGGTGAAGATTCTTATAATTCAATAGTTAGTCATTGTTATCATGACAAATTGTGACTGTCATACTGTAAAAGTAGAAGTGCTGTAACAAAAATGGGAGATAAGTTAACCTTAAAGTTCAGAAACAGAAGACCCTAAGATTATCAAGGGAGAAGAGCACAGAGGAAAGAGGGACCCTATCCAGGGAAGCAGCAACACCAGAGATAGAGACAGAGATGATGACATGGAGAGAGGGAGCAACTGAGGACTCTGGACTCATGGAAAGAGAAGGACTAGGTGCTGGCAGCCAGGAGGCAGACTTTCAGAATATGTCCTTTGGTTGTTTAAATTATTGAATATTCCTGAAGGTTTCTGTGTACATCCCCGCACCTCAAATAAAATAAAACAAAACAAAACAGAGGGAATAGAAACAAATATTGTTGAATGATGATATACGGAGGAGATTGTAATAATAGCAATGAAATGATGGTGTAAAGCTGATGTTCTCCCATTTAAACTATCACTTAAGTCACAATAACTAACTTAAAAAAGAAAATGCATGTGTGTGAGAAAGCTATAGGAATCTCTGAGACTAGAGATAAATTTTCTTAAGTTGCAAACAGGATAAATTAAAGCTAAAGATCCCTATTCTCATTCATAGGTAAAAAATAGAGATAAGAACAAAATTTGACACTATGTCTACAATGCAAAAAAGAAAAAAAAATTCCAAAGGTAGTCTTTGTGGGGTAATTTCAGAGGCTTCTGCCAGCTATACACTGACCACTGAGTCCAATCATTCACAAGTCAAACTTCATAGGAGAAGAAATAGAAGGAACTGAGAAACTCCATGCCAACAAGTAGTATCATGCTAAGTTAGATATCTATTTTTCCAAATTAAAATAAAAAAGAACAAAAAGCAACCAGCACAAGCTTAAAAATTATTTATTCAATTACATCTGTGGGAACCTGCCTTATACCAGGCACTGAAGTAATCATTGGAGATGGAAAACAAATAAATCTCATTATCTACTTTTTAAGATTTAGTAATCTGTTGGTAGAATCAGGGAAAATTAAAAACTAGTATTACAATACAACATAAAAAATGTTATTGAGGAAAGGCTTCTCAGAAAAGGTGCAGAAAAAACAAAGAAGCTTTCCTGGAGCAGTGCCAGAGTTTTGGATCCAGTTTCCTGTGCCCACCTGTGGAGAAATCTGACTGTGGAAGCAAAATACAGAGATTTTTGAATCAACCAGAATGATCAATTCCCTACTGGTCTCTAGACCTGGACTGAGAACAGAGGGCAGGGCCACAACAAGCAGATACAGTGACACAGTGCTTAAAAAGCTGCTGAGCTGTGTCTGGAAAAATGTGTGATGGAATTTTCATTTTTTACATTTGTTTCATCCTCTCCCCAGTCGTACCCTTACTGTCTGACTCTGGGACCCAGCCCTAAAGTTGACCTAGGAGGGACACTTTATCCCTGCCTGCACAGCAAAGGCTACAGTTTTATTTATGTTTTTGAGTGGGGTTTTTTGTCTCAGCTTTTATATTATTTCTGTTTTTGGTTCTTTTGGTCTCACTCTTTTCTTGGTGGGTGGGAGTTTTCTCCCTCTACCTTACCAAAGAAGAGACAGCAAGTGTGCTCATATAGCAAAGCTACAAGCAGACCCCATAATATCCCACCATTTGGGCAAGAGTCAATAGAAGCTGTTAGGCATTACACATGAAAAGGGAAGCCCCAAATCACATCCACCAGGAGATACTCAGTACACTTAACAACACAGCAACATACAAACACTCAAGCATTAATAACTCACTTAGCTACTGAAAATGTCCAAGAAAAAAAAAACAATAAAAGATCTCAGCAGATGTCCAAAACCAGAAAAGAGTAACTGAGACAAATGAACTGGAGGCAGACACAGATTTCCCAGTAGAAGAGCAAGCTTTGGCTCTGCCTGAGAAGGAATTCAGAAGAATGATATGGAAACAAATTCAAATGCTCCACAAAGGGG
>NW_006408871.1:513836-523456 GCF_000296735.1 Chrysochloris asiatica | reverse complement strand
CCAGAATAGGAAGAATCACAGAAGTCCACAGAGGGGATAGTTGAGGGACGGACTACTGGAAGAAAATTTCCCTAATATCTTAAAGGAGGAGAAGATAAAGATCCAAGAAGCTGAACGAACCCCATGAAGGACAGACCCCAAAAGAAAATCACCAAGCCATATCATAATCAAGTTCTCCAAAATCAAAGACAAGGAGAGAATCCTAAAAATAGCCAGGGAAAAGTGTTACCTACAAAGGCAAGCAAATCAGATTAAGCTCTGACTTCTTAGCAGAAACCATGCAGGCAAGAAGGCAATGGAGAGACATATATAAAACCATAAAAGAAAAAAAAACAAAAAAAACTACCAACCAAGAACAGTCTATCCAGCAAAACTGTCAATCAAATATGATGGTGAAATCAAAACATTCCAGGATAAACAGAAGTTAAGAGATTTTGCCAAAGGCAATCCAGTGCTTCAAAACATCCTAAAGGGAGTTCTTTGGAATGAAAACTTGCAAGAACAGACAATAACCAGAGATTGACAGATGTGGCAACACCACCCGAAACTCTGTAAACAGAAAAGTTCAGAATAGAACAAAATTACAACAATGAATTCAGAGGACCTGTGAGATCAATTGAAGATCAAAATATTAACAATATCAAATAAGGGAAAAATATAAGAATAGAGATGCAGGTGGTGAGGAGGTCAGGTAGATTGCAGGACACAATAGACTGTCTTAAATGCAGAGAAAATTTAATAGACTATAGGGTAACTCCAAAGAAAATTCATACTTCACAATTTACTATGAAAATGAAGGTCCAAGCAGAACAAGGAAACATTAAAATTAAGAATAAACTGCCTAGAATTAGGAAAAGAAAAACAAAAACAAACATGAGCTCAAGACAAGAAGGCATGCAGAACAAAGCAATGAACAGTACCACAAAAAATTAACATGGCAGTAGTTAATCCATACTTATTGATAATTACACTGAATGTCAATGGATTAAATGTATCAGTGAAGACACAGAGAGATGGCAGAATGGATAAGAAAATAAGATCCTTCTATGCTACCTGCAAGAGACACACCTTACACACAAAAGCAAAAACAGACTAAAAGTTAAAGGATGGAAAAAAACAATACCAAGTTAACTGCAATAAAAAAAACAAGCAAGAGTGGCAATACTAATCTCTGATAAAATAAAGTTTAAGGCAAAAACCAGCATAAGAGATAAAGAAGGACACTATCTCATGATTAAAGTGACAATTAAGCAAGATGATGCAAACATAATCAACACCTATGCTCCCAAAAAAGAGCACCAAGATACATACAGCAAACAATAGTAGAACTGAAGAAAGAAATAGACAAATCTACCATTATAGTGGTCGTGGTGGTTATGTGCCATGGAGTTGGAACCAACTGATAGTGACCCTGTACAGGGTTTCTGAGGCTGTACATCTTTACAGGAGCAGAAAATCTTCTCTTTCTCCCACGGAACAGCTGGTAGTTTCAAACTGCTGACCTTGTGGTTCGCAGTCCACTTCGTAACCACTTCGCTACCAGAGCTCCTTTATAGTGGGCGATTTTAATATACCACCTTTGAAAAGGGATAGAACAACAAGAAAGAAACTTAACAAAGTTACAGAGGAACTAAACAGCGCTATCTACCAAATTGATCTCATAGATGTGTACAGAGTCTTCAACACATCAACAGCACTATACACATAATTTTCTAGTGCACGTGGAATATTCTTCAGAATTGACCATGTGTTAGGTTACAAAGCAAGCCTCCATAAATTTACAAACATCAAAATACTAGAAAGCTTAACCTGGCTTCAATGGCTGGATGATCAGAACTTAACTAGAAGAAGAAAGAAGAGGGAAAAAAAAGTAATCTGATGCAATTTGATGAACTTAACCTACACGTAGAGATACAGTAGCTCAAAAGAGGGAACAAATCTTTACAGTGATTATCATTCTCACCCCCCGCCAATACACAGGCTAGACGGGGATGGGCAAGTTGGACATTGGCTACCCAAAAAGGTGGTGCTACAAAGGCAAGAAGTGACTGGCTTACAAGCTTTCAAGAGGGAGCTTAGATCCAGAGGGTGCAGAGGAACTGAGTAGTATCCAATCTGTCTGAGTGGGGCTGATGAAATGAGATGGGGGAAACACTCATGTGACACAATAGGGAATAATTGCTATCAAGACTGACTGTGAGGGTTGCTGTGAATGTAAAGTTAGACGTTTTGTAGCAAAAAGAGGTGAATGGTTGATTTTGCAGTCCAGGAGTGGAGGTACCTGGTACCATCAGGGAGAAAAGCAGAGTGTGGGACCTTACCCAGATAAACAGTGATGCCAGAGATGGAAGGAGAGACTATGACATGGAGATATGGAGTGGCTGGGGACTCTAGACCCAGAGAGGGAGAGGGGCTGTATGCTGACGACCAGGTGGCAGGCTTTCAGAGTTAGTTGATGATGCATGGAGGGGATTGTAACCATGGCAGTGAAATGACATACAATAGGATGAATGTAAAACTAATGTTCTCCCATATAAACTATCACATAATTCACACACAAATTTTTTTTTTTTTAACTTTTTGCATCTTTTCAGACCACAGTGTCATAAAACTAGAAATCAACAATAAGAAGACCAAGGGAAAAAGTTGAGTACATGAACACTGAATAACACCCTGCTGAAAAGTGACTGGATTCTAGAAGAAATTAAACATGAATTCACAAAGTTCTTAGAAACAAACAAGAATGAAAACACAACATACCAAAATCTTTGAGACACGACAAAAATGGTGCTTAAAAGACAACTTATTGCAATAAAAGCTCACATCCAAAAAGAAGAAAGAACTAAAATTAACATATTAGTACAGCATCTACAACAATTAGAAACAGACCAACACAGAGAATTTATAGTCACAAAAAGAAATTATAAAGATAAGAGCAGAAATAAATAAGATAGAAAACTTAAAAACTATAGAAAGAATCAACAGGACAAGGAGTTTGTTCTTTGAAAAGATTAACAAAATTGACAAACCATTGGCTAACCTAACAAAGGAAAAGAGAGAGAAGAAGCAAATAACATGCATTAAAAACCACATGGGAGATGTCACAGTGGAGCCAAAGGAAATCAAAAGGATAATAACAGTATACTATGAAGAGTTGTACTCCAACAAATTTGAAAACTTAGAAGTGATGGATACATTTTTAGAAAACCATGACCTACCTAAACATACAAGGAGTTCTGGTAGTGTAGCGGTTATGAATTAGGTTGCTAACCTCAGGGTCAGCAGTTCGAAACTACCAGCTATTCCACAGGAGAAAAATGAGGTATTCTGCTCCTGTAAAAATGTACAGCCTCAGAAACCCTGTACAGAGTCGCTATGAGTTGGAACTGACTCCATGGCACACCACTACCACCAAATCTAAATGTACACAGAGTGAAGTACAAGACTTTAACAGATCCATAACAAAATAAGAAACAGATCAAGTCCTTTGCATTGCATAAGATCATAGGCAGAATCCTGATCCCCATCCAGAATCTTCTGATGTGGGAAATTTCCACTTGAGAAGGCAAGCAGACCTGCCTTGAGTGGCAAGAAGAACAGAAGATACTTCTTGAAAGAAAGACCAGCAGGAAAAATAAAAAACAACAACGGCAGTCTGATTGACTACTACAAGAACAAACAAGTTATTCACCCAGGAGTCATCAAGGCAAGTGGTCAGGTCCCCTCAAGGCAAACTCCCTTCCAAGATTAAAACTCTAGGTTAATACATGAGCAAGCATGTGGGCTTGTTGCTGATCACATTGGTCACCGTAAAGCAGAAGTGGGGGAAAACAGCAATGAAGTTGTGAGCTAAGTCCGATCACATTCAATAGACTCATGTTAACCTAGATTGAGACCTGGTTAACCAGCAGCATGACAAGACCTGGGGACTCCTGGGCCCAGGGACAGGGACATGTCTACAGAGAACTAGAGCGGAGTATTAAGCATCCAGCTGATATGAAGTGAGGGGAGATGCACAAGAACACTCATACTTGCAGATAGTAACCACTTGACCTGAATTCAATAGCTGGATGATCAGAACTTGACTAGAGGAAGAAATAAGGGGAAAGAAGCATAATCTGCTACAATTTGATGAACTTGACCTATGCTTATGGATGCAGTAGGTCAAAGCAGGGAACAAATCTTTACAGCGAGGATCATTCCCACCCCCTTTGTACACAGGGTCAACAACTATGGGGAACTTAGACAATGGCTACCCAAAATGGGGGTGCTATAAAGGCAAGAAGTGACTGGTACAAGCTTTCAATAGGGAACCTAGTTTTAGAGGGTGCGGGGGAAGATAGAATCTCCATTGAGTGGTTTCCAACCTGTCTGGATGGGGCTGATGAAAGGAGATGGGGATAAGACTCTTGTAGTTCAATAGTGAATGATTGCTATGAGAACTGACTGTGAGTATTGGAAAGGTAAAGGCAGATATTTTGTAACAAAAGGAGGGGAGTGGTTGATTTTGAAGTTCAGGAGCAGCAGTCCCTGGAATCATCAAGAGAGAAAAGCAAAGTGTGGGACCCTATCCAGAGAATCAGTGATGCCAGAGATGGAGGCAGAGATGGAGAGATGAAGCAACTGGGGACTTTAGACTCAGGGAGGGATAGGGGCTATGTGCTGATGGCCACGGGGCAGGCTTGCAGGGTTTAATCTTTGGTTGTTTGATGATGTATGCAGGAGATTGTAATCATTGCAATGAAACAAAGTAAGATAGGATGAATTTAAAGCTAATGTTTCCCACGTAAACTATCACATAATTCACAATAAAAACTTTTAAAAAATGGTATTGTACACTACTTGAGGATTGTAGTGCAGGAGTGGAAAAAAGTTTTATTGAACAGGTTGTTTTTTGAGAGAGGAAAATGAAAATATAGGACCTGGGTAAAAAGTTGGAATGGAATACTCTACCAGCAGTGGGAAGGGGATGCAAAAAGGCATGAAAATATGACAAGCCAGGGTTTTGTTGGGTAACTTCAGATTGAATGAGACAACATATGAAAATATTATTTCATTTAATTATGACCAGTGGTGCTCTGGGTTAGGTGTTGGGCCGTATGGTCTGCAGTTTCAAATCCATCAGTTGCTCCTTGAGAAAAAGGTGAGCCTGTATGCTCCTGTAAAGATTTGGAAATCCTTTACTGGTTTGCTATAGTCTAAATCTACTCAACAGTGGGTGTGGGGCTTTTGTGTTTCTTACTAATAAAACTTTTTATATGCTGTTTGGAGTTCCTGGGTAGCACAACTGGTTAACATGCTCAAATGGTTGAAAGTTTGAGACCATCCATAAATGCCCCAAAAAGAAAGGTCTGGCAATTTGCTTCTGAAAAATCAATCATTGAAAACCCTATCAACACATTTCTACTCTGATGCACATGATCGCTCCATGAATTGGAGTCAGCTTAATGGCAAACTTCCCTCTTAAGATGTGCCTTTCGAGTTCAGCATAACTGAATTTCTATAGATGATAGCCTAGCCTTGAGGAAAGTTTTGTCTGGGGATTTCCAGGGCACATGCCAAGCATAGAGGTGCCTGTTTGTCTATTTTGTGGACTATGTAAGACAAAGAACAATGCATGTTGTCACTCAGTTGGAGTATGAACTTTTTGGGGGAGATGATGTTTTGTTTCCTAAATGTGCACTGATCTTTCACATTTGTGTGTAATGCATTTCCTGCTCTTTTCTTAAAATGGTATTTTCCCCTTTCTCTCTGTGAAAAAGTTTTATTTTGAAATAAAATGAAAATTAAAGGGTGTTTTATATGCCACATAAGAAAAGCTGTCTTGCTACTTTATAGTCAACTCTACTAATTGCTATAGACTTCATTCTCATGATTCTCCTCCAAATGGCTGTCTTGACAAGTATTTAGAAAACATATCATAATTTATCTTGTTCTTTAATAATTTCCTGTCTGGGAAGAAGTACTTTCCTGACCTGTGCATACTTTACTTTGTCTATACATGGTAGGTAATGTACATAAGAACTTTTCCTTTTTATTCATTTTTCTATTTTATTGCGTAAAGTGGTTGCCTGAATTTTAATCATCTGAATTAGTCATAACTCAAGACAACATGTGATATTCGGAAACCACAATTACCATGGATAGGTAATGATTGTGTTAGTATGAAGTGTGTGTGTGTGTATATGTGTGTACACACACATATAAGGAGAGAAAATAAAATACAATGAACTTTCAATCCAAAGGTGCAAAATAACCTAAACTAAAAACATTCTGGTGTGGTGCTGTGGACAAATATTCTGGACTACAAGGTCAATTTGAATAGCAGGGTCAGCAGTTCAAGCTCACCATCTGCTCTCAGAAACCTTATACAGGATCATTATGAGTCCATGGCACTTAATAACAACAACAACAAAAATCTGAAATTTTCTTTTTTTTTTCCTCTTTAAGGCAGCTATGCTCTCCCAAACCATCAGCTTCTACAGAATGCTCAATAGGATGCTTCCCAGTCCCCCACTGTAAGAACAGTAACCACAGACCCATTGCCTGTAGTGCTAAGAGGCAAATAATATGTCCATTGTTATTGTTGTTGTTCCGTATTGTCAAATTGGTTCTGACCCATTGCCACTGGTTTAATCTTTCAATTGGCATATGGGCAGTTGTTCTAAACTAGTAATTAACTAAACTTTCTGGGAATTTCTTTCCAACATTCATGCTAGTCCTCATGTATCTCACTGTTTTGTTTATGTACAATATTGTGTTCAACTAAATAAAGACATGTGATGATTATTTGTTTTCTCTAGGACTCCTACTGTAACTGATAGTATAGACATATGGAATAAGTGCAATGCCTACAGTCTATACTAAAGTCAGAGATATGATGTAATGCTTTGGAAGTGTTTATTTAGATTCTGGGATTTATTTTCTTATTTTTAGATTATGATGTGCTCACATCCTGGTGGGATAAACTCCAAAGGTAGATTTACTTGCTATAAAAATAGAAAAGAATGATTTGAGGATTTGGTTGACAGTGATTTCCAACTTTGATCTTATAGGAAAATATATATTGAACTAATTTGTTCATTCCATGTTGTCCATAATAAGATGATGCTTCAAGCTTAAGATTAGCTTTCTTTTGATTTATTTGTTTGCTTGATTTTTCTTTTTCCTTCTCAGATAGAAAACCAAATGATTTAGGATTACTATGTCATCTTTTCAAAGCTAGGACAAGGGGCTGGACCTAAAATTATAAAGAAATATGTTTGCCTTGATCCTTGGTTCTTTCTTATTCAGAAAAATTGTTTACTGTTGTTCTTTAATGATTTATTGAGTCAGTTCCAACTCTTAGTGACCAGTGTAAGGTTTCTGAGAACTGACTGGTGAGTTTGCACTGCCCATTTTGCAGTTAGCATTCCAGTACTTATTCAATATCACCACACCAGGACTCCATTCATAAGGATTAGAAGTACATAATATAATTAGTCACTCATAAAAAAATTGAATTTCTTCTTGATTATAATATGCAATTCTATAAACATCTTTGTCTTTTTATTGAAAAATTATTTCCTATTATACTATATGATTTCCAATTGTGACATATTTGCTCAGCATACATATTCAATCTGTATGCTGATGAAATATTACAAAAAAGATTATCTGAAGAAGAACATGGCATTCAGAATTGGAGGAAGGCTAATTAACAACCTGTGACATGATCATCATGCAAACTTGTTTTCTGAAAACGAAGAGGACTTAATATACTTATTGATGAAGATCAAAGACCACAACCTTGGATATGAGTTGCAGCTCAATGTAAAGAATACAAAAATCCTCACCACTGGATCCATAAATAGCATCAAGATAAATGGAGAAAAGTTTGAAGCTGTCAAAGACTTCCTTTTGCTTGGTTCCACCATCAGCACTCATGGAAGTAGCAGTTAAGAAATCAAACAATGTATTGCATGGGACAAATATTCTGCACAAGACCTCTGTAAGTTTTCAAGAGCGAAGATGCCAGTTTGAGGGCTAAAGTGCACGTAACCCAATCCATGGTATTTTCAATAGGCTCATATATATGTGTGTGAGAAATTTGGGCAATGAATTAAGGAAGATGATTGAAGAGTTGATGAATTTGAATTATGGCATTGAAGAAGAATATTAAAAATACAATGGACTGCTAGAAGAACAAACAAATCTCTGCTGGATGAAGTACAACTAGAATGCTCCTTGGAAGCCAGCATGGTGAGACTTCGTCTCTTATACTTCAGATATATTTTCAGGAGGGACCAGTCCTTGGAGAAGGACATCATTCTAGGTAAAATGGAGAGTCGGCAGAAAAAAGAGAAAGATCTCCAGTGAGAGAAATTGGCACAGTAGCAGCAGCAATGAGCTGAAACTTAACAATGTTTTGTTCTGTAGTGCATAGCCTCACTATGAGTCAGAACCACCTCGGCGGTAATCAACAACAACAATGTAATGTATAATTTATAATTTTCAATTCTTCACTTATAAAAGGAAGTACTTAGAAAATAAAAGGATTAATAATATAATACATTTGAAGAATTATTGGATCACAGACAGTTTATGGTGTTATTCACATCACAATGGGCTAAGTTGTTCTCAACCATGCAGAGATTCCTTCTCATGTAGTGAACACACCTAAATGGTGAATTAGAATAAAATGCAGATGATATGAATTGCTCATTGAGGGAGTAAAATTAATGTATTCATTGTTTGATTGTTGTGTTAACATGAAGCTGCTAATTTTTGTTTTTTTCTACCAATGTTGTTGTTAAGTGCTGTAGAGTAGGTGCTGACTCATAGCAACTCTGTATATGGTTTCTAAGAAGCAGCTGGGTTTGAACTTCCAATCTTTGGATTAGCAATCCTGTACATATCCACAGCACTAGCCCAGGAGTCCTTCTCTATCCATACTGACCCATGATTGGCACAGTGAAAGCAGCAATGAACTCAAGCTTAACAACAAATCTGTGTTGGAAGAAATACAGCCAGATTGTTTATTAGAAGCCAAGATGGCCAGACTTCAGTTCTCATATTTTCGACATATTATCAGGAGGGACCAGACCCTGGAGAAGTATTTCATGCTTGGTAATTTGAGGTTCAGTGAAAAAGAATAAGACCATCCATGAGAAAGATTGACACAGTGGAAACAACAATGAGCTCAAGGGTGACAACTATTGTGAGTATGGTGCAGGACTGGGCAGTGTTTCATTCTTCTGTGCATAGGGTGGTTATAAGTCAGAACCTACTTAATATCATCTGGTGTTAGGTCATTAGTGTATAATGCATAAAATCTTTTCCTTAGATGATCTCTAGATTCAGGTGGGATATGTTCAAGGTCATATTTTGACTTTTGTGAATTTACTTTTATTTTCTTCAGCTTCAGTCTGAGCTGGTATATGTGCAATTGATAGTCTACTCCACAATAGGCTCCTGGCCTTCTTTTGGTTGATCATCTTGAGTTTTTCCATCATTGCTTCCCACAAATGTAGTCAGTTTGATTCTGTGTTTTCCTTCTAGAGAGGTTCATTTGTTTAAATAACTTTTGTGTTATTTAATAGGTATTTACAATGAGCACCACCATTCTTCTGTCAGTTTGT
>NW_006408871.1:511515-513016 GCF_000296735.1 Chrysochloris asiatica | reverse complement strand
ATATATTGATAATTATTGGCAATTGGAATACAAAGGTTGGAAACAAAGAGGAAGGATCAGTCATGGGAAAATATGGCCTTGGTGATAGAAACCATGCTGGGATCACATGATAGAATTTTGTAAGACTAATGACTTCTTCATTGAAAATACCTTTTTTAAACCATTTAAAAGATGATTATACACATAGACCTTAATAGATGGAATGCACAGAAATCAAATTGAATACATCTGTGGAAAAAAAACAGTGGAAACGCTCCATCTCATCAACCAAAACAAGGCCAAGGGCAGACTGTGGGAATTGACTGTCAGTTTCTCATACGCAAGTTCTGGTGGAAGATGAAGAAAATTACAACAAGTCTATGAGAGCAAAAAATACGACCTTGAAAATATCCCACCTGAATTTAGAGATCATCTGAAGAACAGATTTGATGCATTATACACTAAAGACAGAAGACAAAAAGAGTTGTGGGATGACATCAAGAATATCGTATAGGAAGAGGCAAAAGGTCACTGAGAAGACAAGAAACAAGGAACAGACTAAAATGGATGTCAGAAGGGACTCTGAAATTTGCTCTTCACCATAGAGATACTAAAGCAAATGGAAGAAATGAAGAGGTTGAAAAGATAAATAGAAAAGTTCAAACAGCAGCTCGAGAAAACAAGGTCAAATATTATAATGTACTATGCTAAGACCTAGAGTTAGAAAACCTTAAGGGAAGAACATGTTCCATATTTCTCAAGCTGATGGAACTGAAAAATATATAAAATCTTTCAATATTGCACATCTCAGTTTGCAATATTGGAGGATTCTGTGGGCAAAATGAGTCCTGGTGCGGTGCTGTAGGCTAATGCATCAGACTGCAAAGTCATTTAAACTGCAAGGGCGATGGTTCAAGCTCACCAGCTGCTCCTTGGAACCCCTATACAGGGTCAGTATGGGTCAGAATTGACTTGATGGCACTTAACAACAATAACATGGGCAAAATATTGCATGATGCAGAAAGCATCAAAAGAAGATGGAAAGATCTTCTGCCTATAACTGATTGGAATACCTAAATTGGGGCTAAAGCATACCCAGTGAATGAGGCTTCTTGCGGAGCCTTTGCAATACATAAAACTATAGGTGGAAACCCAAACCACATCCAGATCTCCAGAGATGAGAAATCTCCACTTGAAAGGACAAGCAGACCAGCCTGGAGTGGCTAGAAGAACTAAAGATACTTCTTGGAAGAAACACCTACAGGAAAAACACAAAACAATAGAGGCAGATGGACTGTTACTACAAGAACAAACAAATCGCTTCCCTAGGAAACATCAAGGCAAGTGATCGGGTCCTTTCAACTCAAACCCCCTTCCAAGACTAAGACTCAACAGAAATACACGCTCTGATTGGTGACCACACACATCACCGATAGGGGGGAAAGGGGTAAAAGCAGCAATGAAGTGGCAAGCTAAGCCTTACAATGTTCAGTGGGCTTCTGTGGACCCAGTTGGGGACCTG
>NW_006408871.1:508285-510662 GCF_000296735.1 Chrysochloris asiatica | reverse complement strand
AGGGGATTGGAACCATGGCAATGAAATAATATACAATGGAATGAATGTAAAACTAAAGTTCTCTCATGTAAACTATCATATAATTCACAATAAAACATTAAAAAAATAAAAAAAGAAGAAGATGGAAAGAATACAAAGAGTCACTCTACCAGAAAGAAATGGTCAATATTCAACCATTTTAAGAGGTAGCATATGGTCGAAAGCCTATGATACTAAAGAAAGAAGTCCAAGGTGCGCTGAAGGCATTGGCAAAAAAAACAAAGCATCATGAATAGATGGAATACAAATTGAAATCTTTCAACAAACTGTTGAAACACTGGAGGCACTTATTAATCTATGCCAAGAAATTGGGAAGATAGCTAGCTACCTGGCCAACTGGCTGAAAGAGATCCACATTTGGGCCCATTCCAAAGACAAGTGACCCAACAGAATGCAGAAATCATCAGAAAAATATCATTAATATTGCATGTAAGCAAAATTTTGATAAAGATAATACAAAAATGGCTGCAAAAATACACTGAGAGAATTTCAAGCATTTCATTTTAGGTTGACAAGAGAATGTGGAATAAGGGATATCATTGCTGATGTCAGATGGATCTTGGCTGAAAGCAGAGAGAATGTTCATCTGTGCTTTATTGACTACGTAAAGACTTTCCATGTGTGTATCATGACAATCTCTGGACAATGTTGGGGACAAGGCATATTCCAAAACACTTAATTATGTTAGTAAGATAACTGTACATAGATCAAGAGGCAGTTGTTCAAGTAGAATAAGGGAACACTGAATGTTTTATAATTAGGAAAGGTGTGTGCTGAGTTGTATTCTTTCATCATACTAATTCAATCTATATACTGAGCAAATAATCAAGAAGCTGGATTATATGAAGAAAAATGTGGCATCATAATTGGAGGAAGACTCAT
This sequence comes from Chrysochloris asiatica, assembly GCF_000296735.1. Classification (NCBI taxonomy): domain Eukaryota; kingdom Metazoa; phylum Chordata; class Mammalia; order Afrosoricida; family Chrysochloridae; genus Chrysochloris; species Chrysochloris asiatica. The sequence goes on along the minus strand of NW_006408871.1, from coordinate 509,741 downwards.
TCACAACTTGTAATATGAAGATCATACAACCTTGTTTCCTGAAATTGAAAAGGAATTAAAATACTTACTGATGAAAATAAAAAACCACAGACTTTGGTATGGGTTGCATCTCAATGTAAAGAGAACAAAAATCCTCACCACTGGACCAATAAATAACAGCTATACAATTGGAGAAGAGATTGAAGCTGTTGAAAACTTCATTTTGTTTGGCTCAACCATCAATACTCATGGAAACAGCAGTCAAGAAATGAAACAAGTTATTTCATTATGCAAATCTGCTGCACAAGACCTCTTTAAAGTGTTCAAGAACAAAGAGGCTAGATTGAGGACTAACTTGCGCCTCACATAAACCCTGATGTATTTTCAATAACCTCATATGCATGTGAAAGTTGGACAGTGAATAAGGAAGACTGTAGAAGAATTGATGCCTTTGACTTATGATGTTGGAGAAAAATATTAAATGAACCACGGGCTGCCAAAAGAACAAACTAATATGTGTTGGAAGATGTACAACCAGAATGCGCCTTGGAAGCTGGGATGGCCAGACTTCTGTGTTCATACTTCAGGCATAATATTAGGAGGGATGAGTCCCTGGAAAAGGATATCATGTTTGGTAGAGTATAGGGTCAGTGAAAAAGAGGACGACCCCCAATGAGATGGCATTCCACAGTGGCAGCAACAATGGGCTGAAACGTAGAAATGATTATGAAGTTGGTGTAGGACTGGGCATTGTTTTGTTTTCTTGTACATTTGGTCTCTATGAGTTGGTTCCTTTTCAGTGGCTCCTAACAGCAACAACAATGAATAAGTCCTTGGACTTGCAAAATGTCAGCATGTGAACCCCAGAATTGTCCCTATTACCCAGGCAATATTTTCCAACTATTGATCCTTCCTCTTTGTTTTCAACTCTCACATTTCAAGCACCAGCAATTATTAATGCATCTTAATTGCACATTGTGTCAATTTCAGACTGAAGAAGTTGTTAGAATTCTTCAAATTTATCATTATATATTTTACTATCTTCAGTGGTTGGCACTCAATTTTAAATAATAGTGGTATTAACTGGTCTACCAGCTGTTCCGCGGGAGAAAGATGAGGTGTTCTGCTCCCGTAAAGATTTACAGCCTCAGAAACTCTGTATAAGGTCGCTATGAGTCGGAATCGACTCCCCGGCACATAACAACAACAACAACATAGGAATATTGATATTACTCTATCACAGACACTATTGTACTTCAAAATGTTGTTGTTGTTGTTAGGTGCCATCGAATCAGTACCGACTCATAGCGACCCTATGCACAACAGAATGAAAAACTGTCCAATCCTGGGCCAACCTCACTATTGTTGCAACACTTGAGCCCATTGATGCTACCACTTGGCCAGTCCATCTCACTGGAGGTCTTCCTCCTCTTCTATGACCCTCCACCCCACCAAACATGATATCCTTCTCCAGTGA
>NW_006408871.1:505470-507250 GCF_000296735.1 Chrysochloris asiatica | reverse complement strand
CTCTTCTGAATCTGGCTTGGACCTCTGGAAATTCTCTGTCAATGTATGCCTGTAGCTGTTTCTGTATTACTTTCAGCGAAACTTTAATCACATGCAATATCAAAGATATTGTCCGATGATTACTTCAAAATAGATCTTGAAATAATCTTTAGGAAAATCTATTGCAAAAGACCTCTTTAAATTGTTAAAGAGCAAAGATGTGACTTTGAAGACTAAGATACTCCTGATTCATATTATCCTATTTTAAATTGCCTCTTGTGTATGTGAAAAGAGTCCTGGTGTGGCACTGTAGGATAAAGCACTAGAGTGTAAGTCAACCTGAACCACTGGTTGCCAGTTCAAACCATCAGTCACTCCTTTTAAACCCAATACAGGGTCTCTGTGAGACAAAACTGACTCGAGGGAACTATCAACAGCAATATGCATATGAAAGCTGGACAATTAATAAGGAAAACCAGAAAAAAGTGTTGCATTTGAATTTTAGTATTGGTAAAGAATATTGAAAGCACTAAGGATTGCCAGAGAAGCAAACAAATCTGTCTTAGATGAAGTACAGTCAGAATGTTCTTTGGAAGCAAGGGTAGCAAGACTTTGTCTCTTGTACTTTGGACCTATTCATTATCAGAAAGGATCAGTCTGGTGAAATGGACATCATTTTTTTGTAAAGTAAAGGATCAATGAAAAAAAAGAAATACCCTCAGTGAGACAAATTGACATATTGGAGGCAATAATAAGTTCAAATTTAACAATTCTGAGCATGGCGCAATGTAGGACAGTGTTTCTTCTGTTGTTCATTAGCTCCTATATGTCAGAATTGACTCAATGACACTTAATTTACAACAGTGGTGATGTCTGTGTGCTGTGGAGTTGGTTCTGACTCATACCAACACTGTATAAGATTTGTGAGGCTGTAAATCTTTACAGGAGCAGAAAGACTCATCTTTCTCCTGCGGAACCTCTGGTAGTTTTGAACCGCTGATGTTGAGGTAGTTTCAAACTATTGAAAGACTAACTTGTAGCCACTAAGCTACCATACCAATGGCGAATTCCAGACAATATGACTATTACAAAAATGTACATATCAACCAAAGATGAAGAAATTGAAGATTTTTACTTACTTCTACATTCTGAAATTGATCACATATGCAATCAAGAAGCATTGATAGTTACTAGTGATTAGAATGAGAAAGTTGATAATAAAGAAGGATACTTAGTTGGAAAATATGACATGTGTGATAGAAACTATGTGGGGAAACACATGATAGACAAGATTTTCTAAGACTAACAACTTACTTATTGCAAATACTTTTTTTTCAACAACATAAAAGGCTACTCTACACATGTACCTCACCAGATGGAATACACAGGAATCAATTTGACTACATCTGTGTCATGAAAAAATGGAGAAATTCAATTTCATTAGCTAAAACAAGGTGTCATGGGCTGACTCTGGAACAGACCATCAATTTCTCATATTCAAGTTCAGACTGAAACTGAAGAAAATTAAAGCAAGTCCAAGAGAGCAAAAATATGACATTGAGTATGTGCCACTTGAATTTAGAGGTCATCTCAAGAGCAGATTTGATGCATTAGGTACTAATGACTGAAGACCAGAAGAGTTGTGAGATGACATCAAGATTCTCATACATGAAGAACATAAAAGGTCACTAGAAAGAAATGAAGAAAGAAAAGATAAAAAATAGGTATCAGAAGAGACTCTAAAACTTGTTCTTGAATGTAGTGTAGCTAAAGCAACTGGAAGAAATGATGAAGTGAAAGA
>NW_006408871.1:503437-504840 GCF_000296735.1 Chrysochloris asiatica | reverse complement strand
TACCGACAAAAGGAGCAACCAAAAACAATGGAAAGAATACATGGAATCATTATGCTAAAAAGAATTGGCTGACATATAACCATTTCAAGAAGTAGCATATGATAAAAACAACAACAACAACAAAAAAAAAAACCCAGTGGGGGTGGTATTGAAAGAAGTCCAAATTGCACTGAAGGGACTGGTGAAAAACAGGGCTCCAAGAATTGCCATAATACCAACTGAGATGTTTCAACAAATAGATACAGCCCTGGAGGCTATCGTATGCCAAGAATTTTGGAAGACAACTACTTGGCCAAATGATTGGAAGAGACAAATATCTGTGCCCATTCCAAAGAAAAGCAAGCCAACAGAATTCAGAAATTACCAAACAATATTACTAATATCACACACAAGTAAAATTTTGCTGAAGATCGTTAAAAAATGGTTTTACCAGTATATCTACAAGGAACTGCCAGAAATTCAAGCTAGAGTCAGAAGAGGACATGGAATACATGAAAAATGTTTACCTATGTTTTGTTTCGAGTCCTGGTGTGGCATGTGGGTTAATGAGCTATACTGCAAAGTCAGTTTGAACTGTAAGGTTATTGGTTCAAGTTCACTAGTTGCTCCTTAGAAACCCTCTAGAGGGTCACTATGGGTTGGAACCGACTCAACAGCATTTAACAACAACAACATGTTTTATTTACTGTGCATCATAACAATAAATAGATAACATTGCAAAGAATGGGAATTACAGAACACTTCATTGTATTCATGGGAAACCTGCACATAGACCAAGAGGAAATCATTCAATCAGAGAAAAACTCACAACTGGACCAATAAATTGTTGTTGTTGTTAAGTGCCATTGAGTCAGTTCCAACTTATATCAACCCTGCATAGGGTTTCTGAGGAGTGACTGGTGAGCTTGAACCACTGACCTTGCAGTTCAAACTGACCTTACACTCCAGTGCATTAACTCACCATGCTACACCAGGATTCTGCACCAATAAGTAACATCATGATAAATGAACAAAAGATTGAAGTTTGTCAAACATTTGATTTTATTAAGATACACATTCAACACTAAAGTAATCTGCAGCCAGGATATCAAATGATTTATTGTATTGACAAATTAGTTGCAAAAGAACTCTTCAAAGTGTGAAAAAGTAAAGATGTCACTTTAAGGATTAAGGTAGGCCTGACCTAAGTCATGGTATTTTGCTTCATATGTATTTGAAGGCTGAGCAATGAATAAGGAATGGCTAGAAGAATTGATGCAAATGAGTTATGGTGCTGGAACACAATATTGAATATACCATATACTACTTACGGTCAGCGGTTCGAAACTACCAGCTGCTCCGCGGGAGAAAGATGAGGCTTTCTACTCCCGTAAAGATTTACACCCTCGGAAACCCTGTACAGG
>NW_006408871.1:499038-503337 GCF_000296735.1 Chrysochloris asiatica | reverse complement strand
GACTCAGCAGCACTTAACAACAACAACTGGCATAGCACTGTTGGATAAGCAATGTACTACAGGTCAGATTGAACTGCAAGGTCAGCACTTTAAACTCACCAGGGTCGCTATGATTTGGGACAGACTTGAAGGCACTTAACAACAACAACCAGCAGAAAGAACATATGTATCTTGGGTGAAGTACAGTCACGCGTTCCTTAGAAGTGATGATGGCGATATTTCCTTTAACAGAAACTGAAATTGTTCATTAAAGATGTGGTTTATGTAAGAAAGACAATGTGGTAATCCAAGCAGCAACCCAAACTCAGGAGATAGCCTTTGACTCTACATCATGGGATATACATACATACTCCAAGTTAAAATGAAATATTAAAAATATGTCTCTTTTTATGGGTTACCACCTTATTTATTTGTTCATGATTATTAACCAACCAATTATGTATTTTAATACTGTTCACAAAAAGAAGTTGTTGCATAGTTGTTGTTGTTGTTAAGTGCCGTCAAGTCGAGTCCGACTCTGTATAGTGACCCTGTATAGGGTTTCCAAAGAATATCTGGTGAGCTTGAACCACTGACCTTGCAGTTCAAAGTTCAAATGACTTTGCAATCTGATGCATTAGTCTGCAGCACCACACCAGGATACATAGTACTAATTCATAGTACTAATACATAGGGCTAATTCACACCCTGCTAACTCAAAGTTGCAGATTTGAGTTCATCCAGATATGCTTCAGAAACAAGACATGGTGGTCTATTTCTAGAAAAATCAGCCATAGAAAACCCTATGGAGTACAGTTCTACTCTGACACACATGGGTGTCTATGAATTAGAGTTGACTTCATGGCAACTGGTTTTCTGAAGGTCTAATATAAACTGTCTCATCCCCAGGGCTCTGTTGGGTTTGGTGTAAGTTTTCCTACTTATAAAGCGAGATCTGTTTTTTGCCTGGAGCAACTATTTTTGTTGTTGCTGTGTGCCTACAAATCCCTTCTAACTCAGAGCAACCTTATATAGAGTTTCTGAGGAGCAACTGGTGAGTTTGAACCACTGACTTTACATTTAGTACTCCAGTGCTTATCCTATAGCACCACACCAGAACCTCTGATACAACAGAACTATAAGTTTAAGGACAGTCTAAGAACGGGGGAGACATCCTAGTTCCTGTGCCATACTACCTGTAGCTTCCTAAGTATTCTGAGTATTAGTCATTTGGATAGAGTCTAATAACTTTCACATTCTTTTCTGGTGCTTCTTCCTGGCATCTATATCCTTTTCTGTTCCTTATACATTTCTGGTTAATATGCTATTTCTAATTAATTAGGGTCTTTTTGAGGGTTGATTCCAGACTTTATGCAACCTAAGCTTATACAATTTAGGGAACCCACTCTAGAACAAAAAACAAATTACACCAAATTACTACTTAGGAATCTTACAAATAGTACAAAATTCAGATATATAATATTTTTATTACTATCTTGTTAGATGCTGCTGAATCAGTTCCAGTTCTGATTCATAGTGACATTGTGTACAAAAGAATGAAACATTGCCTGGTTCTTTGCCATCCTCAGAATTGTTGTTAAACTTCCTATTGCTGCTCTCACAGTGCTAGCTCATATCATTGGGAGTATTCCACGTTTTCCCTGACCCCTCCACTTTACCTTGCATGATGTCCTTCTCTAGGGACTGGTCCCTACTGATAACATATCAAAAGTATTGAATATATTATCAGAGAGACAGAATTTCATTACACTGGCTTCTAAGGAGCCCTCTGGCTATACTTCTTCTAACACAGATTTGCTTGTTTGTCTAGAAGTCCATGGTACTTTATAATATTCTTCTCTAACACCATAACTCAAATGCATCAATTCTTCTGAGGTCTTCCTTATGCATTCAACTTTCACATGCATATGAAGTTATTGAAAATACCATGGTTTGAGTTATATGCATGTTAGTCTTAAAACTGACATCTTGAACAATTTAAAGAGGTCTCTCTTAATATAACTACCAAATATTTTTGTTGTTAAGTGCCATTGAGTCAGTTCCGATCCATAACAATCCTATGTAGAGTTTCCAAGGAGCATCTGGTGAGTTCGAACCACTGATCTTGCAGTTCAAACTGACCTTGTGATCCAGTGCGTATCCTATAGCACCACACCAGAACTTCAGATGTTGTTGTTAAGTGCTGCTGAGTTGTTCTGACCCATAACAACCCTGCATAGAGTTTCTGAGGAGCAGCTGGTGAGCTTGAACCACCAACCATGCAGTTCAAATGGCTTTGCAGTCTGGCCCATTAATACAACTCTGTAATATTTTTTGTTCCCCTTTTTGTTTTGTCTGTTTACACTCTATTCAATTCTTCAAATGACAATTTTGTGATCATTTTCAGAGAAAAAATAGAAATTTAATTTATGCCTTCCTTTAGCATAACTGATTAATTTTAAAAGTATAGGTAGCTTAGAAAAATCTATTTAAACTTTGAAATTCATGTGGTAATGTTTTGGCAGTTTATAACATTGCTGTAAAATTGGCAAAACCTCTATCAAGTTTTTCATATATGATTTTTCAGGGTAAACTGCTCTCTTTGCAGTTTCTAATTATAAACAAGGAATCCTGGTGTGGTGTTTTAGTTTAATGCATTGGCCTTCAAGGTCAGTTTGAACCATAAGGTCAGCAGTTCAAACATAACCGCCGCTTCTTGGAAACCCTATGGGTCTCCAATGGACTGAGTTGAGTTGATGACACTTAACAACAACAAGAACCATCTTAAACAGGAGTCCTGGATTGGCGCTAAAGGATATGCCCTGGAATGCTAACTGTAAGGTCAACTGTTCAAACCCACAATACACTCCTCAGAAACTCTATAGAGGAATTGACATGATGGCACACAACAACAAATCTTTTTTTTTTTTTAATGTTTTCTTGTGAATTATGTGATAGTTTACATGGGAGAACATCAGCTTTACATTCATCCTATCGTACATCATTTCATTGCTGTGATTACAATCCCCTCCATGCATCATCAACCAACCAAACCCTGCAAGCCTGCCCCCTGGTTGTCAGCACAGAGTCCCTCTTCCTCTCTGGGTCTAGAGTCCCTAGCCACTCCATCTCTCCATGTCATTGTCTTGGCCTCCATCTCAGGCATCACTGTCTCTGGGTAGGGTCCCGCTCTCTGCTCTTCTCCCTTGATGGTCCCAGGGACCCCCGCTCCTAAACTGGAAAGTCAACAACTCCCCTTCTTTTGCTACAAAACGTCTACTTTTACATTTCCAACCCTCTCAATCAGTCCTGATAGCAATTATTCACTGTTGTGCCACATGAGTGATATCCGCATCTCATTTCATCAGCCCAGTCCAGACAGATTGGATACTACTCAGTGGAGATACTACCTTCCTCCATACCTTCTGGATCTAGGCTCTCTCTTGAAAGTTTGTAAGCCAGTCACTTCTTGCCTTTGTAGTCTCTCATTTTGGGTAGCCAATGTCCAAGTTGCCCATCCCTGTCTACCCTATGTATCTAGGGGGTGGGAATGATCCTTGCTGTAAAGATTTGTTACCTGTTTTGAGCTACTGCATCCATAGGTGTATGTCAAGTTCATCAAATTGTATCAGATTACTTTTTTTTACCTCTTTTTTCTTTTTCAAAACAATAAATCTTAAATAATCTTTAATTTCATGACCTTTACTAACCAGCTTATAATTGGTGACAACACTGTAGTGATTAATAATGAGAAACAAAATCTGAAAATCAGCTGCTTATTAAAAAATTAGCACACACAAAAAATACATTTTCCTGTTTGCCCATTTGATTCATATCTCATCTTTAGCTAAAATTATCACACAAACTAAGAGTTCTTTAAAAAAAAAGTTATTATAATTTGGGTGAAAGTTTACAGAGCAAACTGTTTTATCCATTCAACAATTCATACACATATTGATTTGTGACCTTAATTGCAGTCCCAACAATGTCGCAGCACTCTTCCCAATTCCTCTCTGTGTTTATGATTTTCATTTGTTCTTTGTTGTATCTCTTGCTACATTCTAAATTGTTATTGCTAAGTGCAACACATTTCTAGCTTGTATAGGATTTCCAAGGCCCTGTTGACTCCAGTAGTTCATTATTCTAAGGAATGTGTACTTCACTGGTGCTATTGTTCATTTTATAATCATATCTGTTGTTTCGCTAAAACAATCTCCAGCTTGAAAATTGGCTAAGGGTCATAATCACCAGTCTAGCAGACCAGTAAGCCTAGTCATTTTTATGATTTTTATTTTTCACATTTTTTCCCCACTCTATCAA
>NW_006408871.1:495656-498938 GCF_000296735.1 Chrysochloris asiatica | reverse complement strand
CCTTGAGTGGGTCTGAATAATAGCAACCCTGTATAGGGTTTCGGAGGAACAGCTGGTGGGTTTAAAACCTCACCCTTGAAGTTCAAACTGACCTTGAAGTCCAGTGTTTATCCTACAGCACCACACCAAGACTCTTAATTATCCATTTTTTTGCTTTTGTTATTTTCCACTAACTTTTTATCTGAATTTTAGAAATCTTAAATTTAGAGATAAAAAATTGAGGTGTATTTCATATACATCCAAATCCAGAGCCATTTTTTTCACATGATTTATTCAAACATTTTATGAGTTAAAAAAAAAAAAAAAATGTCAGAAGCATTTTATTTTACTCTGGCAAAATTTCCAAAAACTTATGCTCACAGAAATATATTGCTTGGATCCCACCTAGGACTTTGGAAGGGGCCTCTGCCAGTAAGAAGTCCTGAACATAATTTGCTTTAAGATAAATCTAGTAAAATTACTTCTGGATTTTCCTAACTTTTCTTTCATTTCCCTATAAGAAATCAAGATCTTGTGGTAAATAGTTCTTGAATTTACAATCTCCAAATCAACATCCTCCACAAAACATTCAGAGTATATAATGATTTCCAGGGTCCTCTATCTAGTTGTTACACGTTGTTTACTATTTGTTATAGTGGTGGTTGTTGGTTAGATTTAGGATTGGATCTTCTTCATTCTTGAATAGGTCCATAGACACATCATGTACTTGGTCTTTTGCTTGCTCCTGTTACAGAGATTATTTCAGATTTGACCATTACCTCTCATTTCTTGAACTGGTCTATCAATTCCATGTCCTTTACGTGTACTATAATCCAATTACCATAGATTCTAGCACAAGATGACTTATGTTTTGTTATTGTTGTTAACTACTGTTGAGTCAGTTCCAACTCATAGCAGCCTTTATAGGATTTTTAAGACGCATCTTGTCGGTTTGAACCACTGACCTTGGGGTTAGCAATCCAGCTTATCCTACAGAGCCACACTCTCTCTATGTTGTTGTTGTTACGTGCCGATGAGTTGGTTCTGACTCATAGCGACCCTGTATAGGAACAGCTGGTGGGTTTGAACTGTGAACCTGTGATTCAGAGTCTAGTGCTGATCCTACAGTAGCACTATTTTGTAGTCAGTGCAAAAGTCTGAGTTACTTTTATCTAAGGGAAAAGCAGTAAAACATGTAATTTATTAATTCTTGCTACTGGGTCCATTAGCTATTGAATGCTTACCTTACCACATTACTTTGTAATTTTCCATTTAAGCTGTTGGCTAAGTTAAAGTTTAGTATTAACACATGGTTTGCCTCCTTCACTTGGTCCTATTTCTAGTTTTTCCTTGCTTCCCCACGTTTTTCCTGCTGGGATGTTAGCATACCATGCAACTGAAGATACACATGTAATTATAATAAGTTTAAGAACACCCAAGCAGATCCTGAAAGAAAAGTATGTGACTACAGTATGCTATTGCTGTTTTTGTTGTTAAGTACCTTTAAGTCCGTTCTGACTCATAGTGATCCTATATAAGGTTTGAAAGGAGCCACTGGTAGATTTGAACTGCTGACCTGTGGTTAGCAGTGCAGTGCTTATCTTACAGTGCCACACAAGGAGTCTGATGAAAGTATATATGTATTAAAATGAAAAGAATTTGTAAGAAGAATAAATCATATCTTGTGGGGAATTGTTGAAACTGGGTAAAATGATTCCTATATTTCCTAAGTCAAATGGAACTACATGGTATATTTACCACCTAAAAAGTTAATGAAAAAAAAAGACTTCTTCTACCTAAACCTGGCTGATCATCATACATCTGGTTTGAGATTATTTACTATGTGTGAATAAAGGAAGTTTCTTAGAACACAGCCAAGAACTCTTCCAGTAAGAATTCCAGACACTGTAATATGATAAATGGATGCTATGTTTATTTTAATTATTGGATGAATTGTTGAATGGCTAAGTCTTCATGTTTTGCAAAGGTTTCTGTTTTACATTTCTTTGGATTTTGATCTTCTTCATTGGTCTTCTTTCTCAATATGGCAGACCTCAGGTAATCCAGAATCTGTTGTAATTGCTAATATTATTTGATAGATTTTAGTACTATTAAACAATCTACACATTAAACAATCTACTATTAAATATCTACACAGATGGTAGAAACAATATCCTTATTAGAAATATTACATGTAACTTTAACCAGCCAGAGAGAGACCAGTACAGGATAAGTTGCTTTATGTCGTGTTTCACACATTTTACCTGGTATTGCCAGTGTTCTCTAGTACAGATTCATTGATGTATTCAGAACATGTAGACAATTGTCTTAAAATTTACTGTAAAAACAAAGAAAATATGGGACCTTAAAAGGCGGAAGAGGAAAAGTAACATCAATATGAGCATATGTGATCATTTCTTTTCTCCTGTTGAAATATATTTTTTAATTGTTTAGCTTTTAAAAATATTTCCCTTCAAATGCATTATTGTTGTTGTTAAGTGCTGTTGATTCTATTCTGATTCATACCAATCCTGTGTAGGGTTTCTGAGGAGTGGTGGGTGGGTTTGAACTTCAGACCTTGTGTTTAGCATTCCAGTGCTTATCCTACAGCACTACACCAGGACTCCTCTTCAAATGTAAGATTGCTAATTAACTTTGGAAAATGGTTTTTAATGCTGGTTCTCTGCCATTTCAGCAAATGCAGTAGTCCTTACATAAGATCATGCCTATTCTTACAAAAGCTCCTGAATCAATGACTTTGAAACATTACAATCTTGGATTAATATTTTGATTTGGAAGATAAAATTGCTACATTTACTCATCCTCCCCAACCTTTCCCATATTTTAAACTCACTAGCAACAAATAGCAAGTATATGTGTTTGTGGTATGCAGGTCTTCTTAATGAGTCTGTAAAAACTGAGCATTCCCCACCTCCCCCCACCCTCCTACCCCTACCCCCAACACACACACTTCAGTTTCCTTGTAAATTGATTTATTACCACAGTTGAATAGTTCTATTCATTGGTATAGGATCTTTTTTTCAGGGTATACTTGATCAAGATTAATGAGCCTCACAAAATCATAGAGCTCCCAAATTTTTAGTGTGGGGCTTATCCCTACTATAAACAAACCAAATATACTGTCATTGAGTGGATTCTGAGTCATAGTGACACTGTAGGAGACAGTGGAGCTGCCCCATTGAGTTTCAAGGCTGTAAATATTTGCAGAAGTCATATCTTTCTTCCTCTGAGTGGTGGGTTACCTTTATTGATTTTTTTGGTTAGCAACTGGATACTTTTAAC
>NW_006408871.1:491704-495046 GCF_000296735.1 Chrysochloris asiatica | reverse complement strand
TGCCTAGTACAATGCATTGTTTAATGTCTTGACTGCTGCTTACATGAGTATTGATACTTCTTTCAACACAGATTTATGTGAGTCTAAGCAAAATGAAGTCTTTGACAAGTTCAATTTTTTTCTCCATTTATGAAGATGCTATTTTCTAGTCCAATTGTGAGTATTTTGTTTTCTTTATATTGATGTGCAACCTATGATGTATGCATAGGTCTTTGATTTTCATCAGTAAGTGTTTTAAGACCTGATCACTTACAGCAAGCAAAGTTGTGTTGTCATCATGTTGCAGGTTGTTAATGACTCTTCCTTCAATCCTGATGTCACATTATTTTCATATAATCCAGTTTCTTGGATTATTTGCTCAGCATACAGATTGAATAAGTAGGATGAAAGAATACAACCCAGACACATACCTTTTCTGATTTAAAAATCATACAGTATCCTCTTGTTCTGTTGAAACAACTGCCTCTTGGTCTATGTATAGGTCCTCATGAGTGAGATCAAGTGTTCTGCAATACTCATTCTTTGCAATGCTATCTAAAGCTTCTCATGATCCATGCAGCCAAAAGCCTTTGCAGAGTCAATAAAGCACAGGTAAACATCTCTCTGGTATTCTTTGCTTTCAGCCAAGATTCTTCTGACTTCAGCAACGTTATCTCTCATTTGATGTCCTCTTTTGAATTCAACTTGAGTTTCTTCCAGTTCCCTTTAGATGTACAGTTGCAGCCATTTTTTATTTATCTTCAGCAAAAAAATCTACTTGCATGTGATATTAATGATATTATTCAACAATTTCAACATTCTGTTGTTTGGCCTTTCTTTGGATGGACACAAATATGGGTATGTTCCAGGTAGCTATCTTCCAAATTTCTAGGCATACATTTGAGTGAGTGCCTCTGGTACAACACCACTTTTCTGAAAGAGTTCAATGTATTCTCCATGATTATCTTGAGCCTTGTTATTTGTCAATGCCTTTAGTGTACCTTGCACTTCTTCCTTCAGTACCACTGGTTCTTGATCATATGCTACGTCTTGAAATGTTTGGACAGAAACCATTTCTTTTTGATACAGTGGTTCTATATATTTCTTTCATCTCCTTTTGATGCTTTCTCCATCATTCTATATTTTATGCATTTGTTTTTAGGTGTCATTGAGTGTGGTACCAGCTCATAGCAACCTAATGCATAACAGAATGAAACACTGCACTGTCCTTTGTCAACTCCACAATTGTTGCTATGCTCAAGCCCAATGGTACTGCCACTGTGCCAATCCATCTCATTGGAGGTCTTCCTCTTTTTCACTGACACTCCATTTTACCAAGCTTGATGTCCTTCTCTAAGGCATGGCCCCTCCTGATAATATGCCCGAAGTATGAGAGATTGACCAAGTGGCAGCATCGATGGACTCAAGCATGGCAACAATAGTGAGGTTGGCCTAGGATCAGGCAGTGTTTCATTCTGCTGTGCATAAATGTCACTATGGGTCGGTATCAACTCGATGTCACCTATCAACTACAACATGAGAGATGAAGTCTGATCATCTTGGTTTCTAATGAATATTCTAGCTGTACTTCCACAGCACAGATTTGTTCATTCTTTTGGCAGTCCATGGTACTTTTAATATTCTCTGTCAATACTACAATGCAAATGCATCAGTTCTTCCATCGTCCTTCAGTATCGCAAGTCGAGGCTAGAATTTTTTCTTCAGTTCTTTCAGCTTGAGAAAGGCTGAGTGTGTTCTTCCCTTTCAGTTATCTTTTAACATTTTTAAAAAATCATATTTAACCATCTTCTCCAGCTATCTTTTTTATTTTCTATTCAGCTCTTCTACCTTCTCATTTCTTCCATTCACTTTGGCTTTTAGGTGCTGGATGGCAAGCTTCAGTCTCTTCTGACAATGATTTGTGGTCTTTTCTCTCTCTCTTGTCTTAATGACCATTTGCTTTCTTTCTGTATGGTATTGTTGAAGTTATCCCACAAATCTGGTCTTCTGTTGTCTCATGCAATGCATCATATCTGTTCTTAATGGTCTGTAAATTCAGGTGGGATATGTTCAAGGTTATATTTTGGCTCTGATGGAATTGCTTTAAAATACCAGTGACATAGCTTCCAGCATCACAGCAATATGCAAGTCACCACAGTATCACAAAATGACAGACAAGTGGTGGCAATTATTTGGTAGAAAACATATTTTTATTAATTGTTGTTAAGTTGTTAAATGCTGTTGAGTCGGTCTGACTCATAGCAACACTGTATAGAGTTTCCAAGGTGCAGCTGGTTGGTTTGAACTGCCAATCTTGTGGTTTGCAGCCCAGTGTGATTCTACAGAGCCACACCTTAATAAATGTAGATTAAAAATAAAATTTGAGGTTGGATAGATTAATAAATATATAGAAATAACTTTCATGCATATTTGTTGTTGTTGTTAAGTGCCACCGAGTCAGTTGCAACCTATAGAGATCCTGTATAGCATTTCTGAGGAGTGGCTAGTGAGCTTGAACCTCAGATCTTGCAGATCAAACTGACTTTGCAGTGCATCACATTAACCCACAGTGCCACACCAGGACTCCTATGCATATTTTCTTACAGAAAATTACTCATATTCACTTATTCATTAAAGGAAACTATACTAAAGAACTGAAGAAAAAATACAAGCTTCCAGTCATAATATTGAATTATCTTATGGGTGAAATATTGAATGATGAAGAAATCATAAAAAGAAAGTACAAGGATCATACAGTCATGTGTCACAAAAAAAATTATTAGACATTCAACTCTATCAAACCATAATTTATGATCAAGAACCAAGGGCACCATGGAAGAAGTCTAAGTTTCACTGAAGACATTGACACAATACAAGGCTCTAGGAATTGACAGAATACCAGTTGAAATGTTTCAACATGCTGATGCAGCACTTGGGGGCTTACTCATTTATGCCAATACATTTGGAAGACAACTACCTGGCTGCCAGACAGGAAAAGATCTATTTTTGTGTCCATTATAAAGAAAGATGACCCAATAGAATGTGTAAATTATCTTATAATAATATTAATGTAGCACACAATGAAAATTTTACTGAAGATAATTAGAAAATGATAGCAGCAGTACATTGACAGGGAGGCACCAGATTCAAGTTGGATTCTGAAGGGGATGTGGAATTAAGAATATCACCACTGATATATGATAGATCTTGATTGAAAGCACAGACTATCAGAAAGATGCTCATTTGTGCTTTATTGACCACGCAAAAGTATTTGACTGTGTGTATCATAACTAACGAAGGAGCTCTGGTAGCGTAGTGGATACGACTCAGGCTGTGAACCGCAAGGTCAGCAGTTCGAAACTA
>NW_006408871.1:489036-491524 GCF_000296735.1 Chrysochloris asiatica | reverse complement strand
AACAACAACAACAATCATAACTAACAGTGGGTAACATTGCAAAGAATGGGAATTCATGAGCAGTTAATTGTGCTCATGAGGAACCTGTACATGGACCAAGCAAGACACAGTAGTTCAATGAAAACAAGGGAATATTGAATGGTTTAAAATAAAGAATGGTGTGTATCTTGGTTGTATCTTTTCTCCATACTTACTCAATCTGTATGTTGAACAAAAAATCTGAGAAGCTGGACTATATGAGGAAGAATTGAGGCATCAGAATTGGAGAAGGGCTCATCAACAACCTGCAATATGCAGATAATACAACCTTGCTTGCTGAAAGCAAAGAGGATTTTAAGAACTTACTGGTGAAGATCAATAATTACAACCTTCAGTATTTATTATAATTCAACATAAAGCAAACAAAACATCTCATAACTGGTCGAATAAGCATCATGAAAACAGAAAAAAATATTGAATTTGTCAAGGATTTCATTTTACTTGGATACAGAAGTAATATTCATGGAAGTGGTGGTGGTGGTGATGTGCCTGTGGAGTCGGTTCCAACTCATAGCGACCCTGTACAGGGTTTCCAAGGCTGTAAATTATGGGAGCAGAATGCCTCATCTTTCTCCCGCAGAACAGCTGGTAGTTTCAAACTGCTGACCTTAAGGTTCGCAGCCCGATTTGTAACCACTACACTACCAGAGCTCCTTATTCATGGAAGTAGCAGTCAAGAAATGAACTGACATATTTCATCTGACAAATCTGCTGCAAAAGACCTCTTTAAAGTGTTAAAGAATGGTTTGCCTGACCCAAAGCGGTGGTGTTTTCAGACACCTCAGAAGCATGTGAAAGCTAGAAAATGAATAAGGAAGACTGAAGAATAATTGATGCCTTTGCAAGATGGTGTTGCCAAAGGAACTCTGCTATGCTAAAGGAACTCTGGTAGTGTATTGATTAGGAATCAGGCTGTGAATCTCACAGTCAGCAGTTGGAAACTACCAGCTGTTATGTGGGAGAAAGATGAGGCTTTCTGCTCCCGTAAAGATTTACACGCTTGGCATCCCTGTACAGAGTTGCTATGAGTCAGAACCAACTCCACAGCACATAACAACAACATAACAGCAACATAATCTGCAAAAGAACAAACCCATCTGCTTTGGAAGAAGTACAGCAAGATGGCTCCTTGGAAGCAATGATGAGGAGTCTTTGTCTCATGTGCTTTAGATATGTTTTGAAGAGAGACCAGTCCCTGAGAAGGGACATCATACTACATAAAGGAGATGGTCAAGGAAAAGAGGAAGACCCTCGGTGAGGTGAGATGGACTGGAAAATAACAATTGTTAGGATCACACAGTACCTGCAGTGTTTTATTTTGTTGTACACATTGTCACCATGAGTTGGGACAGGCTCAAATGCACCTAAAAACATACTGAAGAATAACTTTTCAAAGTGGATTTAGCCAACTATGCAGATTAATGTTTTTCAAATAAAAATGTTCAGCATATGACTTTATTTATTTTTTACAAATGGCCGTATTCCTCATTGGGGTCTTTCATTTGTAATACTTTATTCTAAAAGGAGCTCTGGTAGCATAGTGGTTATGAATTGTGTTGCTAACCTCAAGGTCAGCAGTTAGAACTACCAGTTGTTCTGAACATGAAAAAGTAAAAATCATTCATTGCCCTCTCTGCTCAAAGAGGCAAGCTAAAATGCTAATCACGTTACTAAATGGGACCAATCTTCCTGGTTTTCCCCCTGCCATCAAACAGATATGCAGCCGGGCCCCTTCCTGACTCTGACTCCATATAGGCCCATGTTACCCACCATTCAGGGGTTCAGAATCTGGAGAAATTAGCTCCTCTGAGTCAGCTGGCTTAATAAAAATCTGAAACTCTGCTTCACCTCTCCGAGTGGGCTGGGTTTCTTCAACCACAAATCTAAAACTGCAATAACATTTGGTTCCCTGACCGGGAAACCAACCCATTTGGTTCCCTGACTGGGAAACCAACTGTGCTGGCCCCTTGAGTCACTGGATTAGAGTTGGGAGTGACTAATGGCAAGTGGATGAGACGGTGGATGAGACAGTGTGCCACTACCACATTTGAAGGTCCCTCCTTCTCCGAGTTGGGGCAGCCAGCAGCCTCACCCATCTCTCCTGACCAGACTCAAAAGGAGAGGTAGAACCAGAGAAACCAGCCAAGACTTCTGGAACAGGTATGCCCAGGGGCACAGGTTAAACCCAGTCCGGCCAGTCCCTATGGACAGAAGTGGAAGGCTGATCCCCTTCCAAGGCCTCACCTAGAGGCCTTAGTCAGGGACTCCCCAAAAGGGGGGGATGGAATTGCCATAAACTCTGTGTGACTGGTGGAATGCGAGTGTGCATGTACCTGACGAGCGGCTTGTCATGCCTGGTCTGTACAGTTCCACAGCTCGGGCTACAGAATCTGAGTAGGCCCTAGGGCACTACATATACTTAAGTACATTGGAAATTCTCATGGTGAGT
>NW_006408871.1:486645-488016 GCF_000296735.1 Chrysochloris asiatica | reverse complement strand
GTTAAGGTTAACCTCTGTATCTAAAATAAATATAGGCCTCAATCTGAAAGAAAACACTGTAAAGCATGATTCTTACTGGTTTCTATATGGGTACCATCCTATGTCATCAAAGGAAATGGTGTTTTACTGTATGTAATATCTAGATGATGTGAAAAATAACCTTTGAATGGATCGATAAAATTATTATGCCATCTTACAGCTTGAATTATTAAACCATTGTCAGATTGTCTATTTATTTGTAAAATTACCATGTTTTTGTCCTGCACTTATGTTTAAGAAACTGAAAACAACCTGGAATTCCAAGAATATGTAAGTTACATCATGTATATGTACTATAATGCACTTATACTGCTAATTTGAAAGTCAGGTAGAGAAAAAATGAATACAGATGAATATTAAGTAAAAACAATTCTAAGCAGGCCTGTGTGTGAATATATAAAAAGATATAAATGGTTACTTTTTGTGAAATACACCTTTTGATTGTAACCTTATCTTATTGCAACCTTTGATACTCCAGCAGCTTCCATTAGAGAAAATTATAACTTGGCCTAGTGAACCTGCCCAGCCATATTCAGCCACTGAGGAAAGCAGTTTGGAAGTGATTTCTCTATACCATACCCTTCTAGGGACCCATTTCAGTAGACGGATACCTGGAACAGAAGGCAATAACCCTTCTGCAGATGCCCACAGAATTAAATACAGAAGGACAAATCACAAGGTATTACTGGGCACATACTTCTTTCTCCATCTTGGGCTTGTTAAATAGGAAAAATTCAAATCCTTCTTATTGAGATGTTGTTGTTCAGTGCTGCCAGATCGGTTCTGACTCATGGTGACCCTGTGTAGGTTTTCGGAGAAGCAGCTGACCTTGTGGTTTGGACGGACTTGGTGGTCCAGCGCATTGATGCACAGTGCAACACTAGGATGACCTAACCAAAGTAACAAATTTAATAACCACTATTTTGCTACCCATCATCTTAATTGTGCAGATATTCAGGCTGTTAACAATGCTCCTGACCAGGGATGAAAAAGGCAGGCCTGAGATAAGGCATGGGACGAAATAGCACGCATCCAAAACAAAACAAAACAAAACAAAAAACCCTGAACAGAACGCTTGCCCCCAGTAAGGCAATTCCTCTAGCTGACACAAATTAAAATCTAGGTGAGCCTGCCATGACTGGTGGTGATGATGGTTGTGTGCTCTGGAGTCGGTTGCAACTCGTGGCGACTCTGTGCAGGGTTTCCAAGGCTGTAAATCTTCACAGGAGTGGAGGGCCTCATCTTTTTCCCACGGAACAGCTGGTGGTTTTGAACTGCTGGCCTTGCACTTCACAGCCAGATTCATAACCGCTATGCTACACTGTTGTTGTA
>NW_006408871.1:482678-483863 GCF_000296735.1 Chrysochloris asiatica | reverse complement strand
TATAATCAATGTAATGAAACAGGTTATATGAATTGTTGAATGTGAAACTGATGATGTGCCCTGTAAACTTTTACTCAATCCACAATAAAAACCTTAAAAAAAAAAAAAAAAGTGAACAGTGAAAAATTAAAATGAAATTTACAGATTTAGAAAATCCTATTGTATAATCTAAGGACACATATCCTAGAAATTGCACCAAGGTTGTGGCTGCTCAATCTTTTGTTAAAGATATTAAGCTTGTGACTGCTGACTCCAACCAACTGCCAGAAATCACATCATCTTAAGCTGTAGTGCAAACAGAAAGGAAGGAAAATGTTCTGTCTGCCTCTTAGAATTCTACAGGCAAGAAACAGATCAAAGGAACAATAACAGTTTTGCTCCAAGTTAAAAAGAAAAGAAAAAAGGCAGAACTGTTGCAGGGAACATGGGAAATAGGACTATATTAGTTTGATGGGTGGAGTCACAGCATTCTAGGTTTCTAAGATTCAGATCTTTACTAACTTGGCTCTAGCATATACAGTTGCTGTTCAAAAGTGCTAGGGGGATGGGGCTACTGCCCAAAGCTGAGGGAGTAAGGCTACCATGACCAAAGAGCAGAAGATTGGGACATGACAGGGAAGAGGGAGTGGGGTTGTCTTTCGGATGAGCTAGGACAATCAGACTGATGAGCCTGGTTTGCACAAGCAAACATTCTCTCATTTTAGCAAAGATCCATCTGATGCCAGCAATGATATCCCTCATTCCACATCTTCTTCTGAATCCAGCTTGAAACTTTGGAAGTTCTCTGTCACTGTATGGTTGCAGTCATTTTAAAATTCCCTTTAGTAAAACTTTGCTCACATGGGAGATCAATGATATTGTCTGATGATTTCAATATTCCATTGGGTCACATCTTTTTGTAATGGTTACAATTATGGATCTCTTCCAGTCAGTTTGTCTTCTATTTCTTTTTGGTACAGTGATTCGGTGTATTCCTTCCATCTTCTTTTGATTCTTTCTGCATCATTCAATAATTTCCCCCATAGAATCCTTAACTACATAGAGCATACAAAGATCCTTCATATTTTCAACCTTTGCATTCAAATCACTGTGATTATCAATATATCTTGATTGCATGTTTGATCAATTTCAGATTGAAGAAGTTGGTAGAATTCTTCTATTTCATCCTCACTGGCTTTAGTGGTT
>NW_006408871.1:474062-482578 GCF_000296735.1 Chrysochloris asiatica | reverse complement strand
GAAGTTTGTCCATTTTGGCCTCTAAGAAGCACTCTGGCTGCACTTCTTCTAAAACAGATCTATTGATTCTTTTGGCAGCCCATGGCACTTTTAGTATTCTCCTCCAACACCGTAATTCAAAGGCATCAAATCTTCTATGGTCTTCCTTATTCACTGTCCAGCTACACTGGAGCACTATAAAAGTTCATGCTTCCTCCTACTAGCAATCAGGGCATTCTCAGAGGTCTGGAAAAGGGAATTCTTAAACAAAAAAACCCAAAAAAACTTGAACATGCTACAAGCAATTCAGCAGAAGTCAACTGAGGACCCCTCTGAATTCTTTAAATGAGTCTACCAAGCTTATTGTAAGCACACAGACCTTGATCCTGAGAACTCATCAAATATCCAGATGGCTAACATGATTTTTTATCTCCCAAAGCACCCAGGATTTTAGAAATAAATGGCAGAAATTTGACAGGGCAATTGGCATGAATCCATCCCAACTGGTGGCCATCACCTTCGAGGTATTTAACAGCCGAGAACATGAGAAATCTCAGGCTGTAACTGTCCTCCTAAAAGACCACTAGAGGTAAGCCTGTGAGACCCCAGGGAGGACCCCAGAAAGGAAGGAGGGCCTTAAGCAAGGACTGATGTGCTTATGCAAAAACCTGGACACTGGGGGGGAAAAAAAAGCCCAAATCTCAGGGGAGGATCTGGTAGAAAAAGCAATCAAACTCAACAGATGGTTGAACAAGTTTTATTGTCTGTAGAAGACTACTGTTGTCAGAGGGTAAGGGGCCCAGCATGATTTGGCATCAACCTCTGCCACCCCTATTGCCCTCACCCACGGGACCTCAGCTGAAAATAATAATGGGGACAGTGATGGTGGCTGAGATCTCAGGGAAGCCTGAGGATCATTTCCTCCTGAAACCCCTGTACTACTTCATTGGGGAAGAGAAAATAACTGACTGGTCCAGGACCTGCTTCCAGAGTTGCATGTTCAAACAGCTTTCTGAAACCAAAAGTCTGCAGATGGAGGTCCCTCATGAATGTGCCTGGTGATTACTGATTCAGACTCAGGAAACCAGTCACATTGGCCTGAGGAGCTCATCAATCAGGTAAACCCCCCATGTGGACTAGCGGAACTCTGGGGAGAGCCAACAAGCATCCCCTATGGAGGTCTGATTGAAGCCTGGAAACTGACCATTCCACAGAAACCAATATCCTCTCAGAAAAGAGGCTGAGAAATTCATTCTGCCAGCTCATCCCTGTCCCCATCAAGCATTAAGCTACTTACTGGCTGCAGAGGGAAGAGTGGATATGAGAAGGTTAATTTGCTAACTGCTGGATACAAGTAGATGACCAGACTCTAGCAGTAGAAGACCTTGTAAAAATGCAAAATGTTGCCCATGTCTTTATGCAAACCTGGAGTGGATGGAACCCACAGAGCTTATGGGGAGGGTAGGTCTTCACCTTTACAGGGTTCAAGACCCTCGTGGGTGAGGTCTTATTTTATTTGGAATGTACTTAATCAGTTCATGCTTCCTCCTACTAGCAATCAGGGCCATGGAAATTGCCATTAAAAAAAATCAATCGAAAGGGGTACCAACAATCCAAATCAATACCAAAATACCATTCCTTAGGCAACATTTAGATGTTGCCCTTGGGAAAGAGGTCCCAAAGGAGGGAATGTACAGGAAAAAGTAAAAATCATCCACTGCCAAGGAGGCAAGCTAAAATGCTAATCAGGTTACTAAATGGGACAAATCTTCCTGATATTCCCCCTGCCCTCAAACAGGTATGCAGCCTGGCGTCTCCCTGACTCTGACCCTGTATAGGCCCATGTTACCCGCCATTTGGGGGCTCAGAATCTGGAGAAATTAGCTCCTCTGAGTCAGCTGGCTTAATAAAAATCTGAAACTCTGCTTCACTTCTTCGAGTGGCCTCGGTTTCTTAGATCATGAATCTAAAATTGCTGTAACATTTCGACGGAAGGAAGATGAAGCTTTCTGCTCCCGTAAAGATTTACAGCCTTGGAAACCCTGTACAGGGTCACTATGAATCAGAACCGACTCCAGGTCACACCATCACAACCACTTTATTCTAAAATTAATACTGTTTGTATAGGTGGAGTCCTGGTGTGGTGCTGTGGGTTAATGCACCAGACTGCAAAGTTGAACTGCAAGGTCGGTGGTTCAAGCTCACCAGCTGCTCCTCAGAAACCCTATACAGGGTCGCTATGGGTCAGAATCTACTGAGGGCAGGTAACAACAATAATGAATGAAGACTGCAAAAAAACTCAAGTCAAGATGAATCTTTTAAACTAAGTTTATTTCTATATTTCTTTCATTGTATTAGCATGGATATTTCTTCATGGCAATATTTTGTCTTGAGAAAGGGACAAACTGTTATATCCTAATTCTCCTGTGATGCTAATATACAAGGCATTTGACAGTCTTTCACTTACTGGCTTGATATATGATAATATAACTCAACTCAATAAATTCATTATTTATGCAATTGACTTAAAATCAGAAGTTGATAGTTGTAATGGTTAGGTCAACTCGAATAGCTCAGGTTTTCCAGAAGTGTAGCAGTTGAGCTGCGCTTAGTCCCATGGTAATGAAACCTAATACAAACATAGTTAGCTCTATGATGAATGGCAGGCTATGAGCAGCCAATGAATTGAAGGGATCATTCCTTGGGGATGTGGCCTGCTCCCAATATAGTGGGTACTAGGGAAGGACTTTCTCACTTCTGATGGGGAAATGGGAGTCTACAATCATAAGATAATAAACTTCTTTTTATAACATTTTTATGTTTCATTGGTTTTGCTTCTCTAGAAAACCTAGCCTAAAACAGAGAGAGTAAGGTTCTAGAGAAACAGATCACAAGGATAAGTCTTCTAAAATTGGTTCTTAAATCTGACTAATTGAGCTCTGGTAGCATAGTGATTACCAATTGGGCTGCTAATCTCAGTCAGCAGTTTGAAACTACCAGCTGTTCTGCAGGACAATGATGAGGCTTTCTGCTCCCGTAAAGATTTACAACCTTGGAAACCCTGTACAGGGTCGTTATGAGTTAGAACTGACTCCATGGCATGTAACAACAACAACAACAATATAAAGTGAGGAGTCCTGGTGTGGAGCTGTGGACTAATGAAATGAGTCAATCTGCAAAATCGTTTGAACTACAAGGTTGGTGGTTCAAGCTCACTAGCTGCTCCTTGGAAATCCTACTCAGGGTTGAGATAGGTGGGAATCGACTTAAAGGCACTTGACAACAATATAGAGTGAAGGTATGCCTGACCTCCACATCATAGGAATTGGCCTTGGGCTGATTTTAAGCTTGGTCCTCTCTCCTTCTTGTGAAGTCAGACATGGTTCTCACTTGGCTTAAGCAGTTAACTCTATGAACTGGATTCATTGCAATGGCTCAATTGAACCATGAAATTGTGAGGTTTTGTGGGAGAAAGAATAAAGTGATATGGGATAAAATATTTCAGCAGAAAGGAGAGCAACTGCATTTGGAGTTACCTGGAGCTGATGATGATGCATGACTAAAAAAGAAAGGCTGATACTTGACCTGGGGCTACTGGAATCCATCCTGACAGAGCCCCAAGGTTGTATGCATACAAATGGGGTTAGTACAAGAGAGAAGAAAAGATTGAATTTAAGTGTTTAAAAGGGTATGACTGCCTTTTGTATATTGGTTTCTCCTACATACTGTTGTAAAATAGACATATTTGTGAGATAGGAATATTGGAAATTATGATTACATACAGTTTGTAAGCCCACCTTCAACCTATACTTGATTGGATTTGCTAAAAGGGGAGTTAGAATTTGCTCAGAAAAAATAGGCTTTTTGCTTTAAGACTTTGTGTGGTATGAGGCTTTAGGTCAATCCTGAGCTCCACCCAGCAACTTCAGAATTGATGTATTTACATTTGAAAAGATATGCAGACCAACCCTGAACAGCTGGGAGAAGAGGAGATTAAAGCAGAGAAAGAAAACATTTTGGTGTGTTAAATTTCAGAGGCTTCAAGGCAAGGAAAGTGGACCCTTCAGAAATGACAGATAGGATAAGCACTGAACCTCATGGTCAGTTTGAACTGCAAGGTCAGTGGTTCAAACTCACTAGCCGCTCCTCAGAAACCCTATACAGGGTCAGAACTGACTAGAAGGCACTTAACATCAACAACAAGGACTGAAAGTTAAAGGGAGCCAGAGCTGTGTACTTCCTGGGTTTACATGTGAGGGGATTTGGGGGAAGTGCAGCAATGAAGGCACAAGCTGAGTTTGCACACATTTTATTAGCACCTATTGCTCTTGAGAAAAGAGAAGAGGGAAGGAAGACTGTATAGTCTGAAATTTAGGGGTTTGTGTGAATTCCTGAGCACAAGGGTACTTACCTAACCCTTGGGGGCTAAGGCTGAAAATGAGGGTGCCAGCTGTTTTGAAGGACAGGGAGTTGTGTGTGAACTCCTAAACTTGAATGCAGTTGCTCAAAACTCTAATAGTAATAGAAGATTCTTCCTATCAAGGAACATGCCTGTGCCCTCAAGTGTGCTGGGCTGATAAGCACAAGCAATTTAGACATTGCTGTTGTTGCTAAATGGAATGCCTTCTAGTCAGTTCCAACTCATAGAGAGGAACAGCCCGGTGAGCTTGAATCACAGACCTTGGGATTCAAACTGACCTTACAGTCCAGTGCATTAATCCATAGTGCCACACCAAGTCTATAAAAAAATGTGGGGTGGGGGATTATAAAGGCATGAAAGGACTGACTTACAACATTCAGTCTTAGAATGAGAATCCCCACTGACTAGTTTTCCTTTTCTCCAGATGAATCTGGTGAAAGGAGGGTGGGGGATGATGCTGATAGGATTTTATGATTTTGGTTGCAATTGTTAGTAGGATTAATTGTGATTGTCAAAAATGTAATTTTACAAGATGTGCAACTAAAAAGAGGGAGTAGTTATTTTTCATTTCAGTAACAGAGGATCCCAGGACCAGTAAGAAGGAAGAGTATGAGTGGAGCTTGGGATCCCTGCCTGGAAAAGCAATGGTAAGAGCTGAGGTGGTGGCATGGAAAGAGAGAGCAGCTATGGACTCTAGGCCCATGGACTTAACACTTGTTTTGTGATAGTATAATAACAATAACATTTAAAAGAAGTATAATAGGAGAGTAAGTAAAATATATTGCTACTAGAGTTCTGGTTCATATACACATGGTTATCCCAAACAAAACATATTTTTAAAATGTCTCTTTAATCAGTGAATGACTGCAGAAAAATTCTCTCAGTAATACATTTGTCTTAGTCTTGTTAGGGTGTTTTCAAAAAAGCATGCCGTGGAAAATAATGATTTGAGGTTAGGGCTGATAAAAAATATTTAACAAAACTCAAGTAGACATCTTCCCAAATTATTGAAGCTTTGCACATAATGTATTGGCTTACTTCTCCACATAAATATTTTTAGATGGAACAAGCATTTTAAGGAAGGCTCGGAAGAACTCAAAGATTAATTCAAAAGCAGAGAGTTCAGCTCAGAAGGCTGTGGAGACTGTTTTTCTGAGATTTCAAAGGGGTAAGCTTAAAAGATTTTTCTTGAAGGATGCAGGAAAAACACAGGAGCTTATTATGAAGTTTTAAGAAAATTAACCACTGCATTGGTAAGAAAAGGCCAGAAAAGCTGCACCAGGGATTTCCAAACTGCTCCCCCGCATCACAACAGAACATTTGCTTATTTTTTGAGTAGCAAGAGCTCTCCTGTGAAAATTTGTTGAGAAACAGTACACATTTACCCTATAGCCCTGAACTTTCCTTTCAGACTTATTTTTGTTCCCCAAAATTCAAAGAACATTTCACAGGAACATGACTAGAGACCCTCAAGGATGCCAAAACTGCCACTTTGATGATAGTATATTTTTGTGATGTGGTGCTGTGGGTTAAAGCACCAGACTGCAAAGTCGGTTTGAACAACAAGGTCAGCAGTTCAGACTCATAGTTGCTCCTAGGAAACCATATACAGGGTTACTATGGGTTGGAGCCAACTTGATGGCATTTAATAGCAACAATAACAATAGTAACTATCTATGAGAGTCCTGGTGTGGTGCAATAGGATAAGCACACTGCCACAAGGTCGGTTTGAACTACAAGGTCAGTGGTTAAACTCACCAGCTGTTCCTAGGAAACCCTATACAGGGATGCTATGGGTCAGAACTGACTCAATGGCACTTAGCAACAACAGCAACATAATGACAATAAATATTTTGAATAAATGTGATAGAGAATATATCATAAGTAAAGTGTATATAATATGAACTATCTTAGTTAAGGCACTAGGCAGAGCATTCCAATACAACCTAAAATCAACTTCTTTCTTAGACCAAAAAGCAAATAAAGAACTGATGGTCTCAGAATTTTATTGTTTGAATAAAGTTCTTTGAAGTCACTTATCAAGTGTTACAATAATGCAAGAAAATATTATTTCTGTTGTCTTTATCTTTGCAGGAAAAACATACGAGCTGTATAAGCAAATTAGATGTACCCTGACAGTCTGGAATTTTTCCTAGAATGCCTCAGGTAGCATGATTTTGACTGTGCCCAGAAACAACCTGCCTGAACACTACAAGTTTCCAATCTTAAATTTGTAATGAAATTAGGTGTAAATGTGATGGCTGCTATAATGAATGTAGTCCTATCAGATTTATACTTGATGTTAATATATTGATTGCTTCAGTAATGACTTTCATTGTTCCTGGTCTATTGGAGGGAAGTCATGGTGATACCTTGATGTCAGACCAAATGCTGTCTTCCCAGTTCTCAAAATGGTCCTTGTTGTGGGATACTGAAGCATTTTACATGGGTTCCATACTCAAAGGTCTTTAAGAAGATGGCACAGGACCAGGCGAAATTTTGTTCTAATGTACATAATGTTGCTATGGAGCAGAGCCAACGTGATGGCAACATTATTAATTGAAGGGATCATCTTTGGTCTTCTCAACAGCTAAAACAATGAAAGATACAAGATCAAATACAAGCATCTACAAGTATAAAACCCTCATACATAAATCAAAATTTTTTGGAGACAGACGTTCCAATGCTAAAGATTGAAATTGTTTCCCTAGTAAGTTATCTTAAAGAAGAAATTTTGCAACAAAATTGACAATATTCTAGAATATAGGCTAGCCAATTATTACTCATAAAACACCATAAGGAGTACATTTACTTTTTAAAAAGTATTCTCAGTACAAATTACTAGCAAAATGCAATTCTGCAAGATACCATGAGTATTTGTTAGGTTGCTATTTTTTTAGTTTGACCAAAAGGAAAAATTAAGACATATAAAGATAGGACAAACTTCATGCATTATTACATAAATGCTATTTGTATACTATTGTTTAAAATATGAATTGGATTATGCCCTTGCTTTGATAATCTCTTTTTAACAATCAGATATCAGATCTATGATTCAGGTTGCTAGAAAAATGCAGTTGGAATTTAAGAAAATTGTTTTGTTTTCAAAATAAATATTTTTATGGTCATTTTATATTCATGACAAATGACACTATTTTTCCATTTATGAAAAGTTTCCTTTTAAAACAGATTTTAAGCAGAAAAAGCAGATTATATAATTCTATAGAGAGTACACAGGTATGAGACAAATTATGAAAAAGTTTGGAAAATACAGGCTTTTGTAATATTTGGATTTAAAATTTTAATTTATTTTTAAAGTTGTACCTTTTTATTTCATATTTTGACTGAGTTATGCACACATGTGTTAAAAACTTAAGTTGTATATAAAGGAAAACAATACACATTGGATGTCAGAGTTAAATATGGCAATATTATGACTTTTCCAGACACTACTTTAACATGACAATTGCTATATAGCTGTTATGGATTGAATTGTACCCCTCCACCCCCCAAATATGGAGTCCTGGTGTTGCATGTGGGATAAAGCACTGAACCACAAGATTGGTTTGAATCACAAGGTTGGTGGTTCAAACTCATCACCCACTCCTTCAATGCCTGTACAGAGTTGCTATGAATCAGAAGTGACTTAAAGAAACTTAACAACAGTCACTCCCCAGAAATACATTGCAGTTTCTACACCTGTTGTTTCTCATTTGGGAATAGCTTTCCTTCATTATCTTAATGATATAATTAGTATTCAGAGTGTCTTAAATCCATCTCTTTTGAGATATAAAAGAGATTAAACTGGCATTCTAGTGGAGTAGAGAAGAGGGAAGCCACATGAAGATGACCTAGGAGTAGAAGCTCTAAAGAGACGCAGGCCCTCTCAAGAACTTAAGAGCTGATGATGAGAGAAAACCTCCCCATAGATCCAGTATACTGAATTTGGAATTCTGCCTCCTAAATGGTAAGAAAATAAGTTTGTTTGTTAACATCATCTATATGGAATATTTCTGTTATAACAATACTAGATAACTAAGATAGAATTCAGTACCAGAAGAATGGGTGCTGCTTTAACAGATACCTAAAATGCAAAAGTGGTTATGGAATTGGTATG
>NW_006408871.1:462693-469274 GCF_000296735.1 Chrysochloris asiatica | reverse complement strand
TGAAGAAGTTGGTAGAATTCTTCTATTTCATCCTCACTGGCTTTAGTGGTTGGTGCATAAATTTGAATAATAGTAGCAGTAACTGGTCTTCCTTGTAGGCGCATGGATATTATCCTATCACAAACACCGTCGTACCTCATGACAGATCTTGATATGTTCTTTTTGACAATGAGTGTGACATAATTTCTCTTCAATATATAATTCCTGGCATAGTAAACCATGTGATTATCAATTCAAAATGGCTAATACCAGTCTATTTCAGCTCACTAATGCCTAGGTTATTGATGTTTATATGTCCCATTTAATTGTTAACAATTTTCCTAGATTCATACTTTGTACATTCCAAGTTCCAATTATTAATGGATGTTTACATCTGTTTCTCTTCATTGTGAGTTGTGCCCCATCAGCAAATGAAGGTCCCCAGGGTTTTACTCTGATTTGCGTCATCATGGTCAAGTTTACTTTGAAGGAGATCTGCTAGGCCAGTTAAATTCAAGACAGAGAAGACAATGTAGAACATATGGCACTGTTTTGGGGAATCCAAAGGAATAATTTTGATAGGTTATCTTGACGAACACATGGGATTTACTTTGAGGAAATCTTAAGAAAATAGAAAAGTGTAGTTTTTAGGAACAGTTCAGGAAAGGGCCCCAAGGCAATTTTTCCTACATGAAAATTCACCTGCTCATTTTCTAAGGGTAGCAAGAATTGTCCTAGGAAAATTTCACTGGAGAATCTACACCGTTTACCTTACATCCCTATTCCTGCTGCTTCAGACATCTTTTTGCTCCCTAAAACTCTAAAAATACTTAAAAGGAACATGATTTAGTCTCTCAAAGAATCCAAAACTTGTGTTGTTATGTGGTATAAATTGAAGAATGTAAAATCATTTGGGAATGGTGAAAGAGATGAAAATGATACTTTCAGATTGAATAGACCCAGATGATGGAGTTGTTGGGAAACATAGCTTTACATTTTGATATTTTTTTTTAATAAAGATATCTATGATTTGCCACAATACTTTTTTTACTTACTCTTTAACACTTTGAAGAATTCTCTTTGTGCTTTACTGGCTAGAACTGGTGCTATTAAGTATTGGACTGCTATCCAAAATCTGGAAGTTGAACCCCACTAGCTAGTCCATAGGAGAAAGATGAGGTTATATACTACCACAAAGACTTGTAGCCTTGGAAACTTTAAGGACCAGTTCTACTCTGCCCTACAGAGTCACTATGAGTTGAAAGTGTCTCAATGACAATGAGTTTAGAAATGAAAGTGCTAAAATTCTGTTTTAAAAATTTATCTGCATTAGGCCTTAAATTTGACTTTTGTAAACTGTTGAAATTTCATGCTTTCAGATATGATATTTGTGATTGTCAAGTTTATGTGTCAATTTGGCTGGACAATGACTCTCAGTGGTTTGGCAGTTATGATGTGGTTGAACAGGTATTTAATGATGCAGTCATCCTCCACGATAAGATCTGTGATAATGTAATCATCTCCATGATGAGATCTGCCTTAAACAATCAGTTGAAAGAGACCTCCTTGGTTTTGATCTGCATTTTATATATATGAACAATCTGGCAAAGCTCATTTGCTTTCTTCTCAATCTAGTTCCACCATCTGTCTTATTATTACCTCAAATTTGTTTCTTTGACTTGAATCCTATATATATGAACCATCTAACAAAGCACATTGTTTTCTGCTCAATTTAATTCCAGCATCTGTCTCATTATTATCTGAAATCTCAATCTGCTGTATCACCTGTTGATCTTGGGATTTTTTTAGTCTGTAGTGTATCAGCCATCAGCTTGTGTCTCTTATCTACCAACTTTAGATTCATCAACCTCTTCATCCAACACCTTGTAGTCTGACCTGACACTCTTGGGTTTATCAATACTTGTAGCTATGTAATTCAAGAGAAGTCTACAGCCTGACATATTGACATACAACCCTTAGACTTGTTACTTTCCAGTCTCTAAATTAGCCATTTCCTTTAAATAAAACTACATTTCACTCTTAGGTCACTCTTTATCTATCTATCTATCTATCTATCTATCTATCTATCTATCTATCTATCTATCTATCATCTATCTCTCTATATATACACATATAAGCTTCACTAATTTTACTTCTCTAAAGAATTTAGCTTAAGAAATTTGGTTCCAAGAAGAGAGTGGGGTGCTGTTTTAACAACAAGTGAATGTGGAAGAGACTTTGGAAATGAGTAGGAAGTAAAGACTGAAAGAGTTTTAAGGTACCTAATAGTAAAAGCTTAGGATGCTTTGAAAAGATTGATGTTTGAATTATGGACATCAAAGGAAATTCTAGTGAGGATTCAATGGAAATGAGATGAGTAGTAACACCAGAGACTGTATAGATGATCAGAAGGAGTGGCAGGAAAATGGTGGCAGCAGAACCAGGAGATCAGCATGAGGTGGTATGGGAGCCAACCCAAAGAAGAGAACTGAGTGCCTTTAGACAGGAAACTTTCTAGATGATAGAAGTGCTTGGGTACTTGATAGAGCAAAAAAGATGAGGACCTTGGGGCCAAGGTTTACTGATGGAATGGGGTACCTTTGGATACTAATTCGTATAGCTAAAGATTCGTAACACTTGCCCAAATGTCGGGTCAACTCATGTGCTTGAGGATCCAAGAGGACAACAGACCAAAGAACCAGGAAGCAGAAGCTGAAGAGTCAAGGAATATGAAATAAAACTGCCTCAATATCAAAGGGTAGGGCCAAGAACTTTGGTGTGTCAAAGAGTGAAACCACAGCATTCTGGGGTTTCAAAGAGTGGGGCCATGGCCTCCTGGGGTTAAAAGAATCAGATATTCTGGTTCAGAACTGTGGGGACTACCATTCATGAGTGTCAGTAGGATGGAATTGATCCTTTGCACAAAGCTGAGGATGTAGGCTACTATGCCTAAGGGAAAGAAGAACAGGCCTGCCAAGAGCCAGGGGTAGGGTGGGGTGGTTGTCAGTCAGCTTGAATAAAAAAATGAAGTGACACAAAGTTGAAGTAACAAAGTTGCATTCCCAATGGGCCTGGAACTTAGCTGAAGTTCAGGGTAAAAAGGCCTCCACCAGAATGCACAGGACTTGGTAAACACCCAGATTGGAGTCAGGGTCACTGACTAGAAGATCTCAGCGATCAAAGGATTATTTTCAGGACTTGAGAACTAATGTAAATTTGTTATGCTGAGTTTCATATTTCCCTCCAAGTCCACCCAATTTTTCCCATTTATAATGGAAATGTCTTCTCATTTCCCTGTTCTACATTTATCCAGTAGAAGCAGGCAACTTCTAGATTCAAAACTGAAGAGGAATTTTGCCCTAAAATAGAATTTGGAGTTGGAGTTGATGTAAGACTTTTGGGATGATATTATGTGATGAATGTGTATTGCATGTGACAAGGATTTGAATTTTGGGGAGCGAAGGGTAGCCAAAATTCAGATCCTTGTCACATGCAAAACATGTTCACCACATAATATCACCCTGAAAGGGGGCGGGGGAGCTGGTGGGCAAAGGGTTTCCAGGAGTCCTGGTATGGTACTGTGGGCTAATGAGTCAGACTGCAAAGTTGTTTGAACTACAAGGTCGGTGGTTCAAGCTCACCACCTGCTCCTTGTAAACCCTATACAGGGTCTCTATGGGTTGGAATAGACTCGATGACACTCAACAACAACAACAACAACAAAGGGTAGCCATGATTCTCAATATAAAATAATTATATTCTATTTTATTATCTGTGTAATTATCCTGTATATTATAAATCCTAACTTTATAAACAAAACTAAATCCTTGCAATTCTACTGATAACATCATGATCAATAAAGAAAATATTGAAGTTGTCAATGATTTTATTTCACATGGATTCACAATCAATGCACATGAAAACAAAAATCAAGAAATCAAATGTGACTTCTGGCAAAATAATGAACTACAGAGACCCAATACAACAAAGACACAAAAGACAAATTATAAGATATAGAGGATAATCATAGAACTTTGAACTTCAGAAGAAAGGCTAGAGAAGTGGATTGACTAGGAGGAGAAGCTGAAAAAACAGGTGCAAAAAGTGACAAATTGGTGAATTCCCAGTTGACCTGACATGGTATGGCCATCCTGAGTTTTGCAAGCAGCATTTAATGGAACCAGTATTCTGACAACACAAATGCACATTGGTAGCTGGTGGCAAGAAATATTTGATTCTAAATTGTTTCTCATACTGTCCTGGTGTCCACAATCATGGCCAACCCCCACTTTCAAACACTCTCTACTAGTCCTTGCTTTCCATGAGGTCAGAGCCTCACCCTTGTGTGTTGGGTGCTAATGTATTACACTGTCTGGCTGTGCATGAACTCCAATTCATCAGACCAGTTGTATCCCTGGCCACTACTGGATGGAGCAGCAGTACCTTCAATAACCAGCCTAGTTATCCCAGCTTCCCTCTGAACTTAAAATAGTTCCTCATAGGAACAAGAACCATGACCTCAGCCACTATCTTAGCTAGGATGAACTACTTCAGAATCAGAAGCCTTGACCCCAAACAATACTTAGTTTGGCAAGAACTCCATCTAGAACTAGATGCTCTATCCTATCCCCAACCACCCATGAGCTCATCTACTGGCAGTGGGTACTAACGCATACTGGGGACTCTGCACTGTCTGTCTCTCACTCACAGATTTCTTTTGATCAGGACAAGAAACTGAATTATACAGCTCAGCCACACCTAGACCTCTTGCAGTCCCACCCACTGGATGATGGTCACTACCAGGTACTGTACCACCTAATCATGATAGACTGTGACCAACAGAAAAATCCACCTAAAACAATGTTACATAACTATCTAACTGTGCACACATTTCCATTTTCTTTCACACCCAACAAAAGAGAGGTGATGAGTGCCTAACAACACAGCAACACATAGTAACCAATTTAAAAAAATATAGTGACACTCCAGTATCTCAGAAATAACAGACAATTTTGGTTATAATGAAGAATAAAGATAGTGGTTCAAACAAGTGCCAACAATACCAAACCAGAAAACACTTCTAAGGAATAAATGGTATTGGAACAACTTGATAAAGAATTAAAAATAATGATATTTAGGAAATCCAACAAATTGGAAGAATGATTGAGAAAGCTACAGATGAAATCAAGGACAACAAAGACAAAATTTAGAAAAATTTAGATTAAACACTATAGGAACAAATTAATAAACTAAGTGAAAAAAAAAAAAATAACAACCTTAAAAACAGTAAATAGAAATCCAGAAGATTAATACTAAGATTTCAGAAATAGATAATACAATGAAATGGCAAAGGAACAGAAATGAATCAATGGAGGGTGAATTAGTGTGCTTTCAGACAAATGTCTCAATACTAAACTGCTAGAAGAACAACAGAAAAAATAATGAAAAATTTAAATAAAGCCAAAAAATTAAGTGGGACACCATCAAGAGGAATAATTTCATATTGATCAGAATACTAGAAGAGGAAAAGACCCTAAAAAAAACAGAAAAAAATATGAGAAGTTATTAGAAGAAAACTTTCTTAACATGATAAAAGATAAGAATATCTGCATTCAAGAGGCTGAATGAACTCCAAACAGACAGGAAAAAAAAGCACCTCACCAATTTATATTATACTCAAATTCTTCAAAACCAAAGACAAGGAAAAAGTCTTGAAAGTAGCTCAGAAAAATGAAAGGTTACCTACAAAATAGAAGCAATATGATTAAACTCTGATTTCTCAGTAGAAATTATACAGTCAAGAAGGCTTGGGATGACATATATGAAATTCTGAAAGTAAAAAAAATGCAAACAAAGAAACATATATGCAGCAAAATTGTCTTTCAGATATGTTGGTGAAATTATGACATTTTCAGATAAACAAAAATTAATGGAATTTTATAAAACCAGACAAACCTTAAAACTACATATATATTAAACAGTTCTTTGGACAAAGGAACCAACAATATAAACAACAACCTGAGATTAACATATATTACACCACCACTCAAACATCAACCCAGATACAGAAATATCCAAAGTAAAACAAGCATGCAAGAATGAAAATAGAAAATGAGATACACAAATCTGCAACAAAGACAATGGTTATATTGTTAGGTGCCATCGAGTCAGTACCAACTCATAGCCACTCTTTGCACAACAGAATGAAACACTGCCCGGTTATGGGCAAACAACACAATTGTTGCCACGCTTGATTCCTTTGATACTGCCATATTGCCAATCCATCTTTCTCTGACACTCCAACTTACCAAACATGATATCCTTCTCCAGTGAATGATCCCTACTGACAACATGACTGAAGTAGGAGAGATGGAGTGTGGCCATCCTAGCCTCTAAGGAAAGTTCTGGCTGCACTTCTCCCAACACAGATCTGTTTTCTGTTTTGGTAGCCCATGGCACTTTTAATATTCTCATCCAACACCATAACTCAAAAGCATCAATTCTTCTATGGTCTTCCTTATTCACTGTCCAGATTTTGCATGCATATGAGGTTATTGAAAATACCATGGCTTGGGTCAGGAGCACCTTAGTCTTGAAGCTGA
>NW_006408871.1:461302-462593 GCF_000296735.1 Chrysochloris asiatica | reverse complement strand
CAATACTAGATAACTAAGATAGAATTCAGTACCAGAAGAATGGGTGCTGCTTTAACAGATACCTAAAATGCAAAAGTGGTTATGGAATTGGTATGCAAGAGTTTTAAAAGTCCCTTATTGAGAAAAAAAAAAAAAAACCTATATTGCCTTCAAGAAACTATTGGTAAATTTTTGGATATCTAAGGCAATTTTTCCAAAGAACTGGAAGAAGTGCAGCCAGAGTGTTCCTTAGAGGCCAAGATGGCCAAACTTCGTCTCTAATACTTTGGACATATTGTCAGGAGGGACCACTTGCTGGAGAAGGATATCATATTTGGTAAGGTGGAGGGTCGGAGAAAAAGAGGAAGACTCCCCAACAAGATGGATTGGCCAAATGGCAGGATCAATGGACTCAAATGTGGCAACAGTAGTGAGGTTGGCCCAGGATTGGGCAGCGTTTCGTTCTGCTGTGCATAAGGTCACTATTGGTTGATACCGACTTGATGGCACCTAACAACAACAACAAGACAATTCTGATGAAAGCTCAGAAGGAAGTGAGGAGAATTATAGAAAAAGTCTTTATCATCTTAAAGAATACACATTGTTCCAGCAACAGAAGTTTCCTAGAAATATGAATGTTCAGTGTGCTTCTAGTGAGGCTTCAAAAGGAATTGGGTAATGAAAGAAGGTTGATGCTTTTTATACAGTGACAAAAACTTATCTGGATCATGTTCAACTGTTAAATGGAAGACAAAACTTACAAGAGATGAACTTAGGTATTTGGAATAGAAGGTTTATAAGCAATATCTTAAGGGGTCTGCCAGGATTCTTCTTCTGCTTTTAGTAAAATGAAAGAAGAAAAAGATAGATTTAAAAGTGAACTGTGGAGAGAACAAACAAGATGGCAGATAGGGTGGACGTATAGCAGAGAGCTCTGCCAACAACAACACAGAATACTCGAACAAGTAGGTTCAAGGGATGGTCCCAGAACTCTGAACCACTATATAAAGGAATACCTAGAAGGTTGGAAGGCTCACAGCTGGGGGAATTTGTGGCAGAAACAAGAAATCTATTGCTTTCTAGTATGGGATGCTTGGCTGCTCCAGAATCCGCCATCTTGGGTGAGACCACATGGGGAAAGGATCAGAGCGGCCACAGATGCCTGGCAGAACTGCTGAGATAAAGGAAAAGAGTGAAAAGGGAAGCCCATTTCCTGACCACATCTACCTAGAGGCATTCAGAAAGCATAAAAAATACCAAAATACACACCCATCTAAGTATTAAGGCCACAGATAACCCCTGAAGATGCACA
>NW_006408871.1:438180-453954 GCF_000296735.1 Chrysochloris asiatica | reverse complement strand
CATATTGTAGGTTGTTAATGAGTCTTCCTTCAATCCTGATGTCATGTTTTTCTTCATATAACCCAGGTTCTCAGATTAGTTGCTCAGTATACAGGTTTAATAAGTATAGTGAAAGAATAAATCCCTGTTGCCCACCTTTTAAAATTTTAAACCATTCAGTGTTCCCATGTTCTGTTTGAACAACTGCCTCTTGGTCCATGTACAGATTCCTCATGAGCACAATTAAGTGTTCAGAAATACCCATACTTCGCAATGTTGTCCATAACTTGTCATGACCAAGAGAATTGAAAGCCTTTGTATAGTCAATAAAGCAGAGGTAAGCATCTTTCTGGTATTCTCTGCGTTCAGCCAAGATCCATCGGATATCAGCAATGATATCCCTCATTCCATGGATTCTTCTGAATCCAGCTTGAACCTCTGAAAGTTCTCTGTCAATGTATGCTTGCAGCCGTTTCAAAAGTATTTCCTTTAGTAAAACTTCCCTCGCATGGGATATCAAATATATTGTCCAATGATTTCTGCGTTCTATTGGGTCACCTCTCTTTGGAATGGTCACAAATACGGATCTCTTCCAATCAGTCAGCCAGATAGTTGTCTTCCAAATTTCTTGGCAGAGATGAGTGTGTGACTTTGTGGGGAGACCAGCTCTCCACGGTGTCGTGGGACATGAGAGGAGACGCGGAGTTGGAGGTGAATAAATGAATAAATGAATGAATGCAATCGAAAGGCTTTTCAGCTTGCTATGTCATCCAGCTGTCCAGCTTGTTGCTCTTCCTTCTGCCTTCTGCTGCTTCTTTCTGCTTTCTCCTTCTGCTCTCTGCTTTCTGCCCCCACTGGCCCAGTTCAGCAAGTCTTTATTTTTATGCTTAAAATTACACAGTACATGAATTGACACTTTTATCTTTTCTTGAACTATTACACAGTGAGTCACAACATTCTTGCACCTAGTCATTAGACAACCTTGACAAAAATATTTCTGTGATGTTCAAACTGACCTTTAACTCCTTTCCTAGTATGTGAATAAACTGTTTTCTTCTTGTTTCAACTAAAAGATTACCAACCTTCTATCCTACATAATGTACTATTATTTTCATAATAAAGGTATTCATTAAATCGGTTGGAAGCTATGTGGCATAAAGCCCAACCTGACTACTTGCTGCAAGAAGTGTAGATTATCAAGTCAAAACTATCAACAATTGCAGTTATAGGATTAGAAGGAAGATACTAGACAAAATTATTTCCTTTGCCTACTCTGTTTCTTTCATCTTGTCAAATACATGATTTACTCTTCAAATACTAAACATTTAATATATAACATAAAATAAACAAATAAAAACCTAACAGCAGTGAAAACAAAACAAAACTATCCTTCACTTCATTATTGTCTTCTTGTTTATGGAGGTGCTTGTATGTAGGGGTTTGAGAATTCTAGCTAGTGACTGATTGTGGTGAGGTCTATGGGGTTAGGTCAGCTTGACTTTAATTTGCTATCTGCTTTTGTGACCTCACAAATGCAGTTACTT
This sequence comes from Chrysochloris asiatica, assembly GCF_000296735.1. Lineage (NCBI taxonomy): Eukaryota > Metazoa > Chordata > Mammalia > Afrosoricida > Chrysochloridae > Chrysochloris > Chrysochloris asiatica. The sequence goes on along the minus strand of NW_006408871.1, from coordinate 452,431 downwards.
AGATTTTCTATGAAAGGGAGTAATTTACACAATTATCTTTGTATTCAATCCACCAAAGCTGAAAACAATTGTTGCTAAGCCAGTTTTTCCTAAGGTTTGCAAAATTCATAGTGAAAGGCTGTGAATATTGCCATATTATATATTTTTACAAGTAAATTTAGGATTATCCTAAAGAGAAGGTAGAAAGTGACTTCTGAGAGCCATCTGTCTTGCAAGATGACTCCACTATTTGCTGGAACTGTGTCAAGCAGCAAATCAAAGCTGTTCTCTACCCTCAACTGCTCCCAGCATGACTCCAGTGCCAACTCACTTTATTGATAGATTTCAAGTTGTATTCCATAAATTCCTGGTGCCTTGTTCTTTGCCAATGCCTTTAATGCACCTTGGACTTCTTACTTCAGTATCATTGGCTCTTGATCATATGTTACCACTTGAAACAATTGAACATCAACCATTTCCTTTTGGTACAGGACTCTGTGTATTCCTTCCTTCTTTTGATGCTTTCTGCATCATTCAATAATTTATCCAGAGAATCCTTCAGTAATGAAAGTTAAGGCTTGAATTTTTTCTTCAGTTCCCCCAGCTTGGGAAATCCTGAGCGTGTTCTTCCCTTTTGGTTTTCTGGCTCTAGATCTTTGCATATTTCATTGTAATATTTGAGTTTGTCTTCTGAAACAGACCTTTCAAATTTTCTGTTCAACTCTTGTACCCTCTCATTTCTTCCATTTGCTATAGCATCTCTACACTGGAAAGCAAGATTCAGTGTGTCTTCTGACATCCATTTTGATCTTTGCCTTCTTTCTTTTTGTTTTCTAACGGCTTTTTTCTTTCTTCCTGTATGATGTTCTTGATGTCATTCCACAAGTCTTCTGGTCTTCAGTATTTAGTGTTTAATGTATCAAATCTGTTCTTCAGATGATCTCTACATTCAGGTGGGATATATTCAAGGTCATAGTTTCACTTTCATGGACTTGTTTTCATTTTCTTCAGCTTCAGTTTGAAATTGATGGTTTGCTCTACAATCTGCCCTTGACCTTGTTTTGGCTGGGGCAGATGATATGGAGCTTTTCCATTATCTCTTTCCACAGATGTAGTCAATTTGATTTCTATGTATTCCATCTGGTGAGGTCCATGTGTATAATCATCTCTTATTCTGTCTAAAGAAGATATTTGAAATGAACAAATAATTGATTTTGCAGAATTCTATCATGTGATCTCTACCATCATTTCTATCACCAAGGCCATATTTTCCAACTACTGATTCTTCCTCTTTGCTCCCAACCTTTGCATTCCAATCACCAGTAGTTATTAATACATCTTGATTGCATGTTTGATCAATTTCAGATTGAAGAAGTTGGTAGAATTCTTCTATTTTATCCTCACTGGCTTTAGTGGTTGGTGCATAAATTTGATTAATGTATTAACTGGTCTTCTCTGTAGGCACATGTATATTATTCTATCACAGACAGCATTGTACCTCATGATTGATCTGGATATGTTCTTTTTGACAATGAATGCAACTCTATTCCTCTTCAATTTGTTATTCCCAGCATAGTAAACCATGTGGTTATTTTATTCAAAATGGCCAATACTAGTCCATTTCAGCTCAGTAATTCCTAAGATATCAATGTTTATATGTTCCATTTCATTTTGTGGCTTCATAATTTGTACATTCCATGTTCTGATTATTAATGGATCTTTATAGCTGTTTCTCTTCATTTTGAATTGTTCCCCATCAGCAAATGAAGATCCCATGGGCTTTAATCCATTCGTGTCATCACGGTCACATCTACTTTGAGGAGGCAGCTCTTCCCCAGTCACAATTTGAATGCCTTCCAATCTGAGGGACTCATTTTCTGGCACTACATCTGACAGAATTTCTCTGCTATTTATAAGGTTTTCAGTGACTTAATATTCATAAGAAGTTCATCACTTCTTCTTCCTAGTCTGTCTTCATCTGGAAACCCATCTGAAACCTGTCCACTATGGGTGACCCTTCTGGTATTTAAAATATCCGTGGCATAGTTTCCAGAATCCCAGCAACTCAGAAACTACCACATTACTACAAACTGACAGTTGAGTGGTGGAACAAAGACAATTACAAAGTAAAAAAAAATGGCACTGTGTATTTTTGAAACTTCTAAATGTAGAGAAAGTCCAGTAGATTTCAAGAAAAACAAAATTGTCTTAAATTTGGAGAAAAAATAATAAATTACAGTGTAACCTCAAATAATATTAATAAGCCTTATTTTCAAAATAAAAATAAGGAAAATAAAATATTTAGTAAACCCTAAAGAAAGAGCAATGAAGAAAGTGACCAGAAATCCTTGAATTCAGCATTGAAAATTATGTGGAACAAATAAACCAGAAGCAGCACACACACACAAACACGGCACAAATGTCAGCAATCAATTCATCTCTATCTATAATTACACTGATTATAAATGGATTAAATGTACCTGTCAAAAGACAGAGAAGTATCAGAAAGGAAAAGAAATTAGAATCAATTAATATGCTGTCTACAGGAGACATATCATACACACAAAGACAAAAATAGATTAAAAATCAGAAGACGGAAAAAATATATTAAGTTAACAGTAATCAAGAGCAGGAGTAGCAATATTAATTTCTGGTAAAATAGACTTTAAGTCAGAAAGCAGCATAAGATACAAAGGAGGACATTATAACCTAACTAAAGTGTTATTTGAAAAAGAGAACATAACTGTAATAAAAATCTATGCATCCAATGAAAATAATTCAAGATATATAAATCACACTACAGCAGAACTGAAGAAGCAGTCAGGTCTACAATAATAGTTCTTTTTAGGTGCCATTGCATCAGTTCTGACTCATAACGAACCTATGCACAACAAAAGGAAATGCCTATTGGTCCTGTGCCATCCTTAAAATTTTTATTATATTTGGGTCCATTACTGCTGCCACTGTTCCAATTCATTTAGTTAGGTGTCTTCTTCTTATTCACAAACCCTTCACTTTATGAAGCATGATGTTCTTTGCCAGGGACTGATCCTTTCTGATAATATGTCTGAAGTATAAAAGACTATCACTAATTATCTGCCACTTTTTCATACTATGGTGGTTTGCATGTAGCTGTGCTGCTGGAAGCTATGCCACCACTATTTTAAATACCAGTAGGGTACACCCATGGCAGACTGGTTTCAGCTAGGCTTCCAGACAAAGACAGACTAGAAAGAAGGAAAGGTGGACTATTTCTGAATGTTTAGCAACTTAACACCTTATGAAAATCATTAGAACACTGTCAAGTAGCACCAAAATAATGAATATTGAAACATGATGAATAGCACCAGAATATTGTCAGATAGAGTTGACCATGATGACATGAATAGAATAAAAACTATTGGGACCTTCATTTGCTGATGGGGCACAACTCAAAATGAGGAGAAAGAGCTGTAAACATCCATTAATAATTGGAACATGGAATATGCAAAGTATGAAACTAAGAAAATTGGAAGCGTCAAAAATATATCTGTATTTGAGGCATTAGTGAGCTGACCTGGACTGATATTGACAATTTTGAATCTGGAAATCTGGTTTACTATGCCAGGAATGACAAATTGAGGAGGAATGAAGTCATATTCAACATCAAAAAGAACATTTCTAGACCTATCTTGAAGTATAACAGTATCTTTAATAGGATAATATCTATATACCTATAAGGAAGACCAGCTAATACAACTATTATTCAAATTTATACACAAATCACAAAAGTCAGTGATGATGAAATTGAATTCCACCAACTTCTTGAGTCTGAAATTGATCAAACATGAACCAAGGTGCATTGATAATTACTGGTAATTGGAATGTGAAGTTTGGAAACAAAAAGGAAGGATCCATAGTTGGGAATTATGGTCTTGGGGATAGAAACAATGCTGGATAATCATATTATAAAATTTTGTAAGGACAATGAATTTTTCATTGCAAATACTTTTTGTAAACAGCATGAAAGTCCACTATACACCTGAAGGAATATGCAGAAATGTAATGGATGATATCTGTAGGAAAGATGGTGGAGAAAGAAGTTCAATATCATTAACCAAAACAATGCCAGGAGCCAAATATGGGACAGACCATCAATTGCTCAATTGTAAGTTCAGGCTGAAACTGAAGGAAATGTAAACAAGTTCATAAGAGCCAAATATTCCACCTGAATTTAAAGACCAACTCAAGAAGAGAGTTGCATTAGACACTAATGACCAAGGACCACAAGAGGAATGACATTAATAGCATCATGTGAGAAGAAATAAAAGGTCATTTAAAAGGCAGGAAAGAAAGAAAAGACCAAAATGGATGTCAGAGGAGACTTTGAAACATGGTAGTGAGCACAGACAAGCTAAAGCAAGTGGGAAAAAATGATGAAGTAAAAGATCATGTGAAAAAATGACACCAAATCATCCCACCCATAACATTCTCAACTCATGCTGGGTTTGATCATTTGTTAAAATGGTCACACAGAATTTAAACACCATACTTTCAGTTATGTGATTTATTAGGGAAGTTAAGATTGTAATTCAGGATCAGAAATGTTCAGGGCACAGTTCTATAGTCAGGAGAGTCTGACAAAATTCTGTCCACAGACAGCCTGTCACCAGCCCTTGACCTGTTGGCCTGGCCTCTACTCTGCTCTAGTGATGTTACAAAACCTTTTAGGACTGTTGATAAATGCCCAATGGACACACCACTCCACCATAGCCTCAGTGTGAAGACACACAGTTGTAGCTCCCCAAATCACCGCACATAGTTCCCCCTGTTTAATGTCTGGAGGAACCCCACTCTATAAATAAACAGTCTGCCTAAAATCACTTGACTTTCTCTGTTGGCTGTGAAGCTCACCACTCTGTTTTGTGCTCTGGTTTTGGGTTCTGCTGCGGCATCTCTGTCACTCCTCCAGTGTCACAACTTCCTATCCCTGAATTGAGTAGATTCATTGTGCAAGGATATCTGGGTCCAAAGGATGCTCTCCCCTCCTAGTTCTTCTTTGAGATAGTGATATGCTTCTGAGATGGCTCATTTTATACACATTAGAGTTTCATGTTTTTATAATTACAGTTAACCCTGTTAAACACTCACAACTGAGTCACATTATCTGTCAGCATCTTCTCCTACCTTCTTTTACACAGACCCATCAGGGAAAAAAGATTATAACTTGTAGGAAAATATTAAATCCTTTACTACATCACAGACTTGAAATGGATACAACAAATACAGATCCCTTCCAGTCAATTGGCCATGTAGTTGTCTTCCAAATTTCTTGGAATAGATGAGTGAATGCTTCCAGTGCCACATCAGTTTCTTGAAAGATTTCAATTTGCATTCCATTTATTCCCAGTACCTTGTTCTTTGCCAATGCCTTCAATGATCCTTGAACTTCTTCATTGGCTCTCTCTCACAGTGTAGGAGACTCGAAGTCCAAATTCAGAGCACCATCTCTGGATAGTTTCTAGTCTCATTTCAACATCTGTAGTTCCAGCATTCCTTGGAGTTCTCCTTGTGTCTTGGCATCATTCTTACTCTGGATCTAGTTACTTCACAGTGCAGGGACCCCAGGTCCAATGGAAGCACCCTACTCTTGCCTCTTCTGTCTTCATGATAGTGTTGTTGTTGTTGTTAAGTGCCGTCGAGTCGGGTCCGACCCATAGCGACCCTGTACAGGGTTTCCGAGGGTGTAAATCTTTACGGGAGTAGAAAGCCTCATCTTTCTCCTGTGGAGCAGCTGGTAGTTTCGAACCGCTGACCTTAAGGTTTGCAGCCCGATTCGTAACCACTACGCTACTAGGTCCCTCCTTTTCTGCTCAAGTCTCTCTGCTTTTATCTCTTGTAAGATAATAGACATTGCATGCCACACCCTTGGGACTCTCCATAAATCCATTGGATCAAGGTGGTGATCTGATTAAGGGTGATATTCCATGCTTACTCCTCTTATTGGTTTATCACATCAAATCACATCATGGGAGATAGCTACAGCTGCCAACCACTGAGAATCCAGGCCCAGTAAAGCTGACACAAACCTTATCTATCAAAGTCTATCCCTTGTCATTTTGTCACCTTTACATGTTTTCTGAAACCATGCATCATATCTAAATAAAGACAATCATAAAGTCATACTTGCACCTAATGTAATACAACCAGCGTGTGTACAATAGAAAATACACTATAGTCTCCCAAAAGTCTTCCAAGTCCAAATTTCTACCTGGGACAAAATTACCTTTTAGGTGTGAATTTAGAATACAAGTTATCTGCTTCCAAATATGATGGAGCAGGCAAAAGGTAGACATTTCCATTACAAATGACAGCAATTGAAGGGAAAGAAGCTGTGACAGGCATCAAGCAAGCTTAAAATCCAGAAGAACAATTTGCATTAGCTCTCAAAACTTGTAAATAATTGTCTCTTCTCTGAGATCATAGACAATGGTCCTACCTTCTAGACTTTGGGTATTGGCCATACTTTCTGATTTTTGAGTAAAGGCCCCTCAATTATGAACTTCAGCTCTGTCCTCCAGGCCAACTGGAATGGCAATTCTGTTTCCTTAGCTTTGGGGAGACCCATTGTCTTATTCCCTCTGAGTGGTGATGCTATCCCTAAAGTCTGCACAGGTCCTGTTCTTCTGCCCCCTTGGGCATGGCAGCCTTGTGCCCTCAACTTTAGCAGGAGCCCCATCTTAACAGCAGTATCACACTCGGAAACTGAGCTGGTGAAGAAGCCACTTCTTTGAAACTTGGGAAATTGTGGCCCCACCATTAGAAACCCTACTTGTCATTGTTCTGCTTCTGACAGAGACAGCTCTGTTTCCTGTGCTCCTTGTCTTTTCAGCTGCTGCTTCCTGGTTCCTTGATCTCTAAAAGAGGCCAGCCTAGTCTCTACTCTACTCTTCAGCTCTACTGATAAGTGAATAGAGCACCCCACTCCGCCAGTAAGCCTTTGCTAGAAGGTACTCAAATTTCTCGCTCCATAGGTAAGAGATCCTAACTTCACAGACAAGTGTCAAAGACACCTCATTCTTCCAGGAAGCCTTCTGAATGAAGATACTCAGCTCTCTTGCTCCATGGGTCAGCTCTGTGCCGTCTTTTTTAGACACCTGGTTCTGGTGCTGCAGTTTCGCTGCCTCTTCTTTTTACCGACTATGTTATCTCAGGTGCTATACCTCTCCCCACTTAATCCTGAGCCCTTATAAGATTTTGGCATGCAAAATTCTCCCAACAATCCTTTTATAGTCCATCTAGGTTTTCCCTATTAGGCAGCTGAATATTCTATCCAAACCCACACACATTAAAAGGAGACAAGTACCTTCCTCCACAGCAGAGAGAGAAGTCTCCCTCTAGAATTGGTGCCTTCAATTTGGAATTAGAGCTTCCATAGCTGTGAAATAATACATTTCTTTTTGCTAAAGTCACCCACTTGTTATATTTCTGTTACAACAGCACTAGATAACTAAGACAAAATCATAATCCATGTTGCTATGGTAAAGGCAAATCCCTAATTTATGACATATCAAGTTAAGATGACTCATATTCATGAATATCCACTTTGTTTGGTTCTTGTACATCTTATTGTTAATAATATGTGCCATGTACAATGCTGTAGCACATATTTGTTGATGCTATCACTCTCATTCCAACCCACAAAGACAAATACACATCAGATTTATAAAGATACTGATAAAAAAAAGAATTAAAATGAAAAAATTTTATCATTAAGTATTAGACTTATGCCAAAATTTATTTAGGACTAAGCTGTCAGAACAGAGCCCTGCCATAAATCTGAGTCTACCTATAATTGCTAATGAGAGACAAAGCATATGCAACTTCTGCCATGAAGATTGATGAAAAATAAAAGATATTGATGACAATTCTCAGAATGCATTAGACTACTGTGCACTAAAAATAAATCTGTATATATAGAGAAAGAAAATCTGAGTGTTAGTAAACAGATTCTCCTCTGTACACAGACTGAATCTTCTTGCATCCATTCACACTGTTACCATGAGCCTATAAACAGTATAGTTCTGTCATAGTTTCTTCTTTCAACATATCAGCATTCTCTCTCTTTGAACACATGTTGTACCCTGCTTATTTTTATGGAAATTACTGTATGCAAATTAGGATGAAGAATGTGGGGACTGTTCTCATTTCTTGTAAGGTACCTACAAGGCCAGAGTGCTGTAACATGAATTACATCATAAATAGTACAATAATTTTTTTTTTTTTTTTTTGCCCATGATGACCATTCATTGGTCAAACTATTTCACTTCATCATTCTTGACCATCTCTTGAATGGACCCAGTGTTTTTGCTGAAATAACTATCTTCGGCTGGTTCATCTATGCACGTATAATGGCCTTCCTGCCATCTGTTTCAAGTTTTATTTACCATATACTTTCTTGTGCCATCATCTGTATTAGTTTGGAACTAATTCTTGAATATAAAGTAATATTCTTCCCTGAGTCTTTTCTGAATTGCCAAGAGTTTGAAAAAAACTTACACAAAAGCAGTGGACATTATGGATATTAGTAAAAGTTATCTTACTTTGAATAATTTGTGCTAAATTATCTTTCAGATTCAACTCAACTTGTCATTGATAGTACTTACTAACATTGATCTACCTAGAAGTCAATGTCTCTGTAAGAATATCCAAGGTAACTTATAGGGCAGGGAGAAATTTGATGTCTGTGGCCAGTTCATAGAGAGAAATTTGGAACTTGTGAACAGAAATTTCATAAAGATTTATATATATCCTTTAACTAAAAAATAAACTGATAATCATGATTTTCTTTCTCCCTTCTTATTAAAGAGAAGCACAGTTTAGGTATTTTCATGTAAACAGAGAGGAACAGCAGAAAATAGAAAACTTCAACTTTGCCTACAGCATTTGCCTCAAGAAATAGAGAAGTCTTAGGATTAACCCTGAACATGCAGGATAAGTGGACCTTACCAAGTCTCTACAAGAACTTCTTACTGAGTTATGAACTTTCCAATTCAGTGTTTCAGAGTCCATTCAGTCTTAGGAGACTTTTGGAGCAATTTAAGTTTATGACTTGAAGCCTGAATGGATATCTTTGCCTGTCCAGGTACATTGGGAAGTAATTGAACCCAAGGATAGCATGACTGCTGCATTTACCAAAAGCACTGATTGCTACATGACCTGGAAGTTTTTTAGGGTGAGAGAGGAGGCAAAAGGAAATGAGCATATTCTTAGTTTTCCTTTTGTCTGTTAAGAGATGCCCTGGTCTTAAAAAAAGAAAGTCTTTTTATTAATGTTTTGCATTCTACCATGAAAATAAAAAATTAAGATAACATATTTTCAAGGAGACATTATTATTTTTTTTTAATTAAGTTTTTATTGTGAATTGTGTGATGGGAAAACTTCAGCTTCACATTTATCCTATCATATTTGTTTCATTGCAATGATTACAATCCCCACCAAGCATCATCATTCAACAGCATTTGCTTCCATCATTCCATCTGTTTTTTGTTGTCATGTTTGTTTTTTTTTTTGGATGTACACCAAAACACTCAGAAATATATAACCCTTCAAACAACCAAAGGGGACACCCTGCAAGCCTGCCTCCTGACCATCAGCAAGTTGCCCTTCTCCCTCCCTGGGTCCAGAGTCCCCATCCTCTTCATTTCTCCATGTCACCATTTCTGCCTCCATCTCTGGTGTCACTGCTTTACTGGATAGGGTCCCTCACTCCACTCTTCTCCCGTGATGGTCCCAGAGTCCTCCACTCCTGGACTGCAAGATCAACCACTCCCCTCCTTTTGTTACAAAATGTCGGCCTTAACATTTGCAACATTCACAATTAGTCCTGATAGCAATTATTCACTATTGAACCACAAGAGTCTTATCCCCATCTCTTTTCAGCAGCCCCGTCTAAACAGGTTGGAAACCACTCAGTAGAGATTCTGCCTTTCCCCGTACCCTCTGAAACTAAGCTCCGTATTGAAAGCTTGTAAGCCATTCACTTCATGCCTTTGTAGCCTCCCCATTTTGGGTAGCCAATGTCTAAGTTGCCCATCTGTGTCAAACCTGTGTACCGAAGGGGTGGGAATGATCCTCACTGTAAAGATTCATCTCTCTTTTGAGCTACTACACCCATAAGTATAGGCCAAGTTAATCAAATTGTAGCAGATTACTATTATTTTTTCCCCCTTCTTTCTTAAAGCCAGGTAAATAGGTACTATCTGCAAGTATGGGTGTTCTTGTGCATCTACCCTCACTTCATATCAGCTGGATACTTCACTATTCATGCTAGTCCTCTGTGGCTATGTCCCTGTCCTTAGGCTCAGGAGTCCCCAGGTCTCACTTTATTGCTGACCAACTAGATCTCAGTCTAGGTTGGCAGGATTTCATTGAACATAGTTGAACTTAGCTAACAACTTCATTGTTGTTTTTTCCCCACTTACCCTAATCAGTAGACCAATGTGGTCACCAGCAAGAACACATGCCTGCTCATGTATATCCTTTGAGTTTCAGTCTTGGAAGGGGGGGACCCGACCTGAGGGGACCTGACCACGCTCCTTGATGGCTCCTGTGTGAACAAGTTGCTTGTTCTTGTAGTAGTCAATCAGACTGCCATTATTGTTTTTTATTTTTTCCTGCAAGTCTTTCTTTCAAGAAGTTTCTTCTGTTCTTCTAGCTGCTCCAGGCTGGTCTGCTTGTCCTTTCAAGTGGAACCTTAGAAGATTCTGGATGGGGATCAGGATTCTACTTATGATCTTATGCAATGCAAAGGCTCTGCAGGAAGCCTCCTTCACTGGGCAAGTTCTGAGACATTATTTTTTATCTAAATCATATTGTTATGAAATTTTTCTTATTATGCTTGGTTACATTGTATAAGAGTCTTCTAAACTCAGTCAAAATGCTTCATAATATTTAAGACATCTGGGTAGTAAAGGAACCCAAGAAGTTAATTTGGGCAATTTATAAGCCTCTGAACAAATAGTCCTGGTAAAAGACATACTTAGGCAACAGTATGATTTTCCTGTGAGGACAAAGCTTCTGTAATACAAAATCATAACATATTAGAAGTAGAAAAAATTTGGAAATAAATGGGTCTAGTTACCTTGGTTCCAAGAACCACATTGTGGTTTCCAAATGTCCCTTTCTCCCTAGCTAGTTATATATATTTGTAAGAAAAATAGGGATAAAAGTAACATACATTGCACCAATGATATAGTATTGTCCATATAGTCTATACCATAGTACAGAACAAGAAATTATCTTTGTTTTCATATTATATTAGAAGGTCTCAGTAGTAAGCCCATCAGCTCCAAGAATGCTTTACCATTTCTCAATTAATTTGAGTGAAGTTTGCCATATTTATTTACACTTGTTTGCTTTACCCTTTTTTTCATAGTGTACATGTGTCTAAGGTGTATATTAGATATTCTACTGTAAGATGATGTTTCATTTGTTACAGAAAAAGTGATGCAATGCTAAAGTAAAACTGTATTTCATAATCCAGCAAAAACTGGAATTCATTTATGTTTAATTGTGGTCTTTAGAATAAATGAACAAGACAAGCTACATGGATAATTATTTCAGGAACTAATGAAGCTTTAAAATCTGTCCTATCCATTTATCTTCTTTCCTGTGTAATTTCAATTGTTTCCAAGTTTCATAAATTGGCAGGAGCAAATAATTGTTATGTGCCTCTCTGAAGGATTATAGTCTTGTTGGAACTCTCATAACTAATGTGTATAGAAAGACTCCTAACAACTTATCTGTTGTTAATGGTTGTGACCTAGAGAAATGTTATAACATTTTATATACTTGTACACATATACACACTCAGATTTGCTGAAGATATTAATGGCACTTTTGATGTTCTGAAGGGAGAATATACTATGTGGTGTTTTCCGTAATGGCTGAGATAAATGACTTTTACTTAGTCCTCAAATGCAAGCCACCCCAATCTGAAAGCAGCTTTGCAAAAGAGGAACGTGCACCTCATTTTAGGGAAAAAATTGTATGGAATGTGTCCAAGACACCTGCAAAAATTTAAAGATTTACTTCTGTGTATGTGAAATTCTCATGAGGTAATTACCCTCAGTGTCAGACATAATACCACTCCCATTAGACAGAACTCATCGAAGGGAAATTGAATAGACTTTTTTGTCAGGAGTACTCCTAAGGATTAATAGGGCTGTCTCAGACGGTAATTGGAAGGTTTCCCCCCACTTTGCATGCAGCTATCCTCACTGGTGTCTTTGAGGTTCATTATTAGACCACTGCCATTTTATTTACCATGGAGGCATAAGCATCTTCATTGTTAACATCTCCTGCCAGCACCTTTGTTTCTTTGGAACAGACTGCTGCCTTTAACCTATTCCCCTTTTGTGTTGGCCTTGCCTTGCTTCCCTTTATGTCTCTCCCTAGTCACAGTGCCAAGAAATGGCAGGACAGGGGCTCCTTTTCCATGATTCATAAGATGAAAGTGACCAAATAGGGTTTGATCAGCTAAAACATCTCACTTTGTTCATGGGCTCTTTCATCCTTCAGGGAACTTCCTCAGTAGGGATGATGCTGAAAGCTAATCTTTCAAACTGTGTTTTGGCATCTGTAGCACCAATATCCAGTTTACACATCTGTGGCACTGTGGGATAATGCACTGGACTTCAAGGTCAGTTTTAACTGCAGGATCAACAGCTCAGATTCACTAGCCATTCCTCAGAAACCCTATTCAGGGTCACTATGAGCCAGAACTGACAAAAAACAGCTAATATTCTATTTATGTGGTGTTTTAATATGTCTCTAATTATTACATGATAAGAATTCTGACCTGAAAGAGATTCAGAAACCTGCATCATATAATTTTATCACTTTTCTAGCATATTTTGTTGTTGGTGTTAAGTGCTGTCAAGTTAATTCCAACTCATAGTGACCTTGTGAAGGATTTCCAAGGAATAACTGGTGAGCTTGAACCACCAACCTTGTGGTTCAAACTGACTTTACAGTCCAGTGCATTGACCAGCAGTGCCACACCAGAACTCCATATAGGACCATCTTAAAGAATTCATGCTAAATTTTCACTAGTTCTATTCTATTTCCACTAATAATGTACTGGTTTAGGTTAAATTAAAAGTGTAATTAAAAGCACTAGATGTAGTATCAGTTTGTTGAACGTCAGAATAATTCAGTAAGCAAGTTGAAGTCTCACCATTCTCAGTAAGAAGAAATATTTATTCTATTTCTATAACTCATGTTCCCTTCTCCTTATACGTTTTCATGCAAATTTGCTGCAACAGACCTTTTTCAAGTATTAAAAACTGAAGATATCATTTTGAGGACTATAGTGTATTTGTTATTTTCAATTGCTTCATATGCATGTGAAAGCTGGACAACGAATAAGGAAAATTAGAGAAGAACTGATGCACCTGAATGATGGTGAAGAATAGTGAAAGTACCATGAACTACCACCTGGCCTGCTAACTGTAAGGTCAGTAGTTAGAATCTTCATGGAGAAAGATGAGACTTTCTGCTCCTTTTAAGATTTACAACCTTGGAAACTATATATAGGATCTCTATGTATCAGAACTGACTTGGTGGCATGCAACAACCATAAACCATTGTATATTATAACTGGTATTTTGCCTTAGGATACTGTGGTAGTTAAGGTTTTGTGTCATCTTGATTGGGCCAATATTCTCAGTGGATTGGCAGTTGAGATGTGGTTATCTCCATGGTGAGATCTAATACAATGTAATTAACACTATGATTGCTCTCCAGCATATAGTTGATGCTAAAGCAAATAGAAGAAATGAGGAGGTCCAAGAGCTAAACAGAAAATTTCAAAGATCAGCCTGAAAAGATAAAGCCAAATATTACAACAAAATGTGCAAAGATCTGGAATCAGAAAATCAAAAAGGAAGAACACGCTCAGCATTTCTCAAGCTGAGGGAACTGAAGACAAAATTCAAGCCTCAACTTTCACTATTAAAAGATTCTCTGGGCAAATTATTAAATGATGCCGAAAGCATCAAGAGAAGATGGAAGGCATACACAAAGTCGTTGTACTAAGAGGAAATGGTTAATGTTCAACCATTTCAAGAGGTAGCATATGAACAAGAGCCAATATTACTGAAGGTGGAAGTCCAAGGTGCATTGAAGGAACTGTCAAAGAACAAGGCACCAGGAATTGATGGAATAAGAATTGAAATCTTTCAAGAAAGTGAGGCAGCACAGGAGGCACTCACTCATCTCTGCCAAGAAA
>NW_006408871.1:425728-436745 GCF_000296735.1 Chrysochloris asiatica | reverse complement strand
GATCAATTGCAAGGATGTTTCCTTGGGGATTATGGCCTGCTTCCAATATATTGGACACTCAGGCAAAAATTGTTTGCTTTCTGTTGGGTCTGTATCTTCTATTTGCCTTGTCCTTTGACCTCTGTTTCTTGGACTTGAACTGTTGGCTTGCTCTATTTTCTGCTGACTCCAGGAACCATCAGTAGACTGCTTTCTTACCTGTTGGGCCTGCCTGCCTACCGGACCTGCCTGTCTGCCTATTGATATTTGTTCATCTGACATGTACATGGACTTTTCCTTGGTATAAACTTCTCTTTATATATAAATGCATATACAAATTTTACTGGTTTTGCTTCTCTAGAGAATCCAGCTTAAGGGAGCTGTATTGTCTGATGCATATATTATCACAAAAGTATAATTGCTTAATCTGGGGTTGTGGGGACAGATTTTTATTGTTTTTTTTTTAATAGTATTAAAATTTAATGTTAAGATTTATGTCGCTTAAATTTTATGACTGACAACATGTTCTGTGAAAACATACCCATGTTCAGTAGATTAGACTGAATATTAAATGTCCAACACAGGGTCTGACACATATTCGAAAAATCAAAACTGCTGCTTTTGAGTTGATTCTGACTTACAACAACCAGCTGTTGTAGTGTAGTGGTTATGAGTTGGGCTGTCAACCTCAAGGTCAGCAGTTTGAAACTACCAGCGGTTCCGTGGGAGAAAGATGAGGCATTCTGCTCCTGTAAAAGATTTACAGTCTTGGAAACCCTGTGCAAGGCCACTATGATTTGGAGCCGACTCCATGGTACTTAACAACAACAACAACAAAGGATACAGTAGAGTTGCTCCATAGGGTTTCCAGACTGTAATCTTTGTGGAAACTACCACATCTCTGTCCTGTGATGTGACTGGTAGGTTCTATCTATCAACTTTTTGGTTAGCAGTTAAGCATATAATCACTGTGCCATCAACGTTCCTTTTCTGACATGGCCCATCACTACTTGTGAGTTGATTTAGACTCGTAGTGACCCTTTTGTAGTGGTTGTTAGGTGCTGTCAAGTCGGTCCCGACTCATAGTGACCGTGTATAGGGTTTCTAAGGAGCAGCTGGTTAAGTTTGAACCACTGAC
The DNA here is from genome assembly GCF_000296735.1 of Chrysochloris asiatica. Taxonomy (NCBI): domain Eukaryota; kingdom Metazoa; phylum Chordata; class Mammalia; order Afrosoricida; family Chrysochloridae; genus Chrysochloris; species Chrysochloris asiatica. The sequence continues at coordinate 435,628 of NW_006408871.1, read as the reverse complement.
CTTGCAGTTCAAACCAACCTTGCAATCCAGTGTTTTATCCTACAGAGCCCACCAGGCGACCCTTTGGTGGGGGTTGTGTGCCATAGAATTTGTCCCAAATCATAGCAACCCTGTGTAGTTTCCAAGGAGCAGTTGGTGAGTTTGAATTACCAAATTTGCGGTTCACACCAACCTTGCAATCCAGTGCTTTATCCTACAGTGACACACTAGGCAACTCTTTAAGGCAAAGTAAAACTGCTTCTTAGGGCTTCTGGACTATAATTTTTAATGGAATTGGGCAGCCTCATTTTTCCTGGTGAGTTTGAACCACTGACCTTGTGATTAGCAGCTTGATGTCTAAACCACAGTACCACCAGGGTTCATTTTATGACACATATTCCACCTAAACCAACTGCTATTGAATTGATTCTGACTCGTAGTGACCCTGTCTAGGGTTTCTGAGGCTGTAAATTTGTATAGGAGCAGAAAGCCTCATCTTTCTCCCAAGGAGTGGCTACTGGGTTTGAACTGTCTACCTTGTGTTAGCCGTCCAGCACTTATTCTACAGCATTATTAGGGCTCTTCTGATACATTGTTGTTGTTAAGTGCCTGTTAGTCACCATGTATAGGGTTTCCAAGGTTGTACATTTTTGGAGAACAGAAAGTCTCATAATTCACATGCAGAGTGGCTGGTGGGCTCATACCATTGATTTTGTGGTTCAAAGTCCAGTTCTTATCATATAGAGCTACTGTTCTTACCCTGATACATATTGTTGTTGTTAAGTGCTGTTGAGTTGAGTCACTTCCGACTCATAGCGACCCTGTAAAGCGTTTCTAAGGAGCAGTTGATGGGTTTGAACTTTCGACTTTGTGGTATGAAGTCCAGTGCTTATCTTTCAGTGCCACATTTATTAAATAACTGCCGAGTGAGTGAATGAATGAGAGAAAATAAGGAAGAAAGAAGGGATGATAAAGTGTTGATATTTGCTTGGGAAAATGGTAAACTATGACATATTTGAATCCTGGTATAGCACAGATAGTATAAGCATTGAACTGTTAATGTATAGGTTGGCAAATCTACCAGCTGCTCTCAGAAACTCTATACAGTTGAAGAAGACTCAATGGAATACAACAATAAAGAGATATTTGGAGCACTGGTATGGCACTGTAGGATAAACATTGGATTGCTAATTGCAAGCTTGGCTGTTCAAACCCACCAGATGTTCCTTGGAAACCCTATACAGGGTTGCTGTGAGTCAGAACCAATTTGATAGCACTTAACAACAACATATGACATTTTAACCCATCAAGAATAGTGCAAAAATTGTTAAGTGCCCTGAAGGCCTTTCCAACTCATACCTTATGTAGGTATAGCTTCCAAAGAGCTTTTGACCAGTTTGAATCACCAACCTTGCGGTTAGCAGTCCAAGTTAAGAGTGCCACAACAAGACTCTGGAGCAAAAAATAAATACACCCAAAACCCCACTGCCATCCAGTAGATTCTGACTCATAACAACCCTATATACAGTTTTTGAGATTGTAAATCTTTACTAGAGCAGAAAGTCTCCTCTTGGATCCATCAGTAGATCCAGCAGATCTACTGGCATTTTCAATCTGTTGATCTTGTGGTTAGCTGCTTAATGCATAACCCACAACACTAGCAGACCTTTTTAGAGTAAAAATTGTTGTTGCTGTTAATTGCACTTAAGTTGGTTCCGATTCGCAGAGATCCCGTATAAGCTGTAAATCTGTGCAAGAGCAGAAAGCCTCATCTTTCTTGAACCATCCAGCCAATGCCTTGTAATACACATACAGAGCCACGGTGCTTACTAGAGTAAAAATAGGAGGTGCCGTATATGAATAAAGCTTTAGGAATATATTGCTACTGTAGTAGCAATAATTGTTTTATCTTGGCCATTCCTGAATTCCTTTCCCACATAACAAATCAGCAAAATTGTTGCTTTTAAAGAAATTATTTTGCTTTAGACCACACAGTGTTTGCTTCTGGTAATCAAGTTATCAACTTTCCATGCACCAATGTTGTTGTTAAGTGCCATCGAGTAGATTCTAACTCATAGTGACCCTGTATAGGGTTTCCAAGGACCGGCTGATGAGTTTGAACCACCGATTTGGCAGTTCAAACTGACCTTGCAGTCAAATGCTTATCATACATCACCATACCAGTACTCCAAATGCAAACCTCCAGTCCAGTGACACACAGGTGGTGGCTTTGTGGTGGCTTTATTAGAGGTGCATTAGCCAGGAATTGAACCTGGGTCTCTGGCATGGGAGGTGATGGTGGTGGTGGTGGTGGTGGTGGTGGTAGTTGTGTGCCATGGAGTTGGTTCCATTTCTAGCAACCCTGTATAGGATTTCCAAGGCTACAAATCTCTATGGGAGCAGAGAGCCTCATTTTTCTCCCTGGAATCAGCTGGTAGTTTTGAACTACTGACTTTGAGGGTAGCAGCCTGACATCTCACTAGTTATGTAAAATGCAACAATACTTATGTAAAATGCCCTCCTTTATCCTGTTGGGCATCTACTACCTCTGCTTAGTAAGATATACTACTGAGGCAACAGTAAATATTCTTTAGATCAGTGATGGCAATTTAAGCTGTGAAGGGACAGATGGTAAATATTTTCAGCTTTAAGTTCCCTTCAGTCTCATTATAACTTCTCAACTCTGCCTTTAGGTATGAAAGCCGTCAGAGACATTATGTAAACAAATGAATGTGAGTGTGTTTCAGCAAAACTATTTGCAAAAACCTTCTATGAGTCATATTGCCTCACAGATTGGAGTTGGACAACCAAAACTCTAGAGAAAATACTGGAGGGATATATAAGTTCTATATACTAAAATTCCAAGCCATCAAGTCAATTCCAACTACAGTGTCTCTATAGTATGTAGTAGAACTGTCCCATAGGGTTTCCAAGGTGATAAACCATTACAGACATAGACTGCTCATTTTTCTCCCTTGGAGAATCTGGTGAGTTCAAACACTGACATTTTTTATGCTTACAGATTAGTGCTTTATCCATGGCACAATTATGGTTCCATAAAATTCTCTATAAGGCTCTAAATTTGCATTCCATTTTCTTTTTTTAAAAAAAAAAGATAAGCAAAGATCAGCAGTCGAGTTTATACAAATGGGCCAACAATTGTGTCTACAATTTCTATTCTGCACTGGACATTTCCAAACTCAGAGGCAAGGCCTGTGGACTCTAAGTTTGAAAAGAAACTGCTTTAGAGTAATAGTTCCTCTGAAATAATGCTTCCAATATTTATTTTACATGAGCAAGATATGTTTGAGATAAATTTGGGCTACTTCCAAGGTAGCTCTAGGGACTTCTGTGGTATATCTGTAAGTGTTTACAAGGCAGAGGTTGCAAATTATTTTTAAACCAGGAAAAGCTTGGTAACTGAATGCTTCCTCATTGAGCGGGCAATGATTCCCCCAAGAAAAAACAAGCACACTAAGAACAGCCTGACCACTTCAACAGAATGTTAATAAGTTCCTGCATATGTGGTAAGTGTGGCTATGGGAAAGAAAGAAGTTTTTTGTCCTGCTCTATGCTTCTAACCATATGCATGTGCTATATTTACATGCTTCAATACTGTGTCATTAGCACTCTAATCTAGTTTTGGGGAAAATATGTCAATAAGAAATCTTAAGCTAAATTAATATTTTATGAATAACATGTTTTTGAAAAAGCCTACCCTATGATCTCTCTTAATGCAATGAGAATTAAACTATTTCATTCATTCAAGGTCTGATGCTTGGCAACCTGGCAGAGCATTTTCCCAGCATTCTGACACCCTACTATTTGGGTTCTATGACAGTCTATAATCAGAAACCGGTCTACTTCAAGAAAATGTTTCATGTCTTCTGGAATACTTCATTGGAAGCTGAACGTGATATGGACTCAGTACCTTGCAAAACAGTGAAGAGAAAATCAGAACAGTGGTTTCAAAATTGTAGGGTATATAAAAATCACCAGGTAAGCAGTACAGATGTTTGGCACTTGTCTCCAGAAATTATGATTGCAAAAATCTGAAGCAGCGATTAGGAATCTACATCTTTTATTCATCATTGCAGGTAATTCTGAGGCAGTTGGTACACAAGCTTCACTTTGAGAAATACTGATTTTAAAGTTTACTTTTTTGTGCTTTATGGATCTGTAGCAAATAGCTCGTTGGATTAGAAATTGTATTTTACCTTTGGGTTACCTCCAAAATTTTCTCTGGTGTATGAAAATTTTATGATTTAAATTGTGGACTCCATTCAGCAAGGGCCCTACTGGCTCACGCATTTAACAATAATACCATGGAAGCTACAATAAAGAGGCAGATGCTTGGCTCCTGCTGTTCATGTGTTAGAAATGAACATATTAAGCAGCAAAATTCAGAATGAGACTGGATGAAACCTAATCAGTCAAGTTAGTTTCCAGAAATATAATCCATTCCTATGAAAGAAGAACAATAGTGTGCAAATCATTAAAATCATTACATCAGTCAAGAATTTTAAGAAGAGATTTTTATGTTTCCGCTTTTGCTTTATATATAGCAATGCCACTTAATCTTTTAATTTTCTTCACTGAATGCCAAGACAAAACTCTAAGAATGAATTAAAATGAAATTCCTTCAGTTTCACACTTAAATCATTAAGCAAATTTAGTGATAATCACTGGGCTTTTGAGGAACACAGAACACATAGCCTAGAGATATATACTGTTGTTTTGTGGTTAAAGAGCTGTCATTATGGCCCCTAAATGCTTGTTTTTCTTCTTTGAATAATTAGGCAAATATTTAGAAGAAATGCAGCTCATTAAGTTGTAGTCTTAGCTTCTTTATTTCCTTTCCTTTCATCTTCCTTGTTTATTTTTTATCTTCTCTTTCTACCTTTTCCTCTGCTCCATCCTCCCTCCATTTCTCTCTCCTTTTATTTTTTAAAATGTGCATGTTTAAGGAACAATGTTAAATTCTGTAATAACATGTAGTAGTGAGGTTCTAGTTCTTTAATTTTGATCCTATTTTTGTATAACATAATGTTTAGCAAATATTTTAATTTTCAGTTGTAGAGTAGTGGTTACAAATAGGGCTGCTAAACTCAAGGTCGGTAGTTCAAAACTACCAGCTGTCCCGCGGGAGACAGATGAGGCTTTCTGCTCCTGTAAAGATTTACAGCCTTGGAAACTCTGTGCAGGGTCACTATGAGTCCAAACTGACTCCACAGTACTTAACAACAACAACAATAACTTAAATTTATATACTTTTTATCAAGAACAGAGAGAATGTGCAAGGTATACTAGTTGTAATAGCTTCAAAAGTTTGGTTTACTAAAAGTAGTGTTGGATAAGCAGAGGAAGCATACCTTTTTATTATTTTTTTCATAAGTGATGATGTAAATTTAAAGTACCATATTTTGAAACTGAATTTTGCAAGTTTATTTGACTCACCCCTTTTGATTTATTAGTATAGTATATGTGGAGTCCTGTTAATGTGCTGGACTGCCAAGTTAGTTTGAACCACAAGGTTCAAGCTTACCAACTGATCCTCAGAAACCGTATACAGGGTCACTATGAGTCTGAACTGACTCCATGGCACTTAACAACAACATATCCTATTATTGTTGTTGTTGAGCGCCATCCAGTGGGTTCCGACCAAGAGCAACTCTGTATAGGGTCTCCGAGGAGCGGTTGGTGAGTTTGAACTATTGACCTTGCAGTACTGTGCTTATTTTAAAATGCCACAAAAGGACTCCATGATAGATATGTTGGTGGTTATGGGCCATAGAGACAGGTCTGACTCATAGCGACCCTGTACAGGGTTTCCAAGGCTGTAAATCATTATGGGAGCAGAAAGCCTCATCTTTCTCCCATGGAACAGCTGGTAGTTTCGAACTGCTGAACTTATGGTTTGCAGCCCGATTCGTAACCACTATGCTACCAGAGAGCCTTATGATAGATATGATAGAGGGATAAATAGGAGACAGATAGATAGATATGATCAATATGATAGATGGAAAATGACATATAGAGATCATAGATAGATATGATAGATGGATAGATAATTGGTAGATAACAAGAGAGATTTACTCAAGGAAATGTCACACACACACACACACACACACACACACAGAGTTCAGGTGGCAGGCCGTAGACCTCTGCTGGCTTATGTCCTAAAATCTGTAGATCAAGTGATGAGAAGAGTGCAAGGGGAGAAAGGAGAAGGGAGGAAGAGAGAGAGGGATACACCAGAGAAAAAGTCTGACCTTCTAGTAATTAACTGCTCTCAAAAATAAATTGCTACCTTCCAAGACAGAAACTCAAAGGGAATGCACAAGCAGGCATGTAAGCTTGCTAGCAACCACGTTGGTCTACTGGTGAGTTGAAGTGAGGGAAAAGCAGAAATGAAGATATGGCTTGATTCAACCAGGTTACATAGATTCCAACAGACCTGGAGATGAGAGAGAGAAGAGGAAGAGCTGGTTGGTCTGCAGTGTGGTAAGACCTGGGGACTCCTGGGCCCATGGACAATGATATAGCCATAGAAGGCCAGAGCTAAGAGTGAAGTGTACAGCTGATATGAAGTGAGGGGCATCAATTCTTCTACGATCTTCTTTATTCACTGTCCAGGTTTCACATCCATATGAGATTATTGAAAATACCATGGCTTGGGTCAGGCGCACCTTAGTCCTCAAGCTGACATCTCTGCTCTTCAATACTTTAAGAAGTTCCTGTGCAGCAGATTTGCCCAATGCAATACATTGTCTGAGCTCTTGACTGCTGCTTCCATCAGAAAGATATTTACCTATGCTTTATTGACTACACAAAGGCTTTTAACTGTGTGGATCATGACAAGCTATGGATAACATTGAGAAGTATGAGTATTCCAGAACACTTAATTGTACTTCTGAGGATCTGTACCTGGACCAAGAAGCAATTGTTCAAACAAAGCATGGGAACACTGAAAGTTTTAAAATTGGGAAAGGTGTGTGGCAAGGTTGTGTTCTTTCACCATACTTATTCAACCTGTATCCTGAGCAAATAATACGACAAGCTGGGTTCTATGAAGAAAAACATGGCATCAGGATTGGAGGAAGAATCATTAACAACCTGTGATATGCAGATGATACAACCTTGCTTGCTGAAAGTGAAGAGGACTTGAAACATTTACTGATGAAGATCAAAGAAAACAGCCTTCTGTATGGGTTGCATCTCAATGTCAGGAAAACAAAAATCCTCACCACTGGACCAATAAACAACATTCTTATCAACAGAGAAAAGATTGACGTTGTCAAAGACTTCATTCTTCTGAGATCAACTATCAACACCTAAAATGAGGGGGCTATAAAGGCATGAAGTTTTCAAGAGGGAATATAATTTCAGAGTACAGGGGAAGGTGAAATCCCAACTGAATAGTTTTCATCGTGTGTAGATGGGTCTGGAGAAAAGAGATGCGGGTAAGATTCTTATGATTCAAAAGTAATTGTTTTCATGACTAATGGCAATTGTCACAACTGTAAAGGTAGAAGATTTGTAACATAAAGCATGGAGTAGTTAATCTTGCATTCCAGAAACAGAGGACCCTAGTACCATCACGGGAGGAAAACATCAGCGGAATGTGGGACCCTATCCAGAGAAGCAGCGATATCAAGAGATGGAGGCAGAGATGATGATAAGGATAGATAGAGCAGCTGAGGACTCTAGACTCATGCAAAGAGAAAGGCTGTGTGCTGGCAGCCAAGAGGCAGGCTTGTAGAGTATGCCCTTTGGTTATTTAAATTATTATATATTCCTGAATGCTTTTGTGTACATCCAACCCCATCCCCCCAAACAACAACAACAACATAGGGTATAGAAGCAAATACTGTTGAATGATGATGCATGGATGGGATTTTAACAACTGCAATGAAACAATGAGTATAAAACTGATGTTCTCCCATGTAAACTATCACTCAAAACACAATGAAAACCCCCCAAAAAACAGCAATTTTCTGATGCTTGTAAGAATAAACTGGTTCAGGCGCTGACAATGTCCATACTCGCTTGAGCCCATTGATGCTACCAGTTTGTCAACCCATCTCACTGGGGGTTTTCCTCTTCTTCTCTGACCCTCCACCTTACAAACATGATATCCTTCTCCAGCGACTGGTCCTTCCTGACAACATGTTTGGAGGATGAGAGACGAGGTTTGGCCATCCTAGCTCCAAGGAGCACTTTGGCTGCACTTCTTTCAACACAGATCTGTTGGTTCTTTTGGGAACCCATGGTACTTTCAATATTCTCCTCCAACACCGTAAATCAAAAGCATCAATTCTTCTACGGTCTTCCTTGTTCACTGTCCAGCTCTCGCTTGCACATGAGGTTGTTGAAAATACTATGGCTTAAGCCAGGCACACATTAGTCCTCAAGTTGACATCTTTGCTCTTCAAAACTTTAAAAAGGTCTTGCACAGAAGATTCGCCTAATGCAATATGTCATTTGATTTCTTGACTGCTACTTCCATAAGTGTTGATAGTTGATCCAAGAAGTTTGAGCTATGATAGCCAGACAATTATAACCTCCATCCATTGTTTCTGGTTAATAAGGATCTCAGTATTTATTTCTGGAACTCAGGATTACAGTATATACCATCCTCAGAACTTGATTTCTGACTCCCACATATCTGTTCTAGGTTCTCATGCTAGTCTAAATCCAACTTTGAAGTTGCTCTAAAAATTTATTGTAATATAGAGATCAAGAGGAAAATAACTCTCCCATGAAGAAAACTTAGAGAAACACCTTGCCAAAGTTGCAGTGACTTAAAGAAATTAACATTAACCTCCAGCATGAGGCAGAGCAACAAATACTAGACTAAGATGAAGAGACCTGGCAGGGTTATTGAGTGATCTGCAGCAAGTCACTTCATCTCTTTGAACTTCATTTTTGTTGCCTGATCTCTTATCTTGAGATAAGAAAATGAATTCCTTTTTATGATGATCAAACAAGATAATCACCCTTAAACTGTCTTTTGAACTATACAGTATAGCATAGTGTGTGGTGTTATTGTTCATAATTTGTTAGTTTATTTTCAGCAAGTTTAAAAAAATAAATTCACCTAATTAAATAATGATATTATCCCAAGAGAGAATTCAATGAGAAATTTGACAAGCATTTAATAAACTGAAAATTGTTGGAACATTAACTTAGTACAAAGATACGTAACAAGCAAATATATTCCTTATATTAAACTACTGTATTTACAGTTTTTATTTTTCTGGGATAAGGGAAGAAAAAGAAATTCTAATGTCTGGGCTATTTAGAAACGATTATTTTGTAAGAGACATAGGAAGCATGCATTTTGGCAAAATACTGTATATGATGGCTTCAAAATTCACAGGATCCCAGTATATTTTCATTTCCTTTCATTCCCAAACACTTGTAAGTAAAAAGCAAGATCATTTCTTATTGCCAGCAGGAAGGTGTGGGGTAAATTTTGTCATTTTGAGTTTTGGAAAAGTTCTTCTGAGATCCAAAAAAAAGCAGAGAATTAGTAATGCTTTTGATAAGAAACATTTGGTGAAGTTGCCAAAGAAAAGGGTCATTTATCCCTCTTTATCCCAAGGCAAATGGCGCACTATAAGTAGAGGGTAATTAACAGCAAAAGTAACATGTCAATTGCAAAGATCAGATTCACATCATGGAATGTGAATTCTGACAAAGTTTGAGAGTTCAGTGCCATGATGTTTAAAGAAGAATGCACTGCTGAGATCTTGTATTTGGGGCTATAAAAGCAGGAAAGTTTTCTGAATCCTGTACAGCGTCGCTATGAGTCGGAACTGACTCCACGACACACAACAACAACAACAACAAAAGCATTCTGGATGTACTTTTGATGGACATTTTATAAAATGAGAGTTTTTAGATAATTCTCAGTGT
>NW_006408871.1:421831-425628 GCF_000296735.1 Chrysochloris asiatica | reverse complement strand
ATTTGATGTTTGTTATTTTTCTATTCATTGAGCTCTTCTGGCTATCTCATGTAAAACAAGTGATTGGCTTTGTGGTTTAGCATAGTTGGCTGCCCACTGTAGTGGTTCTGAGTTGGGCTGCAAATCTCAAGGTCAGCAGCTTGAAGCTACCATTTTGTGGCAGAAAGATGAGGCTTTCTGTCCTGTAAAGATTTACATCGTCAGAAACCATACACAGGATCTCTTTGAGTTAGAAACGACTCCATGGTACACCACCACCAATACCACCACCACCACCACCACCACCACCACCACCACCATCATTGTTTTTTAAAAGATATTTGGAGTGAAATAAACTAAAAGAGCCATCAGGGTTCTTGTTATATGGTACAATTCTAGAGAAAAAAATCCAGGTAATTTCCTTTTGTTACGTAAATCATTTAAAGTGACTTAAATGATTGGATGAAGTAGAGAAAATTGGAATATGATGAAATGTTTGCAAGAGAGGAAAGAACAATGTACATAGATTATATAAAATGAAGAGGAAGTGGTCAAGGACAGAAATGTGTGCATCAAAAAATTACCCAGTTGCATTGATTGAGTATTAAAATGTGGCTCTATATTTTCTACTAGTCAATAATTTCTTTTTTGTTGTTGTGGTTTACTGTTGAGTTGTTCAGACTCATAGAGATCCTGTATAGGGTTTCTGAAGCTGTAATTTTTTATAGAAGCAGAAAGTCCATTTAAAAAAAAATGCTGAGAAGATTTGCAGTGTTGACTTATAAGATAGTAACAGTGGAGGAACTAGCATTCCTCACTTTTGGTGATAAAAGATGCTATAGAAAGCTAGTTGTCAAAATCTATCATTTTGTAAGTTGGAAAACACCAAGTGAGGCTGTGATGTCAGTAGTTGTTGTTTGTAGGTGCCTTGGAGTCAGAACTGACTCATAGCGACCTTATGCACAACAGCCTCTAATTGTTGCCACACTTGAGTCCATCGATGCTGTCACTTTGCCAATTCATCTCACTGGGGGTCTTCCTCTTTTTCTCTGACCCTCTACCTTACCAAATATGATATTGTTCTCCAGTGACTGGTCCCTCCTGACAATATGTCTGAAGTATGAGAGATGAAGTTTGGCCATCCTGGCCTAAAAGGAGCTCTCTGGCAGCACTTCATCCAATACAAATCTGTTTCTTCTTTTGGCAGCCCATGGCACTTTCAATATTCTCCTCCAACACCATAACTCAAAGGCATCAATTCGTCTATGATCTTCCTTATTCACTGTCCAGCTTTTTCATGCATATGAGTAGAGTGACTGAGAAATCCAAATTAGAAACTCAGAATCCTGACCTCATTGCAATTCTGGATTTTATTCTCATCAGTAACATAACTGTGTTCCCTTTAAAAATATGAATGCTCAGGTTAAAAAAAAAAAACAAAAAACAGGAAAAAGTAAAAAGAATTAATTAGCTTGCAAAACTTGAAGTATGATGTAATTGTCATCGATTGAATCCTCCTAGCATTTTATAATCCCTCTAACCTGGGATGATATGCAGTGTTTTTTGTTGTATTTTGCTTTTCAATCATGCTCAGTATTCTGCACTAAAACAGTCTTTTTTCCTTCCCTCTGCCTGATATTCCACACATTCACTTACAACTCTTTGCAATGAAGGGCTTCTTGACATCTGTTTTGAATCAGATTTTCCCCTAATTTTTATGTATGCCCTCTTGTTCCATCATCTGCATTAAAATTCAAAAGCAGACATGTTCCATTCCTTGCCAATTTCATCTTTTGTACAGTCGATCTATAAAATCTATCTTTTACTGTCTTGTTTTGCAGATCTCCTCTGTAAGCATTTGTCTTCTTGGCATTTCTTTCTTTCACCTTTGACCTGAAATCAGGCATCATTTTGGGTCCTCCTGTTGGCATGTCAATGACTAAAGCATCTTCTTGTCAAAGAGAGGTAATCAAGTTAGCAATCCAAGAGAGATCTGTGCATTCTCACTTCTCAGATTTGCAACACCTTCTCATCATTTCCTCAGTGCCTTTTCTTATTTCTGTGGTGCTTTAAAAATCATTCACCTACCCAATGAAGACATCTGGATGTTTGAGAATATGTCTAGTTTTATGTTGTGTATGTGTTTGGCTTTTTTATAAAGGGAGATTTCAAACCTTCTGTTCTTGTTCATTTTTACAGGATTGATAAAATTCTTAATTTGAATGAAATCAGTCCCTAGCAAGGTAAACCTTCTGGAAATTTTGTTAGAAACATCTGTGTGACATCATTTTTATCCTGGCAAGCAGCTTTCCTCAATCTCTGCCTTCTCATGGCTTTGCTGAGGGATTCAGTTTAATTAAGGAGGACAGAAATCTGCTTTGAATTGCCAAATGGTGCTGCTCCGAATTTTTCAATCTGCTCAAAAGTACTCTGGTTTTTGCAACATATCATTGAGGAATAAAAGATAGAATTTTGTACTATCACTGACTGTCCTGCTACTTGAGGTAGTAGGTTTTGAGAAAATTGCATAATGAGTGGACTTCTAGATTCTATATTCTATTGTTGTTGTTAAATGCTGCTGAGTTAGTAATGACTCATAGTAACACTATATATAATTTTCAAGGAGAAGCTGGTGGATTTGAATTGTTGACTTTGTGGTTAACAGTCTCCTGCTTATCTTACAGTGCCACACCAAGAGTCCTTCTGACTCAGAATGACCCTATATAAGGTTTCCAGGACTCCAATTGTGGCACAGTTGGATAACCACTGGACTGCAAACTACAACGATGGCAGTTCAAACCAACTAGCAGTTCCTCAGAAACCCTATACAGGATTACTATGAGTTGGAACTGACTTGATGACACTTAGCAACATGAAAAGGTTTCCAAGGAGCAGCTGGTAAGTTTGAACTATTGACCTTAGGGTTAGCCATTCAATGATTATCCTATAGCGCCACACCAGTACTCCATTGTTGCTATTGTCAAGCGCCATGGAGTTGATTCCAATTCATAGTGACTCTCTATAGCGTTTCCAAGGAGGGTTGGTGGGTTTGAATCACTGATCTTGCAGTTAGCAGTCCAGTGCTTATCCTACAGTGCCATTGTTGTTGTTACATGCTGGCAAGTTGGGTTTAACTAAAAGCAAACCTGTATAGGATTTCCAAGGAGTGGCTGGTGAGTTTGAATCACGAACCTTGTGGTTCAAACCAATCTGTGGTACAGTGCTTTATCCCATAGTGCCACACCAAGACTCCACACATAGTGTCACCATTAGTAGGCAATTGAAGAACAAGCTACTTAGCGTATACTGTTTTTAGCCAGTATACATACATTAAGGAGCTCCACTGATGCTGTAGGATTAGTACTGCACTGTCAACCTCAAGGTCAGCAGGTCAAACTAACCAGTGGCTCTGAGGGAAAAAAGAAGAGGCTCTTTGTTCCCATAGGGATTTAGAGCTTCAGAAGCATCCAAATAGACTTAATTTTGGTTATACGTATGTCTTTTGGCTATACATATATAATTTTTATCTTGTACCTATAAAAGTCCTAGTGGCACAGTGGATAAGCACTCAGCTTCTAAATGAAAAGTCAGTGGTTCAAACCCACCAGTTACTCCATGAGAGAAAGATGTAGCAGTCTGATTTCATAAAGAAAGTATGAATCTGGGAAAATTGGAAGTTGTCAAAAATGAAATGGAACACATCAACATCGACAACTTAGGCATTAGTGAGCTGAAATGGACTGGCATTGGTCATTTTGAATCTGACAACCACATGGTTTACTATGCAGGGAATGACAAATTGAAGAGGAATGGTGTTG
>NW_006408871.1:413831-419539 GCF_000296735.1 Chrysochloris asiatica | reverse complement strand
ATGCTGAAAGTGCCATGGACTGCCAAAAGAACCAATAGATCTGTTTTGGAAGAAGTGCAACCAGAGTGCTCCTTGGAGGCCAAGATGACTAGGCTTCGTCTCTCATACTTTGGACACATTGTCCAGAGAGAACAGTCGCTGGAGAAGGATGTCATTCTGGGTAAGGTGGAGGGTCAGAGAAAAAGAGGAAGACCCTCAATGAGATGGATCGGCCAGGTGGCATCACTGATGGCGTCAAGTGTGGCGGCGGTAGTGAGGTTGGCCCAGGATCGAACATTGTTTCGTTCTGCTGTGCATTGGGTCACTATGAGTCGGTTCTGAGTCGATGGCACCTGACAACAACAACAACAACAGTATTGGGAAATCCTATAGGGATAGCTCTACTCTGCTCTTTATGGTCACTGAGTCAGAATTGACTCAATGATAATACATTTTTGTTTATAGAGATGTTAAATGATGTATTGTTATTTTCTTTTCTTTTTTTTTTGAGCTCACCATCTAATAAGAAAGACCATATAACCAAGTGAAAAAAACAAACATGTTGATTGTTTTAAGGATGATCTTTAAGTGCCGTGTAGAGATACTATTCACATATCTTCACAAAATGATCTTTATTACTTTAAATTTTATTTTCAAGTTCTGTAGTTTCAAACAGGCTTTGTGGAGGAGGCTCACCAAATGTTTTGCAGTATCTTTGTTCTCTACTTCACTTTCTTCAAACATCTGAAAATTAATTTGTTTTATAGAACCAATGATTTATTACTCTTGGATTTGATTCTATTTCTAGAGAGTAGGCAAATTTAAAACATTTTGTTTTGATTTTCATTTTGTCTCTCAAGCTACTATAGTTATCTGGTGACTATTTTACGTTGTTCTTGATTTGTTGTTGTTGGTTAATAACAGTGGCAATTGCTTTCTTGATAGACTAGAAAAACAGTCTCTGATGATGGAAAATATATTATATTGGGTTTTTATTCTAGTAAGGGGTAAAACTATTATAAATTTAACCATATTCTTCTCTTGGTATATATAAATGCACACACATTCATATATAATTTTGTATGTCTAATAATATTTACATAATTATTTATAATTTCTTATATTTCACTAAACATTTTAGGAGTAACACTATGATTAGAATTTGTACCTAATTTTTAATATGTTGACTGTTCTTTTAATTGGTCTTCAAACACATATACATAGCCCTAGTCATCTTTCTTACTGATAGGAAATATCAGGAATATAGGAAACAATGTAAAAGTGATAATTAGTGGAATATTTAGGAATCATCATTATTGAGCAGGGGTCAGCAAACTACAGTCTGTGGGCCAAGTATGGCTTGATAACAATTTTTATAAATACTTTTAATAGCAAATAGTTTTATTAGTTTATTTATTGTCTATGCAAGATTCTGCACTACAATAGCTAAGACAAGTAAGTTCTACATGTGGACATGCAAAGGCTAAAATAGTTACTATCTGAATCATTAAAAAAAAAAGTTTTCCAATCCTTGTCTTGAGGATGACTCAATTTATTACCTTATGCATGTACATTGCAATCGTGAAGGCCAAGTTAATTTTGTTTCTCTTATGGTATATGAGTGCTTGATTGCCTTGAGAAAATTAGTAACATACATAGTTTATAAAGCTGCTGATTTTATTTAAATGAATATATTTCAAATTGCTGTGACAAGGTGGCCAAGTCCTGATTGATACAATATGTTTAGTATTCTTAGTAGGTAATGATATCATGATCTAATAACACTAAGATCTTTCCCCCAATTATCAATTTCTTATAGTCTTTATTATTGCAATAAGTAAGAAAGTATTGGGCAGGTCTAAAGAATTGATGCTTTTGAGTTATGGTGTTGGAGGAGAATATTGAAAGTTCCATGGGCTGTCAAAAGAATCAGTAGATCTGTGTTGGAAGAAGTGCAGCCAGAGTGCTTCTTGGAGGCTTAGATGGCCAAACTTCATCTCTTATACTTTGGACATATTGTCAAGAGGGACCAGTCGCTGGAGAAGGGTATCATGTTAGGTAAGGTGGAGGGTCAGAGAAAAAGAGGAAGACCCCAACGAGATGGAATGGCCATGTGGTAGCATCAATGGACTCAAGCATGGCAACAGTAGTGAGGTTGGCCCAGGATTGGACAGTGTTTCGTTCTGCTGTACATAAGGTCGCTATGAGTCGGTACCGGCTCAATGGCACCTACCAACAACAAACATTGTAATTCCATTTGCACAAGTGAGGTACAAAATTCATGACTACATCAAGAAACCAAGGCTTCTTTACAGAAGAAGGCTTCCCATGGCTAGGAGAATTCTCATTGTGACTGCCATGAAAATTCATGTGAATAAACATTCACTTCCCTCATCATGTCTTCTACCTAGGTCATTCATTTTCATAGACTAATGCTATTATAAGATACAGTGAAGAATAACCTGAAAACAGGCAATGATAGCAGGCTAGTAGGATAGTCAACTAATATTTTGAACTTATGGGGCCCCAGTATGATGCTGGTTATATCAGTTACAAAAATATCCCCAGGCTTACCATACCTTTGATGCTTGTTTCTTTGGTCTCTTTAAAATGGCAAACCCCTACTAGAATCATTGTCTTGTTAACACTCTTGTGGACAGACACTAATTTCATTTACAGAAAAATTAGCAACCGCACATAAACTCCAGATTTATAGATGTATTTGTGACAAGTCTTTGGTTGTATTTAACTAGCAGAAAATTAAATAAACTTTTTTAAGAATTGAAACATTTTAGAGATGACATATCTGTTGATTGTCACTTTTGTCATCAATTTTTCCCTAAGTAATGTGACTTTAAGTTTATTGACTTGAAGCAATTATAAACTCTTTTATATATTTTACAACAAATTAAATTTGTATGTATATATACTTTAAGTTACAAATAAATCTATTTTATTATGATTTTGAACTATTGTAAGTCAATTTCTTATTCTGTACATAGATGTCAAATAATCATGGTCACAGGAGATATAATTATTCATTTCTTATTCATAGTATATCAAGCACATTAGATGAAAAGTAATCAGGGAGTTGATACTTTGTGTACTGCTGTATACAGGAATAGCACATTCTATTTATGGGTTCTACTGACAAATGAAATCTGGTGATTATAATGAGACAAAAATAAAGGAACTGATTGTTTTGGCTCAACTCTTTAGATAGTGCTAAGTATAAAATTGCATCAGGAGTGTAAACTTTAGAGGATGTGGATAAAAAGAGTTAAAAAATACATATCTTCCACATATTCTACATGTAAAACTGTAACCATATCATAATAGAAAACATATGTGGTATCACTAGCTTGACTTGAACTATTGAGCATGCACACAAACCCTCTTTTCTAGCATTTCAAATAAGGCCATGAAATTTAAAAGTTGTTTTAAAAGTGTATATGTCAAACCAATTTGATGATTAATAGTATCAGAAAACAAGAAATAATTAGAAGTCTGGAAGAAAACAGTGTCATATAAACTTTGAACCTTGGATTAATATATAAGATGATGACTTTCAATAATAATTAGGTTAGCACTAGAGCAAATTTTTCCTAAGTGTCTGAATCATGTTAATCTTGTCTGGATATGATTAGCCTATTATGACAAGACTGTGAGGTCATTAAGGAAATTAACATATCCCAGGTGTGTTATTCTACTGGCATAATGCCACAGTGAAAATGTGTTTATTCATCTGAAACCAAGAAAAATATAATTTAATTCAGATGTTCAAGATAAAACCCATTTCCAAACTACTAGTGGCATTTCCCCCCATTGGCACCAAAAAACAAAACCTGAGCTTTTAATAGTGGTGGTGACTAGGTGCCATGGAGTCGGTTCCAACTCATAGCGACCCTGTACAGGGTTTCTGATTGTGTAAATCTTTATGGGAGCAGAAGTCCTCAGAACAGCTGGTTGTTTCGAACTGCTGATCCTGAGGTTAGCAGCCTGATGCATGACCACTACTCTGCTTTGTTGTTGTTAAGTGCCTTCTAGTGGATTCCGACCCATAGCAACCCTGCATAGGGTTTCCAAGGAGAAGCTGGTGAGCATGAACCACCAACCTTGCAGTTCAAAGGACTTTGCAGTCTGACACATTAGTCCAAAGCGTCACACCAGCACTCCCCACACTACCTTAGTAAATCACAAATCTATTTCACAAAAGTAGTTTTTTTTTTTAAACTTCAATCAACTTAGTGAATGAAGAACATAATAAACTTTTGGCAGTTTATTTGAAAAAAAAAATATTAGTGGAGGGGAAGAGGAATGAAATTTAGGTTAATGAGCTTAAATGCACACATATTTTTCTCTGATTTATTTATTAGTTCAACAGATATTTTTGAGTTCTTCCTATCTGTCATTTTCTGTGACTAAATATATATTGATGAGTAAAACATCTTTCAATTCCCTTTTAAGTTTTTCTGCTCTGAAAATTAAACATTTAATCTTATGAATAACAACATTTTAAAATAAAGTTTGTATTCCCAGTTATTTGATTACTATATTTTGTTTAATTTATGAATAATATATTTGAAGCATTCTGGAACAATTACCAATATGTAAATTTAAGATGCAGCAAATGCTTTTTTTTTTTTGTAATGTGAGAACATACTGGTGTTTCCTCTAGAAAACAAATACCATAAATTTAAGATAGTGTGTATTTTGATTTAAGTTGGAATTGTTAAAGAGCTCCTCTAAAGTTTTCTGTTGTTTTAAATCTTTGAAATTTTACTACTCAATTAGTATTGCTCATTTTTAATGCTTTCAAAAGATTCTCTATTACCTTATTTTCTCAATTTCTTAAATAAGAAAGGGAAATTGACATTTACCTAATGGTACAATGCTCCTGTTTATATATAAATAAACCATATTTTTTATAGCACAATGTATAGGAATGCTAAGTTTGAATATACTGTATCTGTACAATTAAAATTATTTTGTGTTACTTTTTTAAAGCAAGTCTATTTTTAATTCTTTTAAGTTACTTTTATCTGTTTAGTCTAATACTAGTGAATGGCAGTTGGAAAGAAAAAAGAAAAATATACAGCAGGAATTTAACTTTTACTTGATTACATTGGAGGAAATATTTTACCTTTTAAAAACACAGGCGTCTTTTAAATTATTATCTTTGCATCACAAGGTGTTCAGACGTCAGCCTGGAAAATGTGATCCAGAATTATAGTCTTAAATACTTCCTAACCTCTCTCGTCTTAATATTCTTGATTAATTCCATCAAATCAGGCTCTGTTTTTCCTTGCATTTTCAGGGTAAAACAAATATTCTGCTGAATATTGGCCAAATCTAAATGGTCATAATTTCCCCAATTTTTTAAAACAGAATACGGTGAAAGTGAGTTGGTCCTTAAATAACAATTTTATTATAAAATAGTTTGGAAATATGCTAACATCTCTGGTCTATAATTTAATGTATATTTTAACATTAGAACTTGTACACTAAAATTGTTTTTTACCTTTGATTGTTAGTCTATTAGAAAACGTTTAAAAATATATACAAAACTTTAAAAAACACATTTATAGTACTGGTTTGGTGTATATGAGTCCTGGTGTGGCGTTGTGGGCTAATGTGTCAGATTGCAAAGTTGTTTGAACTGCTAGGTCGGTGGTTCAAGCTCACCAGTTGCTCCTTAGGAATCCTATACGGGGTCCCTATGGATCAGA
>NW_006408871.1:407994-409394 GCF_000296735.1 Chrysochloris asiatica | reverse complement strand
GCTATAGGTCAAACCAATGCCACGGCACATAACAACAACATATATGTGTATTGTATATATATATATATAATACACATATACATGTCATGTTGGTGATGTACAGTCTGTTCCAACTGCTAGTGACTTTATGTACAACAGAATGAAACCCTGCTGGACTCTGTACCACACTCAAGCTATTCTTATGTTTGAGACCGTTGTTTCTGTTACTGAATCAAGTCTTTGACAAGTTCTTGTCTGAATCCTTCTTGTTGGTGTTTCTACTTTTTCATTGGCCCATCACTTAAGCAAACATGATGGCCAATCCAGGAACTGGTGTTTCCTGACAACATGTCCAAAGAATGAGAGAAGTCTCAACATCTTTGCTTCTAAGGAGCATTATGGCTGTATTTTTTCAAAGACAGATTTGTTTGTTCCTCTGGTAGAACTTTTAATATTCTTCACAAACACCATAATTCAAATGCATCAATTCTTTCTTACAATCTTCCTAATCCATTGTTCAACTTTCCTGTGAATATGAGTCAATTGAAAATACCATGGATTGGGTCAAATTCCCCTTAGTCATAAAACTGAAATCTTTGCTCTTGAACACTTTGAAAAGGCCTTGTGCTGCAAAGCCTAATGCAATACAGCTTTTGATTAATTGAGTGCTGCTCCCATGAGTGCTGATTAATCGAACTCACCTTGACATCTTTGATCTGTTTTCTATTAATCATGATGTTGTTTATTGGTACAGGTATGAGGGTACATTATTTTCTTTACATTGAAATGCAATCTATTATTAAGGCTGTAGTCTTTGATCTTCATTAGTAAGTATTTTAAGTCCTCATCACTTTCAGCAAGCAACTTTGTGGCATCTCCATATCACATGTCATTAATGAATCTTCCTCCAATCCTAATGAAATGTTATCTTCATGTTGTTGTTAAGTGCCATCTAGTTGCTTCTAACTCATAGCGACCCTGTATACAGTAGAATGAAATACTGCCCAGTTCTGCATCATTCTCAAAATTGCTGCTTTTCTTGAGCCCATTGTTGCTGAGACTGTGTCAATCCACATCTCCCTCTATTTCTGTCCCTCCACTTTACCAATAATGATATCCTTACCCAGGGAATGGTCCCTCCTGATAATATGCCAAAGTTTTATAGATGAAGTCTGGCCATCTGTTGTACCTTTACCAGCATGGATTTTTTTGTTCTTCTGGTACTTTTAATATTCTTCTCCAACACCATAACTCAAATGCATCAATTCTTCTACAGGCTTCATAATTCATTGTCCAATTTTCACATGCATATGAGAGTACTGAAAATACAATGGCTTGTGTCAGGCACAACTCAGTCCTCAAAATAACATCTTTGCTCTTAAATACTTTAATGAGGTTTTAGGCAGCAGATTTGCCTATCA
>NW_006408871.1:404981-407481 GCF_000296735.1 Chrysochloris asiatica | reverse complement strand
TCCTAGACTGAAAAGTTAATCTCTCCCCTCCTTGCTATAAAATGTCCACCTTTACATTTCCAACCCTCACAATCAGTCCTGATAACAATTATTCACTATTGTGTCACAAGAGACCCATCTGTATTTCATTCATCAGTCCTTCCTGGACAGGCTGGATACTATTCACTGGAGACTCTACCTTCCTCCACATCCTTTGTATCTAGGTTCCTTCTTGAAAGCTTGTCAGCCAGTCACTTCTTACCTTTGTATCCCTCCCCCCATTTTGGGTAGCCAATGTCCAAGTTGCCCATCCCCGTCTACTCTTTGTGTGGAGGGGGTGGCCTACCATAATATGTTATTTGATGTCTTGATTGTTGCCTCCATGGATGGTGTTTGATGTCTTGACTGTTGCCTCCATGGGAGAACTCAAAGTCCACAGCCTTTACTATGGATTGACCACAATGTAAAGAAAACAAAAATTCTCACACACAACTGCACCAAAAATAGCATAATAATGGAGAAAAGATTGAAGTTGTCGAACACTTCATTTTGCTGGGATCCACTGTCAACGCTCCTGGAAACAACAGTCATGACACCAAACAACTTATTGCATTGGGCAAATTGCTGCACAAGACCTCTTTAAAGTTTTCAATAGCAAAAATATCAATTTTTCTGAATATACATATATATAGTGTGCCAGATTCAAGCCATGGTGTTTTCAATAGTCGCATGTGAAAGTTGAACAATGAATAAGGAAGTCCACAGAATAATTGATGCATTTTTGTTATGGTATCAGAGAAGAATATTGAAATTACCATGGACTGCCTGAAGAACAAACAAATCTGTGTTGGATGAGTTATAGCCAGAATGCTCCTTAGAAGCCAGGATGGACATACTTCGTCTCTCATTCTTTGGACATAGTATCAAGAGGGATAAATCTCTGGAGAAGGACATCATGCTTGGTAAAATGGAGAGTCATTATGAAAGAGAAAGACATTCAATGAGATGGATTGACACAGTGGCAGTAACAATGTGCTCAAGTATAACAACGATTGTGCAAAGTGTACAAGACACAGGACCATGCAGTGCTTCATTCATAGGATTGCTACGTATGAGGTCAGGTGTACCTTAGCCCTCAAAGTGATACTTTCACTCTTGAAAACTCTAAAGAGGTCTTTTCAGCAGGTTTGCCTACTGCAATATTTTTTCTTTTCTTTTCTCTACATCAAAGACTGTGGTCTTTGATCTTCATTAGTAAGTATTTTAAGTCTTCTTCACTTTTAGCAAGCAAGGTTGTATAATCTGTATACGCTGTTGTTTAGTGCCCACTAGTTGGTTCCCACTTATATTGATCCATATAGGGTTTCTGAGGAACTGCCTGTGGGTTTGGACTGCCGATCTTGATTTTGTAGTTTGAAGTCCAGTGTTGATCTTACAGAGCCACATCTGTATATTGAGAGTTCTCATCTGTGTACTGTTATTAAGTGTTGTCAAATTGGTTCTGACTCACAGAGAACCTGTATAGATTTTCTGAGTAGAAACTGGTGAGTTTGAATCACTGACAATGTAGTCCAGTAATTATCCTACCAGGAAGTTGTTAATGAGCCTTCATCTAATCCTAATGCCACGTTCTTTGTCACATAATCCTGCTTTTTGATTATTTGCTGGGCATACACATTGAATAACTAGGGTGAAAGGATACAACCCTACCACACACTTTCTCTGATTTTAAAACATTCAATATCACCTTGTTCTGTTTGAACAATTGCCACTTGGCTTATGGATAGATTCTTCATGAGCACAATGAAATGTTCTGGAGTGACCATTTTTCACAATGCTAGCCACATAGTCTAAAGGCTTTGCATAATCTCTAAGTCACAACTAAACATCTTTCTGATATTCTCTGCTTTCAGCTGAAATCCATCTGACGTCAGTAATGATATCTTTAGTTCCATATCCTTTTCTGATTCTGGCTTTAATTTCTGGCATTTCCCTGTCAATATACTGTTGCAATGATTTTTTAATTACCTTTAGTCAAATTTTACTTGTATGTCATATTAATGATATTGTTTGATGATTTCCACATTCTGTTGGGTCACCTCTCTTAAGAATGAACATAAATATGGATCTCTTCCAATAAGTTGGACAGGTAACTGTCCTCCAATTTTTTTGGCATAGATACCTGAGTGCTTCCAGTGTTGCATTGTTGTTGTTGAAAGATTTAAATCAGCAAATGAAGGTTCCAAAAGCTTTACTCCATTTTCATCATTATAGTCAATTTCACTTTGAGGAAAGAGTTCTTCACTAGTAGGTTTATGAGTGCCTTCCTATCTGAGGGCATTCAATGTATACCACACTCGACTATGTGTATATATATATATTTGTTGTTGTTGTTAAGTGCCATCAAGTCAGTTCTTTCCCATAGAGACTTTGTATAGGGTTTCCGAGGAGCAGGCTGGTGAGCTTGAACAGCCAACCTTGCAATTCAAACAGCTTTGCAGTCTGGCGCATTAACCCACAG
>NW_006408871.1:395839-404202 GCF_000296735.1 Chrysochloris asiatica | reverse complement strand
TTATTTAAATTATATATCCATATAATGTATATAAACTTTTGACACTCCAAAGGTACCCTACATTCTTACCACTGGAACCTGTGATTAAACTATGTTACGTGGCAACAAGGAATTTAGTTGCCAATGGAATTAATATATCAATTCAGCTAATCATAAAATAAGCAAATTATTCTGGATTATATTGTTGGATCCTATGTAATAACAAACCAAAAAACTAAATAAGCCAGACTCATTGCCAGTAAGTCAATTCAGACTCACAGCCACCCTCTATGGGACTTCTGAAGCTATAAATCTTTATTGGAATAAGCAACCTCAACTTTCTCTTGCCTCATGGCTTTTGGGTTTGAATTGCTAGCCTTGTGACTAGCAGTCCAGTGCTTATCCTACAGTGCTACCAGAATTCCTTAGTAATTACAAGTGTGGCTCTGTGAGATAAAGCACTGAACTGCAAGGTCATTTTGAACCATAATGTCAGTAGTTCAAACTCACCTACTGCTGCTTTGAAACCATATAGTGTTTCAAACCTATAGGGCCACTATGGGACAGAATTGAGTCGATGGCACTTAACAAGAACAACAACAATTACAAGTTTCCTTAACTTTAAAAGAGGTAGGTAGAAATTCAGTCAGAATTATGGATTGTGAAAAATACTCAATCAAATATTGCTGGCTTTGAAATTGGTAAAAAGGGCTATGAAACAAGGAATGATAGCTGCATCTAACAGATGGAAAAGGCAAGGAAATGGAGTCTCCCCTATAGCCTCAGGAAGAACATAGCACTGCTGACACTTACACTATAACCAGTGAGATTCATTTCAGACTTCTGGACTCCAGAACTATAGGGAATAAATTTGTGTGGTTTCAATCCACTGCATTTGTGGTAATCTGTTACAATAGGAATAGGAACTAATGCATTTAAAAATAAAGATTGTTGTTGTTGTTAAGTGCCATCGAGTCAGTTCTGATCCATAGCAACCTTGTATAGGGTTTCCTAGGAGCAACTGGTGAGCTTAAACAGCCTACCTTGAGATTCAAACAGATTTTGCAGTCTAGCACATTAACCCACAGAGCAGCACTTTAAATTGTGAATGGAAGTGAATGATTTCTATACCTGAAGAATAAAGATCTTGCAAAAGAATAGTTGAGAATAAGAAGGCTACATATGACTCTTTCTTCCCTTCTCTACTGCCTTCTAGTCAATTCTACCTCACAGAGACACTGTAGGACAGAGAATTTTACCATAGAATTCCCAAGTCTGTAATTCTTACGGAAGCCAACTGCCTCATTTTTCTTCTGTAGAGCAGCTGTTAAGTTGGAACTACTGACCTTTCAGTTACAGTCCAATGCTTAACCAACTACACCATTAAGGCTCCTCTTGTCTACCCTTTAGGATTCATAAATAAATTTGTTTTCTTTCCCAGAATTTCCTTCAGATCAGTGTGCATCATATGGCAGGCAGATTTCATCCACAATTGGGAAACAGCACACAACTGTAATGTAATCTCCTTAATGCATTCTTTAGAAGTAGTGTGACCTAATTTGCTAAATGAGCTTTCAAGTTTCCACTATATTTATTTTATTTAGTTTTTCACCAATTTGTGGCTATTCCTTAGGGACTTTACTATTTATTCTTCCTTTAATCTGTGAAATGGGAGTAATCCTACTCATATGTCCCGTGTAAGATTGGAAGTTTCTCACTGCAGACCTAATGTGGTAGATAAATCAATTGCATGTTTATTTTCTATAACTAGAGAAAGCTAGTCTATAAGTATTTCTGATGCTTTGATCTTATTCATTGACATACTGGTTTTCAAGGACTACATTGTTTTCTTTTTCTCTATTTTTGTTCACATGCTTAAATTTGCTTTATTTGGGCTCACTGTTATTTTCATGACAGCTAAAGGACTGTGGTAATGACCTACCGATTTCACTGTGGCTATAATAGCTTCCATTCTTTATTTCCTGGGTCCCTTTCAGCAGTCATGTTGAAAGCAGTTTTATTAAGACAAAGCAGATTTGATTTCTTGGAAAGATTCTTGGGAACATTGTCACATGAACTTTACCAAAGTCTGTATCTGATAAACAAGGCCCTTATTCACATACAAGCAAGAGGATGAGTAAGCTGGCACAGCTGAAGAATAGGCCAGCAGCACATAGAAATGTCTTCTAGTCATTAGGCCATCATAACGGCTGATTAGTTTTCTACCATGAATAGCACCTAATGGTTTCACTAGACTAAGGATTCTCCAACAAGTGTTGGTTCTGATTCACAATGACTCTGTATAGGATTTCCAAGGAGCAACTGGTGTATTTGAATGTCTGACTTTACAGTTAGCAGTCCTGTGCTTATGCTATAGCACCACACCAGGACTGCCTACCAAACAAGAGGTGGTCTGCAATTATGATTTTTTGCCTTTAGGATGATATGATATAAACCAAACCAAACTCACTGCTGTGGAGTCTATTTTAATTCATAGCCACCTTAGAGGACAAAGTAGAGTTGCCCCATAGGGTTTCCAAGGCTGTAAATCTTTACCAAAGTCAACTGTCACCTCTTTCTCAAAAACATGGTGTGACTGATGAGTTCAAAGTGCAGATCCTTTGGTTAGCAGCTGAGCACTTAATCACTACACCACCAGGGCTCCACTATTGTGTAGTTGTTGTAGTCAAGTGCTGTTCCAACTCATAGTGACCCTGTGAGTCAGTTTGAACCACTGAACTTTTGGTTCACAGTCTAGTGCTTACCCTATAGCACCACACCAGGAGTCCAATATTTTAATGAACTTTAAAAATCGAACCTGCCTTTCTTTTATAACTGATACGAGGAACAAAAAATCTTAAAAAACGAATAGGGGAGGAATATTTTGGAAAAAGAGGGTGAAAATAGTTGCACACTAGAAGAATGTAATCAATGACACTGAATTGTATATGAGTTAATTGTTGAATTAGTGGATGTTCTGATAATTATAGCGCTGTTTACTCTCTCACTACAATAGATTAAATTCCACTAGGAGCTGGCGCATAGACATATTGATAGGCAGTTAGTTTGGTGAAGGAGAGGCCAAACCTCAAACTGCCAAGAAGCATTGTATTAAATCAGTATTGTGGTTAGGCCGTGAATACAATTATAGCATTCTAAATTGTGGGAAAGGGGTTTTTAAGACCTAAGGAAGGAAAGAGCAAAAAAGACATCAACCAAAGATTGGACAGCACAACTAACTAAAAACACTGAGGGAGGCATTAAGTACAATCAACCTGAATCACTGATGAAGGTACAGAAAGTCAAACCCCCTCCAACTAGTGTATAAAAAGCCTAGTCTAATTAGCCAGGTAATCATCTGAAAAGATGAGGAAGGAACTGGAAGTCAAACCCACTTCCTGTTGCTAAGTGCTCCCAAGTAGGTTCCAATCCATAGCGACCTTGTATAGGGTTTCCAAGGAGCATCTGGTTAACTTGAACCACCAACTTGCAGTTCAACTGGACTCTGCAGTCCAGCGCATTAACCCACAGTTCCACGTTTTCATCACTTTTGAGGTGGAAACCCAATTCTTCTCTCTGTGAGAACATCTATGCTTATTTGTACATAATAAATAATCTTTTTGCTTGCTTAACCCTCTGTCTTTCTGGCTCTTTTTGTGTGCATATTGTGCTTATATCCTATCAATTTTTTGGAGGGACAGTAGAAATGAACCAGGACACATCTTCTCATTCATCCCTTCTGTGACAATACTGCTTTGCTTATCAAAAAATATTAATTATTTAATAGCTAAGATTCTACTCTGTAACTTACAAAGTCTTCATGAGTAGGAATTGACTCAGCAAAACCAGGTATATCTTGTTTAATTTTAAGACATTTCTATGAGTGCTGGTGCAACTCTGTAGGATACGGCACTGAACTGCAAGATTGGTTTGAACCACAAGATCAGCTGGTCAAACTCACCAGCTGCTCCTCGGAAGCCCTATACAGAGTTGATATGAATCAGAACCATTTTGATGGCACTTAACAACAAGTGCATGTATCATACATGTTTAAATTGTGTTGTATTTTGTAATTAAAAACAGACTTTAAGAAAGTAATTAAAGAACATAAAGTAAAAGCCAGACAAATTGAGAGGCATATCATGCTACTGCAAAGGGAGATTTACTATTAGAAAACAGGAATACTTTAAAATCAATTTATACAATTAATTTAATTATAAGCAGAATACTGGTAGTTCCAAAAGTTGGATGATACCACTTTTAAATTTATATGAAAGAATACACATTCTTGAATATTCAAGAATGATTTAAGAAAGGAGAATATTAATGGGAGGTCCCATGTAATCTGGATTCTGAGCGTTACTTTATTTTTACATAAACAATGCGTGTGTTCAAACCCACTAGCTGCTCTCTGGAAATGCTATATAAGGTAGCTATGAGTCACTATGCACACCAGGACACTTAACAATAATAATAATAATGCATGTGCTATCCATTTTTTCATCTGATAACCCCCTGGGTATTATTATAAGTACACTATATCAGTATTATTTTTACATGTTGCTGACTTCAGTTTTTTGTGTGTTTTTTTTTCTGTCCGCCATATTTTATGTTAAGTCTTTGTATTCATTCCTGTTGATCATGAGGTTTGGTTCCCAGCAATCAAACCTCACCAGCCTACACTTGAGTTTCTAAAGCAGCCCTTCACCTTGCAAGATTTCTTCTGTGCTCTAAACTGCTTTCTCCAAATTGGAAAAAAAGAAACCTGTACCATCCCCACAACTGCCAAATTGGAAAAAAAGAAACCTGTACCATCCCCACAACTGCCAGCCCTGCTGGAAACATCTCTTCCCAGGGCAGCTGATCTTAGTCCAGGAGATGCATGGATTTGCTCACCCAGGACCAATTAGGCCAGGCAGGTGCCTGAGGCAGGCACACTACAGTCCTTCTCATTCACTGGCCATTTGAATCTCCTGCTGTGTGGATGCTGTGGGCCAAGCATGAGTCATGGAGTCAAGGGTCAGGAATCTTTTACATCTTGTTTATCTATGAGAACAGAAGGGTCTTGCATCTCCTGTTCAGACAAGTCATGTCTGCCAGGCTGCTCTGTAACCTGGCTTCATGTGGGGCTGGCACCATGGGACCCAGGTATGCAGGGGACAAGATTCCAGCCTGCCTCAGCATCAGACATGCTCAGGCTGTGGTAGCCCTGCATGCAGTCCTCTATGGACCCTCTGGACCCTCTCTGGCAGGACTTACTTTTGTGCAGATTGACTAGAAGGAACTCCACTGTTCTCAGGCCAGACCATGAACTGCCCTAGAGCAAACTGAGCTTCAATTTTTAATTTTCCGGTTATCAGGAGTATTACCAAATACAATCCTTAAAATCTTGATACCAGAACAGTTTTACATAATTTCCTAATTTCAAACTGTTTTATATATGCATGTGTTATTTACAGGGCAGCTCTATTTGTAGAAAACTATGGTAATTCTCTCACCTTCTGTCCTACTTCCTGCTCTTGTTCATTCCAGCCTTCTTGCTGTTTCTTTTTCTTCATTACGCCTTTGCACCTTTATTACTATAGCTGGTTTTCTATCCTTTTACAAAGCTTAGATTTATTCCTTATCTCTGTCAAATAAACCTATCCTGACCTCCCTTTTTACTTCCTTAATCTTGTCTCCTTTCCTCAATTTCTCTTACAGTTTTATTTATTTATTTTTTTACAATATATTCATTGCTTTTAATACATGGTACAGTTGTTTTCCAAGCTTATAATTTAACTTCTGTTTCTCCTTCTAGGATGTAAGAGTCATGGAGTCAAGGGTTAGGAATCTTTTACATCTTGTTATTGCAACTCCTGCAGAACAATGACTAGAAATATTGCAAACAGATATTTGAAAATAGGGTCTGAATAAAATATTATTAATAAAGTAGAGATAATGGAAGCTTATTGCATTTGATTAATAAAGGTTATTTTGAAGGAGTTAGGTGCTGTTTCTGACTCATAGTGACCCTATATTTAACAGAATAAAACACTGTCCAATCCTGCACATCTTAACAATTGTTAACGTTTGAACTCATTGTAGCAGCCAGTGTGTCAATCAACTTTAACAAGCATGATGTCCTTCTTCAGGGACTAATTCTTGATAACATGTCCAACGTGTATGAAATAAAACTCTTTCTGTTCTCACTTTTAAGGAGCATTCTGACTGTATTTTTCACAACATAGAATTTGTTCTATCTGGCAGTTCATGGTATATTTAATATCATTCACCAATATCATAATTCAAAGACATCAATTATTCTTCAATCTGCCTTATTCTTTATCCAACTTTGGGATGATTATGAGGTGATAAAATATACCATGGTTTGAATCAGACACAATTTAGTCTTCAAAGTGACATTCTTTGCTTTTTAACACCTTAACGAAAGTTTTTGCAGCAGATTTGTCTAATGTAATATTTATTTGATTTCCTGACTGTTACTTCCATAAGCATTGATTATTTATCCAAGTAAGATTAAATTATTGACAATTCTAATCTTTTTTCCTTTTATCATGATGTTGCTTTTTGGTATGTTTGTGAGGACTTTTGTTTTCTTTATGTTAATCTATATTCAAGGCCATAGTCTTGGATCTTTATCAGTAAGTGCTTCAAGTTCTCTTTGTTTTCAGCAAGTAAGGTTGTGTCACTTGCAAATCCAAGTTTATTAATGAGCCTTTATCCAATTATGATGCTATATTCTTATTCAAATTGTCCAGCTTCTCAAATTATTTGTTCAGCATACAAAATTAATAAGTATGGTGAAAGGCTATGTCCCCGATGTATACTTTCACTTATTTTAAACCATGCGGCATCCCCTTGTTTAGTTCAAAACACTGCCTCTTGGTCTATGTACAGGTTTTTCATTAACATAATGTAAGTACTATGGAATTTCCCATTTTTCAAAATTTTATCAATAATTTGTTATGATCCACACCGTCAATTGCCTTTGCATGGTCAATTTAATTTAATTTTTAGTAGCACAATAAGAAATTCGTGTTGTGAAAATTAGAAATTGAAATAATATATTTAATAGTGAATTACTTACTTAAAAAAAAAAACTTACTCTGATATTATTCCCAGAGGATCTAATGTATGTTCATTTATTGTTGTTTATTTTCTTAGACCATTCCATATTGACCTATTACCTTTCAAAATATATATTCTCCATAGTTATTTTATGTAACAGTGAATGAATATATATAGTTAAAATTCAAGATAAAGATATGTCTTTTATTATGTGCAGTCACTCTGTAATTCCATGTGGTGTTTGTTTCACTTCAGTTGTGTAACAAATGCTCATAAATTGAATAACTTCAAATTATGTTGCTATTAAGTGACACTGAATTGACTCTGACTCATGGTAACCCTTGAAAGTATGAGAAAATAAATATTTGAATGGTTTAAAGTAAGCAAGCTAGGGTTGTATTCCTTCACCATACCAATCTGTATGCTGAGCATATTATTCAAGAAGAAAAGGGTTTTTGAGGGCTGGCTGGTAGGTTTGAACCACTGACATTGTGGTTAGCAGTTCAGTACTTACTCTACAGCATTGCACTAGGAATCCAGTGGCTTCAAATTGTTGTTTTTGTTATTACGTGACTTTGAGTGGACTCTAACTCATAGAGATCCTATACACAACAGAACAAAATACTCCCTGGCCCTGTGCCATCCTCAAAATCATTGTTATGCCTGAGCCCATTTCTTTAACCACTATGCCAATCCATCTCATGAAGGTCTTCCTCTTTTTTGCTGACCCTTTACTTCATCAAGCATGATGTCCTTCTCCAGGGACATGCCTCTCCTGATAATATATCTGAAATATAAGAGATGAAGTCTTGCCACCATAGCTTGTAAGCAGCATTCTGACTGCACTTATTCCAACAGAGATTTGTTTGTTCTTCTGGAAGTCCATGGTACTTTTAATATTCTTCACAATACTATAACTCAGATGCATTGATTCTTCTACAGTGTTCCTTATTCATTGTCCAACTATCACAAGCAGATGAGGTTACTGAAAATACTATGGCTTGGGTCAGGCTCATCTTAATCCTCAAACTGATATCTTTGTTCTAGAAAGTTTTGAAAAGGTCTAGTGCAGCAGACTTGCCTAATGTAGTATGCCATTTGTTTTCCTGACTATTGCTTCTATGAATGTTGATAAAACATTGGATCCAAGCAAAATGAAGTCTTCGACAACTTCAATCTTTTCTCCATTTATCATGATGTTAGTTACTGGTCCAGTTGTGAAGATTTTTTTTTTTTTTTAATGTTTTATTGTGAATTATGTGATAGTTTACATGGGAGAACATTAGTTTTGCATTCATCCTATCATATATTGT
>NW_006408871.1:392556-394129 GCF_000296735.1 Chrysochloris asiatica | reverse complement strand
GCTCCACCTTCCCCTTCCTCCCCTCACCCTCCCTCCACATCCCATCACAGTTGTGACAATTTTTGTTTCCTTTATATTTAGGTGTGACCCATACTAAAGGCTGTGGTCTCTGATCTTCATCAGTAAGTGCTTTAAGTTCTTTTCACTTTCAGAAAGCAAGGTTGCTTCCTCCAGCCCTAATGCCTTGTTCTTCTTTTCAGAGTATTGCTTGAGTAATATGCTCAGCATGCAGATTGAATAAGCATGGTGAAAGAATACAAAGCTAACACACATATTTCCTGATTTTAAACCATTAAAAAAATTTTTTATTATACTTTCCATAGGTAGGTAGAGATCATGTTGACTCTGTAGGATAACAACAGCATAACAACTTGAGGTCTTTAAATTTGTGAGAGATGAAATTTTCTGCCCCTGCCAAGATTCACAGCTTGGGAACCCCTATACTGGGTTTCTGTGAGTCAGAACTGACTCAATGGCATTTAACAAAAAGTCCAGCCACACTTTAGCTGGTCATCTGTTCAGGGTCTCATAAGTCTGCAGTCTGGTTGTTGGCCAAGGCTGAGGTAACATCTTAGGCTCAGAGCTCTCTTATAAGTACCAAGAGTTTGTCAGAACAGTTAATTTCTTTGAACTCAGGAAGACCTCCTTCATCAAGGTCAGCCAGCAATGAGAATCTCTCTTTTAAAAGTCTTTCCTTATTAGGCTCATCCAATGAATTCTCAAGAATTTAGAATTTATACATTTTCTTTATAGTTTCTCATAAAATTTCATTCTGTTGTATATAGGGTTGCTATGAGTCTGAAATTACTTGACTGAACTGTAGAATAAGCACTGGATTGCTACCCACATGGTCAGAAGTTCAAACCCACCAGCCTCACCTTGGAAACATTATACAGGGTAGCTATGAGTCAGACCTGATTCAATAGCACTAAACAGATAACAATAAAACAACTAATATCAATCAAGGACAATCCCTTTTTAATTAATTCAAAGCTAACTAGAAAATTCAATTATGGCTACATTATTCTTTCCATCTCAAAAAGTAGTCTGGAAGTAATATTCCATTACCTTTATCACATAATATTGGTTAAAAACCCTATTTTTCTGTCAGTTTGTCAGACTGTGGGGATTTGCATGTTGCTGGGATTCTGGAAGCTATTCCACAGGTATTTTAAATATCAGCAGTATCACCCATAGTGTACAGATTTCAGCTAAAATTCCAGCTAAGACAAAGTTGGAAGAAGGAGAAACGGACTACTTCCAAATATTTAGTCACTGAAAACATTATGAGTGGCAGCGAAAAACTGTTAGACAGCACAAGAATACTAAATATTGAAATATGATGAAGAATATCAGAATATTTTCAGATATAGGTTCAGAAGATGAGCCCCTCAGGTTGAAAGGCATTCAAAATACGACTGGAAAAGAACTGCCATGATAACACAAATGGAGTAAATCTTTCAGGGCCTTCATTTGCTGATGGGGCACAACTCAAAATGAAGAGAAACAGCTGTAAACAACCATTAATAATCATATCATAGGATGTACTAAATATGAACTAGGAAAATTAGAA
>NW_006408871.1:381538-390582 GCF_000296735.1 Chrysochloris asiatica | reverse complement strand
CTCTGGGTTAATGAACCAGACTGCAAAGTCATTTGAACTGCAAGGTCGGTGGTTCAAACTCATCAGCTGTTCCTCAAAAACCTATAAAGGGTCACTATGGGTAAGAACCGACTTGACAGCACTTCACAACAACAGCAACAACAACAACACACACACACACACACACACATATATGAAATGGCTCACAACTGTAGCAATAAGAATGTCCCAAGTGCAGGCCATGCACATCAAGATAGCAGGGGCAGTAGCAGAATGACAGGTGACCAAGGCCTGGGCAGGAGTGCTGCTGAACTGGTGGCTCAGAGCTTACAAACCAAGGTGACAGGCACAGTCATTCAGGGCCCTCCTGTAGGTATCTGGTTTTCCAGGCATACTTGGAGGCAGGCCAGTAGGCAGCACACACTTGAGCAGGCCAAATGCTCAGATTCAAACATGGGAGGTTGGAGGGTGACCCAGATATGAGATAAAGATTCAGTGGGAAAGAGAAGAGTCTTTCGTTCATGGTCATTATATTGGAAGCAGGTCACACCCCCAAGAAAACATGCTTTCCACTGATTGGCTGTTCATAGCCAATCATCGTAGAGTTAACTATTCCTGCTCATAATCATCATAGAATTAACTATCATCTACCAAACAACTGGAAATCATGCCTCAATCAAGTTGACACAAAATTAACTATCACAATGCATTAGACACTAATAACGAAGGAAAAGGCCAGAATGGATGCCAGAAGTGACTCTGAAACTTAGCATAGTGATGCTAAATTAAATGGAAGAAACAAGGAAGTAAAAGAGCTAAACATAAGATTTCCAAGGGTTGCTTTAGAAGACAAAGTTAAATGTTAAAATGAAACATGCAACTATCTGGGAATAGGAAACCAAAAAAGAAGAACACTGTCAGCATTTCTCAAACTGAGGGAACTTAAGAAAGAATTCAAGCCTTGACTTGCAATATTCAAGGATTTAATAAGTGACATATTGAATGATGTGGAAAACATCATTCAAAGATGGAAGGAATACACAGAGTCACTATACCAAAAAGAAATGGTTGATGTTCAAACTTCTCAAGAGATAGCATACAATCAAGTGAAGAAGAATTGAAGGAAGAAATCCAAGGTGCACTGACGGCATTGGCAAAGAATCAGGCTTCAGGAATTATGAAATACAAATTGAAATCTTTCAACAAACTGATACAGCCCTGGAGGCAAAAGCCAACTGATTAAAAGAGATCCATATTTGGTGATGCAATGGAATGTGGACATCATCGGACAATATCATTAATATCATTGTTGTTGTTAAGTGCCGTCGAGTCGGTTCCGACCCATAGCGACCCTGTACAATATCATAGGCAGGTAAAAATTTGCTAAAGATATTTCTAAAATGGTTGCAGCGGTTCATTGACAGGAAACTGCCAGAGGTTCAAGCTGGATTCACATGAGGACGTGCAACAAGAAATATCATTGCTGATGTCAGATGGATGTTAGCTGAAAGCAGTGAACACCGGAATATGTTAATCCAAGCGTTACTGACTACACAAAGACTTTTGATTGTGTGGTTCATGACAAGTTACAGAACACAATTCAGAGAATGAGTATTCTAAAACATTTAATTGTGCTCATGGGGAACTTATACATGGACCAAAAGGCAGTCATTATAACAGAACTAGAGAAAACTGAATGGTTTAAAATCTGGAAAGGTGTGCACTAGGGTTGTATTCTTTCACCATACTTATTCAAT
Source organism: Chrysochloris asiatica (assembly GCF_000296735.1). Taxonomy (NCBI): domain Eukaryota; kingdom Metazoa; phylum Chordata; class Mammalia; order Afrosoricida; family Chrysochloridae; genus Chrysochloris; species Chrysochloris asiatica. Next base: position 388,846 of record NW_006408871.1, on the reverse strand, counting down.
CTGTATGCTGAGCACATATCTGAGAAACTGGATTACTTGAAGAAGAACATGGCATCAGGATTGGAGGAGGAATCATTAACAACCTGTGATATTCTGATGATAAACCTTGGTTGCTGAAAATGAAATGGATTTAAAATACTTGCTGATGAAGATCAAAGACCACAGTCTTTGGTATGGCTTTCTCACCACTTGAGCAATAAATAACATCATGATAAATGAAGAAAAGTTTGAAGTTGTCAAACACTTCATCAGTTGATACACCATCAGCATTCATGGGAGCAACAGTCAAGAAACCAATAGAAAGAAGTATTATATTAGCAAATCTGTTTTTGCAAACTCTATTTAAAGTGTTCAAGAGCAAAAATGTTAATTTGAGGACTAAAATGTAACTGACCCAATCTATGGTATATTCAATAGCCTCATATGCATGCAAAAGTTGAATAGAGACTAAAGAAGACCATAGAAGAATTAATGCATTTGTATTGCAGAAGAATATCAAAATTACCATGGACTGCCAGAAGAACAAACAAATCTGTGTTTGAATAAGTACAACCATAATGCTCTTTGGAAGCCAGTATAGCAAGATTTTGTCTCTCATACTCTGGACATATTGTCACGAAGGTCCGTGGAGAAAATCATACTTGGTAAATTGAAGGAACAGCAAAAAGAGGGAAACCTCTAGCAATACGGATTGGCACAGTGGCAGCAGCAAAGGGTTCAAGCTTAACTATGATTGTGAGGATGGTCCAGAACCCTGGAGTGTTTTATTTTGTGCATTGGGTTACTATTAGTTTAAATTGACTGGACAACACCTAATAACAACAAACAACATTGGTTAGATGAAAATAATGGGTACTGTTGTTGTTGTTGTTATGTGCCATGGATTCGGTTCTGACTCATAGTGACTCTGCACAGGGTTTCTGAGGCTGTAAATCTTTAAGGGAGCAGAAAGCCTCATCTTTATTCCATGGAACAGCTGGTAGTTTCAAACTGCTGACCATGAGATAAGCAGCCCAATTCATAAGCATTACGCTACCAGAGAGTTGCTGTTAATTTGATTCTAACTCATAACAATATGCACAACATAAAGAAAGACTGCCTTGTTCTTGACAGCTCACATTTGTTACCATTGAGTTCATTGCTTCTTGGATTATTTGCTAAACACCAAACTGAATAAAAATTGTGAAAGAATACAAGCCTGGCACGGGTATTTCCTGATTTTAAACCATTCAGTATCTCTTGGTTTGGTTCAAATGATTATCTCTTGGTCTACAAACAGGCTCCTCAAGAGTATATTAATTGTTCTGGGATGCCCTTTCCTTCCTGTGTTATTCATAGCTTGTCATTCTCTACACAGTCAAAAGCCTTTGTAGAGTCATTAAAGCACAAGCAAACATCTTTCTGATATTCTCTACTTTAAGCTAAGATCTGTCTGATGTCAGCAGTGATATCTCTCATTCCACATCCTTGTCTTAATCCACCTAGAATATTTTGAAGTTCTCTCTTGATGCATGATTGCAGCTGTTTTTGAATTATCTTCCGGAAAATTTTAGTTGCATGTGACAATGATATTGTCTGATGATTTCAGGATTTCATTGAGTCACCTCTCTTTGGAATGGGCACAAATATGAGATCTCTTCCAATCAACTGGCCAGGTAGCTAGCTGTCTTCCAAATTTCTTTATATTAGTTTCATTCTACTGCTCTCCCATATAAGTGGTTTTGATTTTTTCCAAACTCTTGGTACAGAGTGGCTTCTTTATCTCTTCTTGTGATAATTCTGAAATTATTGAAGTAAATACAAGCATCACTATTTCATGTTGTTTTCTAATATAATAGTTTCCAAACTTTTTATATTGTAGTACTGTAATTGTTTGTTATAATCAACTTCTTCCTTTATTTTGCTGTATGAAATCATATATGTAAGAAGTTGATATTATATATGACTTTAACTTCAGTGTGGCAAGAGATTATTCACTTTTAATTTTAAGATGGTGAAGGATTCATTACGAAATATTCTTAATAATAAATAGGCACTTAGTTTGAAAAATTCTTAGGTCAAAATTTAAATGATCTATGCATTTAGGTACGGGCATAATAATTGCACTTTTATTCTTCTGGAACCCTAGAGGAAGAAAGAAGGTTATAAATAAGACGAGGGCATAGAATGTATGGCTAATATCCTCAATGAGCAATTGCTTCCTTTGTCATTAGACCAGAACAAGATGGTGACCCGCTATCATTACTGAACATTTTGACCAAAGGTTTTACAGCAGAATCCTAATCAAAAGGGAAAAATACAGAAGAGAATTTCAAGTTTTCATGGACTCCAAATTTCCTTGTGTCTTGAAGGTGAAATAAAGTTCTGAAATAAAAGTTCTGAAACTATTACGCTGAGATAGTTTTTAAGCCTTATACTAAAAATATCCCCTATAGTCTTCTTATAACCAAACAATAGTTTAACTTAACTAGTAAAAAATATCTGCTGTAAGTACTATGCTCTTAAGAACTATTTATAAGGGATAAAATTGAGAACAGCAACTGGAAATATTAGATAGGAACCTTAAGGGGTCAGTGAATTTATGCTAATGATGGAGGAATAATTCAGGTAAGGAGGGTGAGAATGGTTTCACAACTCAAAAAATGCAATCAGTTACTAAAATTATACATGTACAAACTGTTGAATTGGTGTATATATTGCTGTGAATATTCTCAACAACAATAATAAAAAGAATATAAGAAAAATAAATATGCATACAAAATACTAAAGACATCATTTGAACGGAATGGAACCATGGACGGTTGTTGCTGTTCTTGTTGTTTGGTGCCTTTCAGTTGTTCTAACTCCTAGTGTCCCCAGGCATAACAGAATGAAATAGTGCCCAGTCCTGCAACACATTCATAGTTGTTGTTACTAATGAGCCCATTGATGATGCCACTGTGCCAATCTATCTCATTGGGGGGGGGGGTCTTCTCATTTTCCCTGACCCTCCACTTTACCAACCATGATCTCTTGACTCCTCACTTTAGTAAACATTATCATGGTGGTACTTATTGGTCCAATATGAGAATTTTTGTTTTCTTTACACTGAGGTGCATGCTCTACTGAAGACTGGGATCTTTGATCTTAATAAGTAAGTATTATAAGTACTCTTCACTTTCAGCAAACAAGGTCGTATCATCTGCATATGCCACGTTCTTCATATAAGAGAGCTTCTTGGATTATTTGCTCAGCATACAGACTGAATAAGCATGCTGAAATACTGCAGCACACACACTTTCTGATTTTAAAACATGCATTAAACTAGAATAAAACACACACACACACACATATATATATTATAATCTAAGAAAAGATAAATATAATGAAAAGATAAAACAAGACTTTTTAAACCACATGAATTTTAGGAATTTTTCTAAACCTCTTGACAAAAGTAGGAATAAAATGTTTCAATCCCAGATTAAAATAATTTTTATATGTTTGTGCCTAATATGCATGGTGTTGTTAGGTGCTATTGATTTGGCTCTGACTCATAGTAACCCTGTATATAACCAAATGAAATGCTGCCCAGTCCTATGCCATCCCCAAAATAGTAGGTACGTTTGAGCCCATTGTTACAGCCACTATGTCAGTCCATCTTCTTAAGAGACTTCCTCTTTTCACTGACCCTCTACTTTATGAAGCATGATGCCCTTCTCTAGGGATTGACTCCTCCTGGCAGTATGTCCAAAATTGTAAGATGAAGTCTCTTTATACTTGCTTCTAAGGAACACTCTGATTATATGACTTTCAAGACTGATTTATTTATTCAAGATTCTTCATCAATATAATATAAATATTGAAGTTGTCAAGAATTTCATTTTACTTGGCTCCACAGTCAACACCTATGTAAACTGCTGTCAAGAAATAGACTGAGTAAGGCTGTGTGACTGCTGGCAGGAGGATGGCTTACAGAATGTGCCCTTTGGACATTTAAATATACAATTTTCATTTTATATTTCACAAATGAACAAAGGAAAAATATCTGATGTACAAATGCAAAACAAAAAATATGTATATTTATTTAAAATGTATATATTTTTTGTTTCGCATTTGTGCATCAGATATTTTTCCTTTGTTCATTTGTGAAATATAAAATGCAAACTTTATATTTGCGTTTTATATTCACCACAAGGATGAGGTGGGATAACTGTTGTTGTAGGGAGGGGATTTTAATCATAAACTAAGTGTATGATTTGTTGAATGTAAAACTGATGATTTTGTCTGTAAACATACACTCAACTTACAATAAAAAGTTTAAATAACAATAATAATAATAAATGGAATAGAGATGAATGCTGTTGATAGTTGATACATGGAGGGGATTGCAAGCATGTAATTAAGCAAAAAATATGATTTGATGAATGTAAAACTGGTGATCTGCTCTGTGGACCTTTACTCAATTTACAATAAAAAGTTTTTTAAAAAATGGTAAAAAAAAAACAACAAAAAAAAAAACCTCCAAAAGAAATAAAAAGATATATTGCATTAAGCACGTCTGCAAAAGACTTCTTTAAAATATTAAAAAAGCAGATGTCATTTATGTTGGCTAAATTGTGCTTACAAAAGCTATGATATTTTTAATAGCATCATTTGCATATGAAAACTGCATAATAAAAGAGAAAGGCTAACATGTATAGTTTATGGGAGACAGATGAGACTCTCTGCTACTGTTAAGATTTAAACCCTCAGAACCCTATAAAGGGTCACTATGAGTTGAAACTGACTCTATGGTACTTAACAACAACAGCAACAATAATATGCATACTTGGTCACTGGTGTGGTGCTGTAGGATAAGGACTATAGTAATAATTGTAAGGTTGGCAGTTCAAACCTACAAGCTGCTCTTGGAAACCCTATACAGAGTTACTGTGAGTTGGAATCAACACAACAACAACAACAATATGTATAGTCTGTTGCTATTTCAAAGAATATCATCATTAAACATATCAATGCAATCAAGAAAGACAGCAAATACTTGTGTTGCTGTTTTTGTTACCGTATGCTGTTGAGTATGTTCTGACTCACAGCAACCCTAAGTGACAAATAGAATTGTCACATCAGGTTTCCTAGACTGTAATCTTTATGAGAGCAGATCACCAGATCTTTTCTCTCATGAAGGCATGGTTGGGTTCCAACCACCAAACTTTTTATTAGTAGTTAAACACTTAAACATTGTTGCAGTAAAGTTCCTTAAAAAGTTGACCATGAAGTGTATACCAGGAACCACATTTGTATCTTTCAAGTGGGAAGCAAGAATTCTACTACTGAACCAATACTATTTCACAAAAATCTGTGAAATATAAATGTAGGTACAAGTCAGATACTATGTAGGTTACTGGTCATTTTCACAGTCTGGTGACCATGAGAATCTACCTCATAGACCTTCAATTATAGGAGTGTCCATTGAGGGTCCATGCTGCTGTCCATGTGACCTTGACTTAAAGACCACTGAGAGTCTCATTGAAACTTTCTTGACTGTATGGTATTCTAGGATGCTCTGTCCAACCCTTCTTCTGTCTTTCCTTCACTTGGGGTCAGTCTTGCATTAGGTCTGATGCATTTCACAAGGTCCTTTTTCATTTTCTCACTTAGGCATTTTTTTCTTAATAATAAATTCTTTGTATGTTTCATTTGATCTTGAAAATGCTTTTAGGAGAACCTAGACTAATATTGCCCCTTATTTCAATAAAATTACAGATTAGAGTTGTCTCATAAAGGTCTAACACAAATAAGATTTTTGCACACTTTTAATTTCTTTGACCTTTAAAGTAATTATACCATGTGGGAGTTTTAAATCTTTGTTCATTCTCTAAAGGAATCTAATTATATCCCTGAAATGGCAAATATCACTCATGATTATATGCTTTGGCTCAGAGTCATGGATTCTATCATCATATCTTTTCTAAAAGTATAATAGTATGTGTTTTCTATTTAACTACTAAAGTTGTTATCACAATTAATTACATATACCATAGTTTACTTAGTTTATAGTTACTCTGAGTGTATTAGCATGACTTTATGATGACTTATCGAAATGATATCAAATTAGCACTGTGCCTAATAGGATATGGAAATCCAGTATGGATTTATTTAGAAACAAAATTAATTTATTTATAAAATACAAATATTTTATCTATACTTGAGAATTTTTTTTTCCCATTTGTATCATCTGTCTACAATTTTGAACACATTTAAGAAAATAAAACCTGTGCTTCTAATCAGTTTCTTCAGTGTCAGTGTAGTATCCTAATTTCTCCTTTCTATTTAGGATAATATAAGAGTAGAAATACTTTTATGAATAAAAGAGAAAGTACACCTTGTTTTAAGGGTATACAGTATGGATTGCACCTCAGTGTAAAGTAAACAGTAATTCTTACAACTACACCAGTAACAACATGATAAACAGAGACAATATTGAAATTGTAAGAGATTTCATTTTATTTATATCCACAATCAATACTCATGGAAGCAGTAGACAATAAATCAAACGGTGTATTGCATTGGGTAGAGCTGCTGTAAAAGTCCTCATTAAAGTGTTAAAGAGAAAAGATGTCTTTGAGGACTAAGGTGCACCTGGTCCAAGCCATGGTATTGGTATTTTTAACAATCTCATGTGCATGAGAAAGCTGGACAATGAATAAGGAAGACTGTAAAACTGTTGCATTTGAAGTATGGTGTTGTTGTTGTTGTTGTTAGGTAAGAATATTAAAAATAACATGACAGCCAAAAGAATGAACAAATCTGCTTTGGAAGACATATGGCTGGATTGCTCCTTGAAAGCAAGGATGGCAAAATGTTGTCACTCATACTTTGGACGTGATATCAGTGGGACTAACACCTGGAAAAGGATATTAAATATGATGGTTGGTAATGTACAGGATCAACAAAAAAGAGAAAGATCCTCAATGAGATGGATTGAAACAGTGGCACCAAAAATGGGCTCAAATATAATGACAGTTGTAAGCATGGCAGAGGACCTGGCAATATTTTTTCTATTATATATAGCCTTGTAATGAGTTGGAATCAACTCAATAGTACCTAATAACTGCAACATTAGGAAAATCGTTGGATATCATTATGTTAGAGAAAGAGAAAGTTGATTAGAAAGAATTCTTGAAGTTAGTTTTAGTTTTGTAGTTAACTACAGTCAACTCCTATATCTTAACTAAATCAATGCTGATTAATAGGGAATTGTTGTTGTTGCTGTTGTCAGGTGCTATTGAGTCAGAACCGACTCATAGTGACCACATGCACAGCAGAACGAAA
>NW_006408871.1:374367-375937 GCF_000296735.1 Chrysochloris asiatica | reverse complement strand
ATGCTTCACTCTCCACTCTAGTCCTCGGTGGCTATGTCACTGACTCTGGGCTCAAGAGTTCCCAGGTAGTACCAAAAGGCTGGCCAACTAGGTCTCCAACCGAGTTCACAGGAGTCTATTGAACATTGTAGGGCTTAGTTCACAGCTTCAGTGCTGTTTTTCCCTCACTTCCCCTTATCGGTGATGAATGTGGTCACCAATCAGAGCGTGTATTCCCATTGAGTCTTAGTCTTGGAAGAGGATTTGCCCTGAGGGGATCTGACCACTTGCCTTGAAGTTTCCTGGGTGAACAACTTGTTTGTTCTTGTAGTAATCAGTCAGAGTGCTTATATTGTTTTGTATTTTTCCTGTAGGTCTTTCTTTCACGAAATATCTTTTGTTCTTTTAGCTGCTCAATGCTGGTCTGCTTGTCCTTTCAAATGGAAATTTCCCACCTCAGAAGATTCTGGATGGGGTTCAGGATTCCACCAATGGTCTTATGTAATGAAGAGGCTTCTCAGGGAGCCTCCTTCACTGGGCACTTTGTAGCCCCATTTTAGGTATGCAAATCAGTTATGGGCAGAAGACGAACTTACAGCTTTTTATGATGACATGCCTGGCTATTCCTTTCTCTCCCCCTCAAGTGTCTACTTTATAATGTTATGCCAGGGAAACCAAGATTCAAAATACAGCAAGCATCTTAACATTATAGTCCCCCTTTTCCCCTGTTCCAACAATGTCTCAATCCCTGTATCCCAGAGCCCTGTAGTTCCAAGGTTGTGCATACATCATTCTTTACCTCTGTCCCACTTAGCCCATGCAAACTTGCCTAATTGTTTTCCCATCCACTTTGTTCTTCCATTAACCCCCCCTTCTTGTATACTGTCCCCTCCTAGAACCCAAACTATCCTGTGTCTATTCCATACCCTGTGCTCCATCTTCCCCACACTCCTCTCACCTCACCCCCCCACATGTTAGTAAACAGCAAAATATCTTCACCTCCTTTAGTATAGGGTCTTTTTCTTAGTCTTTTGCAGTAGTGGTCCTATGCAGCATTTCTCCTTTTGTGACTGACTAATTTCACTCAAGAATTTAAGGTGGAAAATTTCCATTTGAAAGGACAAGCAGATCAGACTTGAGTGACTAGAAGAACAGAAGATATTTCTTGAAAGCAGAAAAAATTCAACCTCAACTTTCATTATTGAAAGATTCTCTGGGCAAATTATTGAATGATACAGGAAGCATCAAGAGAAGATGCAAGGAATACACAGAGTCACTGTACCAAAAGGAAATGGTTCATGTTCAACCTTTTCAAGAGGTAGAATATGATTAAGAACCAATGATACTGAAGACAAAGTCCAAGGTGCATTGAAGGAATTGGCATAGAACAAGGCATCAGGAATTGATGGAATGAAAATTGAAATCTTTCAGGAAACTGAGGCAGCATAAGAGACACAAACTCATCTGTGCCAGGAAGTTTGGAAGACAACTATCTGACCGACTGATTGGAAGAGATCCATATTTGTGCACATTCCAAAGAGAGGTGACCCAATGGAATGCGGAAATCATCAGACAATCTCTTTGATATCCA
>NW_006408871.1:367912-372941 GCF_000296735.1 Chrysochloris asiatica | reverse complement strand
TTCCATTGTGTGTATGTACCAGAGTTTGTTTATCCATTCTTCAATTGATGGGTACGTAGGTTATCTCCATCTTTTTGCTACTGTAAATAATGCTGCTATGAACATTGGTGAGCATATATCTACTTGAGTTATGGCTCATATTTCTTGTGGGTAAATACCAAGTAGAGGAATGCTGCATCATTAAATATTTATATTTCCTACCTTCTGAGGAAGCGCCATGTTGCTTTCCAGAAAGGTTGGACAATTTCTCAATCCCACCAGCAATGTAGAAGCATCCCAGTCTCTCCACATCCCCTCCAGCATTTATTGTCCTCTACTTTCTTGATCTTTGCTGTTATTACTGTGAAATGATATCTCATTGTTGTTTTGATATACATCTCTCTAATGGCTAGTGATCTTGAACATTTCTTCACATGTTTGTTGGCTGCCTGGATAACTCATTGGTGAAAAGTCTATTCATGTCCTGTGCCCATTTTTTAATTGAGTTATTTGTCTTTTTCTTATAGAGGTGTTGTTGTAGCCTATATATTTTAGAAATGTGTCCCTTGTCTGATGTGTCCTTGCAAAAGATTTTTTCCCAATTTGTGGGTTCCCTTTTTACTCTTTGGGTGAACTCTTTTGATGCACATAAGTTTTTAATTTTTAGTATGTCCCACTCATCTATTTTGTCTACTGCTGTTTGTGTTGTTTTCAAAATGTATGTTAGCATGTATATTCCCTGAACTAGTGTCCTCACATTTGTCCTTATTGTTTTTCATTGTTGTCCTTCATAATTCTGGGATTCACATTTAAGTCTTTAATCCATGTTGAGTCGCTTTTTATATAAGGCGTGACATGAATGTCTTGTTTCAATCTTTTGCATATCGCTTTCCAGTTCTGCCATCACCATCTGTTGAAGAGACTATCACTTCCTATGCAAAATATTTAGGTACTTTGTCAAAAATCAATTGGCCATATAGGGATGGGTTAATTTCTGGATTCTTGATTCTGTTTCCTTGATCAATGTATCTTTCACTGTACCAGTACCAAGCTGTAGACCACTGTAGCCATGTAATAAATTTTGAAGTCAGGGAGTGAGAAGTTTCCAACTTTATTCTACTTCTTAAGCAGTGTTTTGCTTATCTTGAATGTTTTTCTTTCCATATAAAATTTGTAATTGCTTTTTCCATGTCTTTGAAGAATGTTGTTGGAATCTGGATTGGGAATGCATTTTTTGTGTAAATTGCTTTGGGCAGTATTGGCATTTTTACGAGGTTAAGTCTTCCTATCCAAGAGGATGGTACATTCCTCCAGTTTTGTAGGTCTCTTTCGGTTTCTTGCAGTTTCCTTTGTATAAGTCCTTTGTGTCTCTGGTTACGTTTATTCCTATATATTTCATCCTTTGGGCCGTTATTGTAAATGGCATTGCTTTCCTAATGTCCTTTTCAGTGCTGTGGTTTTTGGTATAAAGGAATCCAACTGATTTTTGTATGTTGATCTTCTATCCTCCAACTTTGTTGAATCTTCCAATCAGGTCTAGTAGCTTTGTTACTGAGTCTTTGGGTTTTTCTACATATAGAATCCTATCGTCTGCAAATAGAGAGAGTTTTACTTCCTCTTTGACAATTTGGATGCCTTTAATTTCCCTGTCTTGCCGTATAACTCTTGCTAAGACATCCAGCACAATATTGAATAGGAGTAGAGACAAAGAGCATCCTTTTCTGGTTCCTGTTAGGAGAGGGAAGACTTTCAGTTTCTCTCCATTGTATGTAATGTAGGCTGTTGGTTTTGTATGTTGTTGTTGTTGTTAGGTGCAATCGAGTCGGTACCGACCCATAGCGACCTTATGCACAGCAGAAAAAACACTACCTGGTACTGGGTCAACCTCACTACTGTTCCCACTTGAGTCCATCGATGTTGCTACTTGACCAATCCATCTTGTTGGGTGCAAAAGCCTTTGCATAGTCAATAAAGCACGGGTAAATCTTTTCCTGATAGTCTGCTTTCAGCAAAGATCCATCAGACATCAACAATGAAATCCCTTGTTTCATAGCCTCTTCTGAATCTGGCTTGAACATCTGGAAGTTCTCTGTCAATATATGATTGTAGCCGTTTCTGTATTACCTTTAGCAAAACTTTACTCACATGGGATATCAAAGAGATTGTCCGATGATTTCCACATTCCATTGGGTCACCTCTCTTTGGAAAGGGCACATATATGGATCTCTTCCAATCAGTCAGCTAGATAGTTATCTTTCAAATTTCTTGGCAGAGATGAGTGAGTGCCTCCTGTGCCACCTCACTTTCTTGAAATATTTCAATTTTTATTCCATCAGTTCCTGATGTCTTGTTCTTTGCCAATTCCTTCAATGCACCTTGGACTTCCTCTTTCAGTATCATTGGCTCTGGATCATATGCTACCTCTTGAAACAGTTGAACATTAACCATTTCCTTTTGGTACAGTGAATCTGTGTATTCCTTTCATTTTCTCTTGAGGCTTTCTGCATCATTCAATATTTTGCCCAGAGAATGGTTCAATAACAAAAGTCGATGCTTGCATTTTTCCTTCAGTTCTCCCAGATTAAGACATGCTGAGTGTGTTCTTCCTTTTTGCTTTTCTGATTCCAGATCTTTGCACATTTTGTTGTAATATTTGGCTTTATCTTCTCGTGCTGATATTTAAATTTTCTGTTCAGCTCTTGGACCTCCTCTTTTCTTCCATTTGTTTTAGCTTCTCTATGCTGGAGAGCAAGTTTCAGTGTTTCAATTTCTACTTTGTTGAGTGTTTTTATCAGGAATGGATGTTGAATTATGTCAAATGCTTCTTCTGTATCAATCAATATGATCATGTGGTACTTTTCTTTTTTTATTTATATGGTGGATTATTTTGATCGTGTTTCTGATATTGAACCATCCTGGCATCCCTGATATGACTCCCACTTGATCATGAAGTATTATCTTCTTGATGTTGTGCTAGGTTCTCTGGGCTAGGATTTTGTTGAGAATTTTTGCATCTATGTTCATGAGGGATATTGATCTATAATTTTCTTTCTTAGTGACATCCTTCCTTGGTTTTGGTATGAGGGTTATGCTTGCTTCATAAAATGTATTAGTAAGTTTTCCATCCTCCTCTATAGTCTGGAATGATTTTAATAGAATTGGTGACAGCTCTTCCCTGAATGTTTGGTAGAACTCACCAGTGAAGCCATCTGGGCCAGGACTTTTTTTGGTTGGGAGTTTTTTGATGACCTGATCAATTTCTTCTTTTGTTATGGGTCTGTTCAGGTTTTCTACTTCACTCCATGTAAGTTTAGGTAGGTTATGTTTTTCTAAAAATGTATTCATATTTTCTATGTTTTCAAATGTTTTGGAGTACAATTCTTCATAGTATTCAGTTATTATCCTTTTGATTTCCTTTGGTTCCATTGTGACATCGCCCATGTGGTTTCTAATGCGTGTTTTTTGTGTCTTCTTCCTCTGTTCTTTTGTTAGGTTTGCCAATTATCTGCCAATTTTGTTAATCCTTTCAAAGAACCAGCTTCTTGTCCTGTTGATTCTTTCTATAGTTTTTCTGTTTTCTATCAAAGTTATTTCTGCTCCAGTCTTTATTATTTCTTTTCTTTTGGTGGAAGTAGGTTCCCTCTTTTGGTCTGTTTCTAATTGTTGTAGATGCTGTGTTAATGTGTTAATTTTGGTTCTTTCTTCTTTTTGGATTTGTGCATTTATTGCAATAACTTATCCTCTCAGCACCGCTTATGTCATGTCCTAAAGAATTTGGTATGTCGTGTTTTCATTCTCAGTTGTTTCTAGGAAGTATGTGAGTTAACATTTAATTTCTTCTACTACCCAGTTGATTTTCAGAAGGGTGTTATTCGGCATCTACATATTTGACATTATTTCCTTGGTCTTCCTATTGCTGATTTCTAATTAGATAGCATTGTGGTCTGATAAGATGCTTTGTAGTATTTTGATATTTGTAAATTTATGGAGGTTTGTTTTGTGGCCTAACACATGGTCTATTCTGGAGAATGTTCCATGTGCACTGGAAAATAATTCTGTTTTGAACTGAATGCACTGTACACATCTATGAGTTCCAGTTGGCTGATTGTGTTGTTTATTTCTTCTGTGTGTTTGTCAAGTTTCTTTCTGGTTGTTCTATCCATTTTTCAATGTGATGTATTAAAATCACCCACTATTTTTGTAGATTCACCTATTTCTTTCTTCAAATCTATTACAGTTTGCTTTATATATGTTTAGCTCTTTCATTGCGAGTGTGTATATTTATTGTGGTTATGTCATCTTGTTCAAAATTCCTTTAATCATGAAATAATATCCATCTTTATCTATTATGCTGTTTTTTGCCTTAAAGTTTATTTTATCAGAGATTAGTACTGCTACTCCTGTTCATTTTTTATTACAATTAGCTTGGCATATATTTTCCCATGCTTTGACTTTTAATCTGTTTTTGTCTTTGTGTGTAAGATGTGTCTCTTGCAGGCAGCATATTGAAGGATCTTGTTTTCTTATCCATTCTGCCACCCTCCATCTCTTAACTGGTGCATTTAATCCATTTGCATTCAGTGTAATTATTGATAGGTATGGATTAATGGCTATCATCATGTTTGGATTTTTGTGGTTGTTGCTGCTTTCTTTGTTGTGCATGTCTTCCTTTGCTGAGTTCATGCTTTTTGTTTTCTTTCTTGTGAGTTTCCTCATAGCTTTAATGTTTCCATATTCTTCTTGGATTTTCATTTTCTTGGTATGTTGAGAAATGTTAATTTTCTTTGAGGTTATTTTATAGTCCATTAACTTTTCCCTCCATTTAGTGTAGTCTATTTTATCCTGTAATCTACCTGACCTTCTCACCATCTAGATCTCTGTTTCTATGTGTTTACCTTCTTTTACATTGTAATTGTTTTGCTCATAGAATGACCTCCTATATTCTGTGAGTTTATTCTTATAGTTTTGTTCTGTTCTCAACTCCTCCTTATGTCAATTTAGTTCCAAGAGTTGCTGTCACGTATTCAATCTCTGGTTGTTTTTGGTTCTT
>NW_006408871.1:354458-365748 GCF_000296735.1 Chrysochloris asiatica | reverse complement strand
AGTTTTGGAGCTCTGCCCTGAATGTCCTTTGCCTGGTATTCTGTGGTATTGCTGATGGCAAACCTCACTGTGCCTCCACCCTAGTTGCCATCATACCCCATCTCAAGGACATACATTTTAATGGTAAAACATTGTTTGTTTTTGTTTTTCTATTGATTTTCATGATTTTTAATATCCAGATAGACATTACTGAATTAATGCAAGTGCACACCCAGGACTTTAGAGTGAGTGCTTCCTTAAATTTTGTCCCCTGTATGCATTGCCTGCCTCATCCTTTCCCTAGCTCTGGGTCTTTCTCCGCATTCTTTCTCCACATCTATCTGACATTTGTTTTGTAGGTTAAACTTCATTAAGGAGAGTTCCACCAATAATATATCAGTTTGTACACCACTTATCTGTCAGTTTTTGGTACCTTGGTGGCTTGTGTGTTGCTATGAACCTGAAAGCTCTGCCCCTGATATTTTAAACATGATTAGGGTCCAACATAGTGGACAAGCTTCAGTGGAGCTTCCAGACTAAGACAGATTAGGAAGGAGAGATTACTTTCTCTATGGTTACCCACTGAAATCCTAATGAACAGTGGTGGGACACTGTCTCATATAGTGTCAGAAGATGAACCCCCTTAGTTTGGAAGGCATTCAAAATATGACTAGGGGGGAGTTGTCTCCTCAAAGTAGAGTTAACCTTAATGTTGTGGATGGAGCAAATGTTTCAGAACTTTCATTTGCTAATGGTGTACATCTCAAAATGAGAAGAAACCGTTGCAAACATCCATTAATAACTGAAATGTGGACTATATGAAGTATGAATCTAGGAAAATTGGATGTCATGGAAACAGAAATGGAATACATAAAGGCAGATATGTCTTAGGCATTAGTAGTCTAAAATGGATTGATATTGACCATTTTGCATTCAACAATTATATGGCTCACTTTGCTAGGAATGATATATTGAAGAGGAATGGTGTTTAATTCACTGTCATGAAGAGAATTTCAAGATCTATCTTGAACTAAAATGATGTCTGTGAAAGGATAGTATCCATATGGCTATAAGAAAGAACAGTTAATACTATTATTGAAATGTACACACCAATTATTGAGGGCAGTAATAAAGATATTGACACATTCTACCAACTTCTTCTTATCAATGGAGAAGTGATTGAGGTTGTCAAGGACTTCATTCTTCTTGGATCAACTATCAACACTTGTGGAAGCAGCAGTCAAGAGATTAGGTGACGTATTGCATTGGGCAAATCTGCTGCACAGGAACTTTTTAAAGTATTGAAGAGCAAAGATGTCAGTTTGAGGACTAAGGTGTGCCTGACCCAGGCCATGGTATTTTCAATAACCTCATATGGATGCAAAAGTTGGGCAGTGAATAAAGAAGATCGTAGAAGAATTGATGCCTTTGAGTTGTGGTGTTGGAGGAGAATACTGAAAGTGCCATGGACTGCCAAAAGAACCAATAGATCTGTTTTGGAAAAGTGCAACCAGAGTAGTGCTCCTTGGAGACCAAGATGGCTAAGCTTCGTCTCTCATACTTTGGACACATTATCCGGAGAGAACAGTCGCTGGAGAAGGATGTCATGCTGAGTAAGGTGGAGGGTCAGAGAAAAAGAGGAAGACCCCCAACGAGATGGATCAGCCATGTGGCATCATTGATAGCCCCAAGTGTGGCACCGGTAGTGAGGTTGGCCCAGGATTGGACATTGTTTCGTTCTGCTGTGCATGGGGTCGCTATGAGTCAGTTCCGACTTGATTACACCTGACGACAACAACAACAACCAACTTCTTCAGTCTGAAATTGATCAAACATTCTTTCACTATGTATTGTTATTACTGGTGATTGGAATACAAAAATTGGAAATGAAGAATTAGTCATTGTAGAATATAGCCTTGGTGATAGAAATAATGCTGGAGATTACATAACAGAATTTTGCAAGAACAATGACACATTCATTGCAAATGCCTTTTTTCAAAAACTTAAATACTAACTACATTTTACTACTTAAAGGCTTTAAATTCTGAGGATCATGACAAGCAGTGGACAACATTGCTGAGAATGAGTGTTTCAGAACACTTAATTGTGCTTATGAAGAACATATATGCAGACTAAGAGGCAGTTGTTTGAACCAAAGAAGGAAACATTGAATGGTTTAAAATTCAAAAAGGTTTGTGCCAGTGTTGTATTCCTTCAACATGCTTATTCAATCTGTATACTGAACAAATAATTAAGATAACTGGGTCATATGAAGAAAAACATGGTATCAAGATTGGAGAAAGAGTTATTAACAACCATCAAACTAAGGGAAGCAGGTGTCAAGAAATCAAACAATGCATTGCAATGGGCAAATTTGCTGCACAAGACCTCTTTAAAGTGTTCAAGAACAAAGACGTTATCAGTGGGAGGATTGTTTTCAATAACCATCTAAGCATGTGAAAGTTATACAATGAATAAAGAAGACCATAGAAGAATTGATAATTTTGAGTTGTACCATGGACAGCCAAAATAACAAATAAATCTGTGTTGGAAGAATTACAGCCAAAATGCTCCTAAGAAGCCAGGATGATAAGAATTCATTTTTTTATACTTTGGACATTTTATCAGCAGGAACTAGTTCCTGGAGATGGACATCATGCTTGGTAAAGTGGAGGATCAGCAAAAAAGAGGAAGACCTCCCGTGAGAAGGATTGGCACAGTGGCAGCAGCAGTGGGATCAAGCATAGCAGCAATTGTGATGTTGGTCAGGCAGTGTTTTGTTCTGTTTCATTAGAAACAAATGAAAGAAGATCAGAAGAGTAGTATGGTGACATAAAAAACATCATACATGAGGGAAGCAAAAACTCTTTAAGAAGACGGAAAGAAAGAAAACACTAAAATGGGTGTCAGAAGAGTCTCTGAAACTTGCTCTTGAACATAGACAAGCAAAATCAGCTGGAAGAAATAATGAAGAAAAAGAGCTGAATGAAATTTTCAAAGGGCAGCTCAAAATGATAAAGTCAAGGATTATAATAAAGTGTGCAACTACCTGAGGTAAGAAAACCAAAAGGAAGAACATGCTTAACATTTTTCAAGCTGAAAGGACCAAAAAAAATAATTTCAAGTCATGATTCCCAATATTGAAGGAATCTGTGGGAATATGGAGTTGTGATATAGTGTAGTAGGACAGGCTTTGGACTGCTAACCACAAACAAGGTTGGTGGTTCAAACCAACCAGCTGTTCCTTGGAAATCGTATACAGGGTTCCTATGAGTCAGAACTGACTAGACGGCACTTGAAAAAACAGTGGAAAAGATAATGTTTTCCATTGATACATCAAAAGAATGATGCATCAAATCTTCATTTGGAAGGAATACACAAAGTCACTATACCACAAAGAATTGATCAATGCTCAACCATTTCAAGAGGCACCATATGATCAAGTACTGATAATATTGAGGAAAGAAGTACAAGCTGCACTAAGTGTATTGACAAAGAACAAAAAAAGATTTGAGGACTTGATGGAATACAAATGGAAATGTTTCAACAAACAGATACAGTGATCGAGATGCTTCCTCGTATATGCTCAGAAATTTTGAAGACAGCTACCTGGTCAAACTATTGGAAGAGATCCATATTTTTACCCTTTTCAAAGAAAGGTGACCCAATAGAATGTGGAAATCATTGAACTATATCATTAATATCAAGCTCTAGTAAAATTTTGCTGAAGACAATTCAAAATGATTGCAGCAGTACATGAACAGGTTGTTGCCAGAAATTAAAGTCAGATTCAGAAGAGAAAGTGGAATGAGGTTTATCATTGCTGACATCAAATGGATCTAGGGTAAAAAGAGTATAATAGATGTTTACTTGCACTTTATTGACTGTACAAAGGTATTTAACTATCTAAATCATAACGAACTATGTAGAACACTGAAAGAATGGGTATTACAGAACTCTTAATTGGGTTCATGAGGAAAATATACATAGAACAAATAATTTGAACATAACAAGAAGATAGTTTATGGTGTAAAATCAGGTAAGGTCTAAGCAAGGGTTATAATCTTTCACCATACTTACTCAACCTATGTGCTGAAAAGCTGGATTTATGAAGAGGAATGGGGTATCAGGATTGGAAGAAGGGCCATTTGGAATCTGAGTTGTGCAGATGACACAACTTTGCTTGCTGAAAATGAAGAGGACTTAAAATACTTATTGATGAAGATCAAAGACCACAGCCTTCAGTATGAATTACACCTCACTGTAAAGAAAACAGAAATCCTCAAAACTGGACCAATAAATAACGTAATGATAAATGGAGAAAAGGTTGGAGTTGTCAAAGACTTCATTTTGCTTAGAACCACAATCAACACTCATGGAAGCAGAAGTCATGAAATCAAATGATATATTGCATTAGACAAATCTGCTGAAAAAGACATTTTTGTTAAAGAGTAAAGATGTCAGTGTGTGGACTATGGTGTCCCTGACCCAAGCCATAGTATTTTCAATCACCTTATGTGCATGTGAAAATTGGACAATATATAAGGAAGACCAGAGAAGAATTGATGCATTTGAAATATGGTGTTGGAGAAGAATATTGAGAATACCCTAGACTGTGAGAAAAAATAACAAATTTATCTTGGCAAAAGTACAGTTAAAATGCTACTTATAAGTGAGTATGGTGAAATTTCTTTTCTACTTTGGATGTGTTGTCAGCAGGGACCAGTCCCTGGAGAAGGATAATATCATGCTTAGAAAAGTGGAGGTTCGGCAAAAAAGAAAAAGACCCTAACAAGATGGGTTGACATGGTGACAGCAACGATGGTCTCAAACAACATTTGTCAGGATGGGGCATGACCAGGCAATGGTTCCTACTGTTGTGTTTGGGGTTGTTATGAGTTGTAACTGACTATAAGGCACCTAACAATAACTACAATAATATTTCTCAAACTTTTGCATTTGTGCTTACATACTCAGTATTCTTTACAATTGATGAATTGCCTTAGAGTGTAAAACTAATCTTTATTAAGTTTCCACCTGCTTGCTATTGGATTTTACCCTTGAATAATCTCTTTTCTGCCTACATCATCAATTCTCCCTTCTTATGGAATCAATTATATTAGCATACCAACATGCCATAATAATATTGATTTTAAAAATTAATGAATCCTGTTCTTGACAAAACAAATTTATCCAGGTATTTTCTGTTTATCTTTTCTCCTTTGAAATAAAGGTTTTTGGAAAGTTTTATAATTGCACTGGTCATGGAAGCAGAGTACTATGGAGTAAGAGATTAACTATAGGAATTATAAAAAGGTAATCTGGATAATGAGCCTATAGCATAGGAATCAGAGGCTCAGAGAAAAGTCCCCATTTACTTTCCTGAAGTGCTGGTCTGGATGAACAAGTCAGAGCATTTAAGTTATCTGGAAAGTCAGGCATGTCCATCTGCTACTATAGGGCTATAAAGAAGAGTTAGTGGAAAAGTCTGTGCCAGGCTATGGTCTCGTGGGCCAGGGATTGCTATTGGTTAACAGTCTGGAAGTGAAGGTACACTCAACTACAAAATAATACAGAGAAGGTGTGATAATTAAGGTTTTGTGTCACTTGACTGGGCCAGAATTCTCAGTGGTTTGGCAGTTAAGGTGCAGCAATCCCGTATGATGAAATCTAATATATTCAACTCCATAATGAGTTCTGTACTGAGCTGTCAATCAACTGAGTGAAAGTTTTCTCAGGTGTGTGACCTGATTCCAATATATTGGTAACTCAGGCAAAGCTTGCTTTCTTTTTTGCTGGGTCTAGGTCTTGCATCTGGCTCATCATCCAAGCTCCAGTTCTTTGGACTTGAATCAGTGGCCTGTTCTATTGTCTGCCAATCCTGAGAGCCATCAGCAGTCTGTCATTTTACCTATCTCTCTGCTGTCTGACCTGCCAATTTTGGGTTTCTCAGCCTTCCAGCTATGTGAATTAGAGGACTCTAACCTGAAATCTGACCCACAGACTTGGGACTTTCCTACCTCTATGACAGTGTTACCCATTTCCTTGATATAAACCTCTCTTTATATATACATCTGTAAGCTTCACTGTTGTTTATTTTCCTTTTTTGTTTTCTAGAGAAACCATTTTAAGACAGAAGGGATTTTGAAAGCCTAGTTCCAATTTATTGAAGTCACCACAGTATAAAAACACCTCAATATTCATTGTATCAACTTCCTCATTTTTCATTACTTCTTGGAATCATACCTGATCATGTCATTACATTAGCTCTTTTAGTGTTTACCTATACATTTATATCTTAAAATCAATGACAATTTCTTAGACATCATATGAATTAAATTTCAATTGTGTTTGATGAAGCTCTTGAAGTAATTTTTCTTCTTTGATCTAGTACATAGAGTCTCCTATGTTTCCTCCTTCCTCATAGGCTGTTTTTTCCACTAGTTCTTTGGTGGATCCTCTTACACTTCCTGTTCTCTTTTGGAATACCCTTACACTCTTTTCTTCTCAATATCACCTTTCAGGTGATCTCATCAATTACCATTGTCTAAATATCTTATAGATGTTGTTGTTATTGTTGTTAAGGGCCTTAGAGTCAGTTCTGACTCATTTGTTGTTGTTAGCACCATCAAGTTGGCAATGACTCATAACGACCCTCTCTATGCACAACAGAAACTATGCCTGGGTCCCACACCAACCTAACAATTGTTGATAAACCTGAGTCCATTTTTGTATGCACTATGCTAATCCATCTTGTTGGGAATCCTCCTCTTTCTTTTCCACCCTCCACTTTACCGAACATGATATCCTTCTCCAGAAACTGGTCCTTCTTGATATGTGTCTGAAGTACGAGAGATGAAGATTGGCCATCCTGGCTTCCAAGGAGCATTCTGGCTATACTTCTTCCAATACAGATTTGTTTGTTCTTTTGGCACTCCATGGTACTTTTAATATGCTACTCCAATATCATAACTCAAATGCATTAATTCTTCCACAGTCTTAGAAGAATTAAGACTTATTCATTGTCCAACTTTCATGTGCATACGAGGTTATTGAAAATACCATGACCTGGGTGAGGTGCACCTTAGTCCTCAAACTGACATCTTTGCTCTTCTGCACATTAAAGAGGTCTTGTGAAGCAGATTTGCATAATGCAATACATCTTTTGATTTCTTGACTGCTGCTTGCATGAGTGTTGATGGTTGATCTGAATAAAATGTCATTGATAAATTTTCTCCATTTATCATGATGTTATTTATTTAGTGATGAGGATTTTTGTTTTCTTTATGTTGAGGTGTAATCCATACTGAAGAATGTGGTCTTTGACCTTCACCAGTAAGTATTTTAGCTCTATGTCACTTTCAGCAAACTAGGTTGTATCATCTGCACAACCCAGGTTGTTAATGAGACTTTCTCCTTTCGTCACAGCATGTTTTGCTTCTTAAAACCCAACTTCTGGGATTATTTGCTCAGCATATAGATTGAATAAGTATGGTGAAAGAATACAACCGTGGCCCATACCTTTCCTAATTTTAAACTATTCAGTGTTCTCTTATTTGGTTCAAACAACTGCTTTTGGATTATGGACAAATTCTTCATGAGTACAATCAAGTGTTTTGGAGTACTCATTCTTTGCAATGTTGATCACAGTTTACCATGATCCACACAATCAGAAATCTTTGTGTAGTCAATAAAGCACAGGTAAACATCTTTCTGGTATTCTCTGCTTTCAGCCAAGATCTATCTGATATCAGTAATGATATTTCTTGTTATACATCCTCTTCTGAATCTGGCTTAAATCTCTGGAAGTTCCCCATCAACATATAGTTGCAGCCATTTTTGAATTATCTTTAGTAAAATTTTGCTTGCGTGAGATATTAGTGATGTTGTTGTTGTTAGGTGCAATCGAGTTGGAACTGACTCATAGCGACCCCATGAACAGCAGAACGAAACAAAGTCTGATGCTGGGCCAACTTTACTCTCGCTGCCACACTTGAGTCCATCAATGCTACCACCTGGCTAATCCATATTAGTGATATTTACCAATTATTTATGCATCCCATTGGGTCACTTCTTTTTAACGGACACATATATGGATCTCTTCCAGTCAGTTGGCCAGTAGTTGTCTTCCAAATTTCTTGGCACGGATGAGTGAGTGTCTCCAATGCTGCATCAGTTTGTTGAAAGATTTCAATTTATATTCCTTCAATTCCTGGAGCATTGATGTTTGCCATTGACTTCAATGCACCTTGGACTTCTTCTTTCAGTACCACTGGCTCTTAATCATATGTTTCCTAATCAAATGGTTGAAAATCAACCTTCTCTTTCTGGTACAGTGCCTCTGTGTCTTTCTTCCATCTTATTTTTATGCTTTTTACATTGCTCAATATTTTGTCTGTAATATGCAATATTGTAAATCAAGGCTTGAATTTTTTTTTCAGTTCCCTCAGTTTGAGAAGTGCTGAGCTTATCTTTTTGGTTTTCTAACCCTTTTCATTTTCTAACTCCATGTCTTTGCACATTCTGTTAAAATGTTTGACTTAGATTTATCAAGCTGACCTTTGAAAATTTCTGTTCTGCTTTTGTACCTCCTCATTTATTTCATTTGCCTTAGCATCTCTTTGCTGGAAAGCAAGTTTCAGAGTCTCTTTTTACATCCATTTTGGTCATTTCCTTTTTTCTTGACTTCTTAATCATCTTTTGCTTTCTTCTGTATGATGTTCTTGATGTCATTCCACAATCCTTCTAGGCTTCAGGCTTTGGTGTTTAATGCATCAAATCTGATATTGAGATTAGCTCTAAATTCAGGTGGGAAATATTCAAGGTTATATTTTAACTCTCATGGACTTGTTTACATTTTCTTCAGCTACAGCCTGAACTTGCATATGAGTATCTGATGATCTGGTCTACAGTCTGCTCTTGGCCTTGTTTTGGCTGATGAGATGGAGCTTTTCACTATCTCTTTCCACAGGTGTAGTCATTTTGATTTCTTTGTATTTGATCTGGTGATGTCCATACATATAGTCCTCTTTCATATTGTTTTAAAAAGGTATTTGACATGAAGAAGTCATTGGTCTTGCAAAATTCTATCATGCAGTCTCCAGTATTGTTTCTATCACCAAGGCCATATTTTCCAACTAGTAATCCTTCCTCTTTGTTTCCAACCTTTGCATTTCAATTGCCAGTAATTGTCAAAAGATCTTGATTGCATGTTTGATCAATTTCAGATAGAAGAATTTGGTAGAATTCTTCAATTTCATCATCATTGGTTTTAGTGGCTGGTGCTTAAATTTGAATAATAGTGGTATTAACTGGTCTTCTTTATAGGTGTATGGATATTATCCTATCACAGACAGCCTTGTACTTCATAACAGATCTTGATATGCTCTTTTTGACAATGAATGCAACACCATTCCTCTTCAATTTGTCATTCCCTGCATTGTAAACCATGTGATTATCAGATTCAAAATGGCCAATGCCAATTTATTTCAGCTCACTAATGGCTAGGATATCAATGTTTATGTGTTCCATTTCATTTTAACAACTTCCAGTTTTCCTAGATTCATAGTTTGTGCATTCCTGATGATTAGTGTTTTTTTTTTTTGTTTTTATTTTTATTTTTTTACAGCTGTTTCTCTTTATCTTGAGTTATGCCCCATCAGCAGAAAGGTCACTCCATTTGTGTCATCACAGTCAACTCTTCTTTGAGGAAGCGGCCCATTACCAGTCATATTCTGAGTGACTTCCAATTGAGGGGCTCATCTTCTGGCCCGATAAGTGATAATATTCTGGTTCTCTTCATCATGTTTCAGTATTCAATATTTTTTTGTTACAGTGTTCCACTGCTGTTCGAAAGGTGTTCGGTGGCTAAATATTCAAAAGTAGTATGTCTCTCCTTCTTTTTAGTCTGTCTTCATCTGAAAGCTCAGCTGAAACCAGTCCACTGTGGGTGACCCAGCTGGTATTTAAAATACCCCTGGCATACCATCCGGAGTCACAGCAAAAGACAAGCCACCTCAATATGACAAACTGAAATACGAGTCATGGCTGTGATCCATAGTGACCCTGTATATGGTTTCCAAGGAGCGACTGGCACATTTGAACCACCAACTTTGTGATTCAAACTGACCTTATGGTCGAGTGGTTATCTTACAGCACCCCACCAGGACTTCTTTTAGACAGACACCAAATTTATATCATTAGCTCCAAACTCTCTTCTAAACTTCAAAATTTCATACTTGTCTACTTGAAACCTCTATCGGAAAGTCTAATATACTACCCAAACTTAACATGCCGAAGTAAATGCTCTACATCATCTCTTTAAAATCTGATCACTCCTCACATTGACCAAAGGACAGTGCTGTTTGTTTAGTTGTTCAGAACAAAATTATCCAAGTCATTCTTAGTTTTTTTTGTTTTATTTATTTTTTTTCTGCTCCTCTTTTCCTCCAAGAAACCATGCTCACTCTACAAATAAAATATTTCCCCTAACCTGAAAACTACTCACTGCCTCCTCTTCTACCACTGTAACAAAAGCCAGGATTATGGTCCAAATAGATACAAATAGCCTCCTAAAATGTTTTCCTGTTTCCTCTTTAGTTTCATACAGTCTTTTCTCTACAGTGAAGTCAAAAGTGCTTTCATTAATATAGAATAGTTCTTGGCATTCATGTACTCCAAATCCTCTGATTGATTCTCATCACATTTTTTACTCTATTTTATATAATCTGAATTTTTACTCTGGTGTACATAATCTGAATTTTTCCTACTTCTTGAAAATGACATTCCTCTTACTCTCCCTTTTTCCTTTATTTTCTATTCCCCAATGATATCAAGGATACGATATTGACTTGTTTTTAATGTCTCTTGAACTTTGTCTAGTTCAAACATCCTTAAAACTTCTTTGGATTCTGGGATACAATTTCTTGGAGTGTTCACTTATCTTTTTGAGCACGCTTCTAAAATGTCTCCTACTATCATGGTTATGCCTCCAGATGATCAAATGACGAAAATGATGGATGAAGTAAACCTTTTCTTAACATTAGAGACAGTGCTTGGCAGGGTAAAAGTGGATTGGGTGAAAAGGGAAGAAATGTGTGATCTTGAGCTATTTTATTATTTTGTGTGTGTTCCCCTTTCTTTTTACTGGTTTGATTTAGATTACTTAGAATGTTCTTGTTGTTGTTAGCTGCCATTGAGTTGATTATAATCCTATGCACAATACTATGAAAAACTGTCTGGTTTTGTACCATCCTCACAACTGTTTTTACAATTGAGCTCCTTGCTGCTGCCACTGTGCCAATTCATCTAG
>NW_006408871.1:351833-352351 GCF_000296735.1 Chrysochloris asiatica | reverse complement strand
ATATTCTAGAAATCAGTCTCCTAGCTTCCAGCACACAGTCTTTCTCTTTCCATGAGTCTAGAGTTCTCAGCTGTTCAATCTCTCCATGCCTTCACCTCTGTCTCCATCTTGGGTGTCACTGCTTCTCTGGTTAGGGTCCCATGTTCAGCTCATGCATCTCTCTTGATGGTCCTATGGTCTGCTGTTTCTGGAACTCAAGAAAACTACCCCCCCCTTTTCTACACAACCTCCACCTTTACAGTTGTGACAATTGCAATTAGGTATGATAATAACTACTCACTGTTGAATCAATGAATCCTATTCCCATCTCCTTTCACCAGACCCATATAGACAAGAAGAAAACTGTTCAGTGGGGATTCTACCTTCTCCAGAACTCTGAAACTAACTTCCTCTTGAAAATTTGTAAGCCAATCATTTCATGCATTTATATAATCTCTGTCCCCTTGGTCCTCCCCCATGCATTTTAGGTAGCCAATGTCTAAGCTGCCCATCCCTATTAACTCTATGTACAGAGGGAA
>NW_006408871.1:341537-342618 GCF_000296735.1 Chrysochloris asiatica | reverse complement strand
TCATATCAGCTGGACGCTTCACTCTCAGCTCTAGCCCTCCCAGCTCCTTGAGCATGGATGGGCTCAGGAGTCCCCAAGTCTCACTACACTTTGGACCGAGGAGACCCTCCTCTTTTGTGTCTCATCTCAAGGTTCACAGGAGTCTATGGAATGTGGATAAACAGCCTTTGTCTTCATTGCTGCCTTTCCACTACTTCCCCTCAAAAGCAGACCAACATGGTCACCAGCAAGCTGCTTGTGTGTTTCCTTTTAGTTTCAATCTTGGAGGGGGATTTATTTGGGCCTTCTTGATGGCCAGAATATGGTCCAGTATTTGTACCTCAGAGCTTCCATGACATTCTTATTCTTCAAAATTAATGCTTCATGTGTCAGGTCCTCCTTTTTGCCACTAAAAGCTGTTACTTCTACTGCAAGCTTCCAAATATTATCTAATTCAACCTAAGATTGGCTGGATATTGTTACAAACACATTAATCTAACCAGATGTTTGTTTTTGTTAAGTGCTGTCAAGTCAGTTCTGACTCAAGGTGACCCTGTATGCAGTTAAACAATTAATATATACTTCCAGAGTTTAGCAACAAAGAGGCTTAGCAACAAAGAGGTAGTGATAAGATAATTTCATTTGTGGGTTTAACTTTTTTTTTTTTTTTAGTTATGGCATCTTGTGAAACTAAGTTTGATACTTTTCTTTTTGACTTTAGAACCACTTGTCTGTCAGTTTGTCATAATGTGGTTACTTGTGAGTTGCTGTGATTCTGGAAGCTATGCCACCAGTATTTTAAATACCAGCAGGGTCACCCATGACCTGAAACAGGTTTCAGATGAGCTTCCAGATGAAGACAGACTAGGAAGAAGGAGTGACAAACTACTTCTAAATATTTAGTCACTGAAAACCTGATGTATAGCACAGAAATACTATCAGGTAGAATCCCAGAAAATGTGCCCTTCAGGTTGGAAGGCACACAAAATGCAACTGGGGAAGAGCTGTCTCCTCAATGTAGAGTTGACCATGATGATGCAAATGGAGTAAAGCCCAAGGAAATAAAGCCTGCGGGACCTTCATCTGATGATGGGGCAAAACT
>NW_006408871.1:338335-339667 GCF_000296735.1 Chrysochloris asiatica | reverse complement strand
TGCTCCTTGGAGGCTAGGATGGCCACACTTCATCTCTCATACCTCGGACATAGTGTCAGGAGAGACTAGTCTCTGGAGAAGGATCTCATGTTTGGTAAGGTGGAGGGTCAGAGTAAAAGAGGAAGACCCCCAACGAGATGGAGTGGCAAAGTGGCAGCATCAATGGGCTCAAGCCTGGAAACAGTAGTGAGATTGGCCCAGGACTGGGCACTGTTTCGTTCTATTGTATATAGGGTCTCTATGAGTTGGTACCAACTTGATGGTACCTAACAACAACAACTGCTCATTATCTTTCAAATACCTCCTGAGAGTCAACTCAAGATATACTGAATTATAATCAACATAATAAGAATCACTGGGGCATTTATAAGAATCATCTGTGAAACTTGTAAAAATATGATTCAGTATATCTGGGATTAAAATGCAAATTCTCAGCAGGTGCTCTAACTGGAATGAACCAGTGAGAAGCCCTGATTGGAAAAAGGTATCCCCATTTTAACAGCAACAGTCTTGACAATTAGGCACTGAGGGTGTAAAGGACATTAATTTCCCTTTAATGTAAGTGTGGTAAATATTGTCTCTCAGAAAAGAAGATAATCATGCTTTAGGGTATGAAATATCCCTGAAAAGAGTTTCTTAAAAGTTCATTCAGTAGACTACCTATTATAATATGAGCTTTCGACAATTATATGCAAAACAGATAGGGGCACTCTTATCTCTTGATAATGCATCTCTTAAAGCTTTTCCCTAGGCACTCTGAGTGAGGGCAGCAAAGTCTCTCCTATAATTCTACATTCATTTCATAAATAATATAGTAAGTCCCCAAGTTGCCAATGCTAGAATTAGGGACAACCTCTTATTGCTCTTTTTTTATAGCTCTTAGGTGCCCTGGAGTTGCTTCCAATTCATAGCAACCCTAGGCACAATCGATACTGCTCTGTCCTGCACCATCCTCAAAATTATCATTATGCTTGAGCCCATTCCTGTGCCGATGCATTTTTTTGCTGACCCTGCTTTTTACCAAGCAATATGTCTTTCTCCCTAGACTGGTGCCTCCAGATAACGTGTCTGAAGTAGGAGAAATATCTCAACCTCCTGGTTTCTGTGGAGCACTCCAGTTTTACTTCTTCCAACACAGACATGTTTGTTCCTCTGGCAGTGCTTGGTACCTTCAATATTCTTCTGTAACATCACAACTAAAATGTATCAATTCTTCTACAGTCTTCTTTATTCATTTTTCAGTTTTCACACACATATTGAAAATACCCTGGCTTGAGTCAGATGTACCTTAGTCCTCAAACTGACATCTTTGCTCTTGAACACTTTAAAGAG
>NW_006408871.1:336144-338045 GCF_000296735.1 Chrysochloris asiatica | reverse complement strand
AGGATGTATCATCTGAATATGTTGTTGTTGTTGTTGTTAAGTCCTGTCAAGTCGGTTCCAACCCATAGTGACCCCGTATAGGGTTTCCAAGGAGAAACTGGTGGATTTGAACTGCCAATCTTGTTTGAAGTCCAGTGCTGATCTGACAGTGCCACACCATTAATGAGTCTTCCTCCAATCCTGATACATGTTTTTCTTAATAATCCAGATTTTCTGATTAGTTACTTATTGTACAAATTGGTGAAATAATACAACCCTGTTGAGTACCTATCCTGATTTTAAACCATCTGGTGTCCCCTTGTTCTATTTGAATGCCTACCTCTTGGTCTATGTACAGGTTGCTCAGGACACAATTAAGTGTTCTGGAATACCCATTACTTGCAGTGTTATTCATAGCCTGTCATGACCCACATGATCCAAAGCCTCTGCATAATCAATAGAGAACAAGTAAACATCTTTCTGGTATTCTCTGCTTCAGCCAAAAGCCATCTGATTTCAGTAGTGACATTCCATGTTCCATATCCGAACCCTAGAGTTTCCTGTCAATGTATGGTTGCAGCTTTTTTTTAAATCATCTTTTTCAAAATTTTTCTTGCATGTGATATTAATGATATTGTTTGATGATAGATCATCCTTTGGAATTGGCACAGAAATTATCTCCTCTAAAGGAGCTCTGGTAACGTAGTGGTTACGAATCGGGCTGCGAACCTTAGAAGGTCAGCGGCTCGAAACTACCAGCCGCTCCGCGGGAGAAAGATGCAGCTTTCTACTCCCGTAAAGATTTATACCTTCGGAAACCCTGTACAGGGTCGCTATGGGTCGGAATCGACTCAATGGCACTTTACAACAACAACAACAATTGGTTGGCCAGCTAGCTTTCTTCCAAATTTCTTGGCACAGATGAATGATTGCCTGTAGTACTCTATCAGTTTATTGAGAGTTTTAATTTGTGTTTTACAAATTCCTGAAGCCTCATTTCTCACCAATACCTTCACTGTAGCTTTGACTTCTTCTCAGTAACATTGGCCCTTGATCATAAGCTACCTCTTGAATGGTTGAATAACAACCCTGTCTTTATGCTATGGTGACTCTGTTTTTATCACCCATCTTCTTTTGATGCTTTTGGCATCATTCAATATTTTGCCCATGGAGTTCTTCAATATTACAAGTTGAGGCCTGAATTTTTTCTTTAGTTCTTTCAGCTTGAGAAATGCTGTGTTCTTCCATTTAGCTTTTCCAACACTTCAGTTTTCTCAAGCTGCCCTTTGAAATTTTCTATTCAGCTCTTTGACCTTCTTATTTCTTACATTCACTTTAGTATGTCTACACTGGAAAGCAATTTTCAGAGTGTGTTCTGACATCCAATTTGGTCTGTTCTTTCTTTCTTGTCTTTTTAGGTCTTTTCTTTCTTTCTTGTCTTTTTAATGACTTTTTGCTTTCTTCCTGTAATATATTCTTTTATTTTTTTTTACTTTTATGTGCACTTTATTTTAAGTTTAATTTACTCCCTAGCCATAAGTTTTTGTTTCTTCAGTTTCTTCTGAGATATATTTCTCTTCTGGGAAACCTGTTCTAGTTTAGGAACAATTTGTTCCTTTTCAGTGAGGATCATCTCATTATGGCAGGGGGAGCTCGTGTAGGGGTTGATCTGACCATGAGCTCTGTAAGTTCGGTGGTGCATCTTGGAAGCTTTGCTGACCTGGATATGTGCTGGGGAGCGCATATGTAGACCCTGGGTTGATCAGTGGCAGCCCCATTAAACCACCTCTGAATATAATCAGTTTAACCCAGATGCTCTCCTTCCTCCTGAAAGTATATAGGAATAAAGAACAACGTAGCATTTTAGGTATAGATAAATGAAGCCCGGTGCCTGAGATCTTACTCACAAACAAAAGTTTGCA
>NW_006408871.1:333263-335229 GCF_000296735.1 Chrysochloris asiatica | reverse complement strand
GAGATTACCTCAGGCTGCTTATGGGAAGAGCCTGTAATATATTCTAAATGTCAATCCACAACTCTTCTAGTCTTAGTTGTTGTTGTTAAGTGCAGTTGAGTCAGTGCTGACTCATAAAGACTCAGTATAGGGTTTCTGAGGATCAGCTGCTCTACTGGAACTGCTGATATTGTGGTTTCCAGTCCTGTGCTGATACTACAGCACCACACCAGAAGTCTTCAGTGTTATATAAATTTATTGTCACTGAAAAGATTAAACTAACCTTTCCTATAAACAAATTCTTCATCACAATCACTTTCTCTTGCTGTACATCCAGCTTTTATATCACTGAAAAGGCTTTTATCTTTTCTTGCACTAGCTCCAGAGATTCCATTGCTGTAAAGTTGACTCCTGCTCACAGCAACCTTGTAGGACAGAGTTGAACTGCCCCCATAGGATTTCCAATGTCTTAACTTTTATGGAAGCAGACTGCCAATTATTTTTTTCTGCAGAGCTGATGGGTTGAACCTCTAACCTTTTTAATTAGCAGCTGAGCGATTGACCAATGCACCACTAGGACTCCTTGAACCAACCCCCTACTTGCAGAAAATTCTTCATCACAATCACTTTCACATAAGCACATGCAGCTTTTATATCACTGAAAAGGCTTACTAGCCTTTTCTTGCACTAAAGTAAAGCTAAATAAGAACCATATGCACCTATTCTGACTTACCTACAAATTCGACTTAAAGACACACTAAGGAATGGATCTCCTCTGTGACTTGGAGACTGCCTGTAGTGTGCACTTTGGCTCTCTAAACTAGTTTTTCTGCATCAGATTACTGCTTTGCAAATGAGCTGTATTTTTCTGCTGTGGTCTTGTGGTCTAATATTAATATATTTTCACAATGGAAACCCGATGGATTAGATCATTTTTCCTAGATTTGTATCCCAAGGGATATCTAACCTATGTTGCTTGTTTTAATTAAATTACCACATTTTCCATATGATTAAATGTCTGAATAATGAAGACTTATGGGAGTAAACTTTAATGCACTGTATATTAATATGAGCAAAGGGGGGAGACATATGATTTTACTTTAAGCAAAATCTTTTAGTAGCAAATGTTTCACCTCTTCCTTGTTTTTCCAGATCAAGTGAGAGTTTCAGCATTGCATAGCATGAACAAATGATGCCTCCTGCAGTGGCATTCAATGAATCTGAAAGAGCATCTCTGAGATTCTTTTAGAAGACCTTGAAGTATGGAAGAAGTTTCTGGGTGTGGGCCAACAGTTATGGAGTAATAATATTGGCTGACTCCTGTTCCTGCTGGAATTAGACCACTTGCCATTTCCCCCCATGTGTCAGATATACTTTACATCATTTATGTAGTCTTATAAACCCATCAATATGGATAGCCATGGGGTTTAATAATAGAAAAATTGTGTACAACCACTTTAAATTTCAACACAGAAGTTTGTACGTTTTTTTTCCCCTTTTTCTAGTATCATCATGATAGCCTCAAAGTCAAGAATAATTAGGTTGAAATGAAAAAGAATATATTTTGATTTGTACTTCAGAAACACATATCAACTATGATTACTTAACTAAATGTATAACCCCTCCCAAAGTATAGTAAATGTTTTGCATACTTTTGGTAGAAGTTATTATATTTAGCTACATCTTAGATTAGTTAGGTGTTTTATTTTTTATTTCACTGTTAAATGATAATTCTTAACTAAATGTATATTTGCTTATTTTAACCTGATTTAAGCTAAATAGAATATAAGGACTATAAATATTTTGAAACAAGATTTTGTTGCTGTTGCTAATGTCATCAAGTTGGCTTTTATTCATGACAACTTGACATAAAACAGAACAAAACATTGTCTATTTTCCTGACCATTGATATGTTTCATCCTATAGTTGTGGCTATTAAGTCATTAAGCCATCTTACTGAGGGATCTCTCAATTTCATTGACCCTCT
>NW_006408871.1:319050-332590 GCF_000296735.1 Chrysochloris asiatica | reverse complement strand
CTGGGCATCAATTTTTAAAATTTGTATAATGATGGGGAAGGGGTGTTAGTATGATGGCTAAGTGATAGGCTACTAACCAAAAGGTCAGTAGTTTGAACCATCAGCCACTTAAAGGAAGAAGGTTGTGGCACTCTGCTTATATAAAGATTGTTTTTGTCTTGTTTTTAAGTGCCCTGGAGTCCGTTTTGACTCATAATGACCCTGTATAGGGTTTTCAAGGAGTAGCTGGTGGGTGGGCTTGAACTGCTGATCTTGTAGTTCGCAGTTCAGTCTTGGAAACCCCATGAATTCTACTCTATCATATTTAGTTACTATAACATGGGATAGATTTGGCAGCAACAAGTTTGATGTTTTTTGTTTGTTTGGTCTTTTTGATGTATCATTGGATTTATCAGTACTTATTCCTCAGGGTTATTCTGAGGACAAACTGGAATACTAATTTTGAAGGCGCCAACAAGAGTTTGTCTGATAGTAAATTCTCTTTTCTATTTTGCCTTGGAAAGTTCTATTGTATGTGAGTGAAAGAAAAAACAACAACAACAAAAGGAATAAAGGCTTCTCTCTCTCTCTTTTAAAAAAAAAATTTTTTTTTCCTTCTCAAAGCCATAAAGTGCTTAAGAAAACTGGTAGTTTTCTGAAATAGATAAAATACATACACTTGGTTTATTAACTTCTTAGTTAAGTGATTTATTCCCTAGCTCTTTAAATATTTTGAGAAACATACTGTTATATTTAAACATGAAATTTTTCTCTTCTACATTTCATGAAGCTTTTCCAGTTTCCTGTCTTCAAGTTGGAAAATGATGAGGTTGAAAGCATTCTGGCCTCAAGACACCGACATTTCTAAGCTGACCACGAAAGTCCATTCTACTTCTCATAAATGCCTCAGGAACTTCAAATACAAAACATTTGGGCAATAGGCTTAGTCAAGGGACATGATACCAGCCTCCTTTGTCATGTCATTCGCCAGATCCTGACTTGTAGAGTACAAGTTTCAAAGTTGTTCTTTTCTCCTCAGATACTGCATGCCATTTAGAGTATTTCATTCCCTGATGTTTATGTTGCCCTATGCCCATGATTCACTTCTTACTCTGCTCAGCTTCCTATCATCATAGATGTTTTGCCTGCAGTTTTTCTCCTGCTTTAAGATTTTTTTTTTTTTTTTTAATTTAGAATTGTGGGAAGGAAAGAGAAGGCTTAATTCATTTAGATGAACTTCAATTTATATTTATGACAAATATTTGCCTCAAATAATATCAGTGTAGTACTATTATCTTAGTGTGCCACTGGCCTGAGTCTTGACCTTTCCATATAAATAAATAAGATCTCATAGTTTGTAGTCATGGAGAAGGCAAGAGTTTACTAACATTTATACACAGTTATAAAACTTCCCTGGAGGAAAATGAATGCAACTGAAGGGAAGATAAATTATCTTTAAAGATGTTTCTCAGATTGGATTGTTCTTAATAAATGACTGTTCTACTCATTTTATTTCGTTGAGCCAAATTCTGCTTTTGGTTCTTGGCCTGTTCTATTTGCTCACAGAGGGAGGTCCACATGGGAAAGTGTGCCGTTGCCTCAACTTTTAAGAATTTAGAAAAAGTAAAACACGCAGTGCTGTGAAGATTTATTTAATTGAAGTGGCTAGTGTCTATTGAGTACCTACTATGCAAGCAAGAGTCCTTTGGTGGTGCAAATGATTAGCAAGCTCTGCTTGTAACTAAAAGTTTAGAGATTTAAAATCACCCAATGGTGTCTTGTAAGAAAGATCTGATATGTACTTCTTAAAAATCATCCATGGAAAACCTGAATCTGAATGGACTCAATGGCAACAAGTTAGCTCACTATGTGTTCATCACTGGAGAGGAGCTCATTAGGAAGACAAGATACTTGGAATCAGATAGCGATGCAATAGCATCTTTGAAAGTACCCAAACACTGGCATCACTACAGTTGGTGTCACCAGTGCTGCAACTCATGGAAAGTCACCTCCTCTTGTACCAGACCAAGGAGCATCCTTAGTGAGGTTCATTATTAGTCTTAATCATAGAATAATATATAATAAATATAGTTGTAAATGGATTTGATGTAATATTTCTTAGATTATATAAATATTAACAACATAATTGTTTTTAAAGTGTTTTTACATTGAATTATATTATTACAAATTTCTTAGTAACTGAGCGAGCCGTTTAGTTTTTCTCCCTTTATTGCTTTAATTACTTCATAATTTTCAAGAGAGTTATGAGTTTATAGGTTCATAAATACTACTTGCCATAATATTGTACCTAAACACCAGAAAATCTGACAAAATCTGCAACAAAAAAACACTGACAGCAATGAAAAAAATGTATGCTAATTGTTGTGGTTAAGTGCTGTCCAGTCAATTCTGTATAGGGTTTCCAAGGAGCAGCTGGTGAGCTTGAACCACCAACCTTGCAGTTTAAATGACTTTGCAATCTGATGCCTTAACCCACAGAAGCTAATAATAGGTGCAAATGAAACCAGGAGATTCAAAGCATCACTGTAATTGATTATTGATGACTGTTCTGTTGTTGTTAAGTTCCTTCAAGTTGATTCTAATTTAATGACCCTGTATAGGTTTTCTGAGAACCGAGAGGTGGGTTTGAACAGCAAACCTTGTGATTAACAGTTCATTACTTATCTTACCATGCCACATATTGATACATGTAAGATGAACAACAACAAATACTATCATTGTTATAATTAATTACAGGAATGTTTTTATAAAAATAATAAATTTCTAGCAAAGCACCGTTTAAGAATTTTATTGTTGTCGTTGTTGTTAGGTGCTATGGAGTCAGTACTGATGACAGAGATCTTATACACAACAGAATGAAACACTACCCAGTCCTGTGCCAAAATCACAATCACTGCTATACTTGAACCCATTGCTGCTGCCACTGAGCCAATCCATCTCACTGGAGGGTCTTCTGCTTTTCTCCTGACACTCCACTTTACCTAGCATGATGTCCTTGTCCAGGATATCATGATCCACACAATCAGAATCCTTTGCATAGTCAATAAAACACAGGCAAACACCTATCTGGTATTTTCTGCTTTTCAGCAAAGATCCATCTGACCTCAGCAATGACATTCCTTATTCCACGTCCTTTATGGAATCTGGCTTGAACCTCTGGCAATTCTCTATCAATGCACTGTTGCAGTTGTTTTTTAGTTATCTTTAGCAACATTTTACTTGCATTTTATATTAATGATATTGTCCAATGGTTTCTGCATTCTGTTGAGTCACTTCCCTCAGGAATGGGCAAAAATATAGTTCTCTTCCAATCAGTTGACCATTTGAAAGCTGTCTTCCGAATTTTTTAGCCATAGATGAAAGTCTCCAGTACTCCATTAGTTTGTTGAAAGATTGCAATTTGTATTCCTTCAATTCCCAGAAACTTGTTTTTTACCAATGCCTTCAGTGCACCTTGGACTTCTTCCTTCAGAATCATTGACTCTTGATCATATGGTATCTCTTGAAATGGTTGGATAGCGACCATTTCTTTTTGTACAGTGACTCTGTACATTACTTCCATCTTCTTTTGATGGTTTTTGCATCATTCAATATTTTGCACATAGAATCCTTCAATATTGCAAGTCAAGGCTTGGATTTTTTCTTCAGTTCTTTCAGCTTTAGAAATGCTGAACGTGATCTTCCCTTTTGGTGTTCTAACTCCCGATCTTTGTATGTTTCATTATAATATTTGTCTTTGTCTTAGGAAGCTGCCCTTTCAAATTTTCTATTCAGCTTTTTTACTTCCTCATTTCTTCCATTTGCTTTAGCATGTCTACACCAGAAAGTAAGTTTCAGAGTTTTTCTTACATCCATTTTGGTCTTTTCTTCTTCTTCTTTTTTTTTTTTTTCCTTGTCTTCTTAATGACCTTTTGCTTTCTTCCTGTATGATATTCTTGATGTCATTCTACAATCTTCTGGTCTTCAGTACATAGTGTCTAATGAATCAAATCTGTTCTTCAGATAATCTCTAAATTAAGATGGGATATGTTCAAGGTCATCTCATATGTGGACTTCTTTTAATTTTCTTCAGCTTCATTCTGAACTTGTATATGAGCAATTAATGATCTGTTACACAGTCTGCTCTGACATTGTTTTGACTGATAACACAGAGCTTTTCCAGTGCTTCTTTCCACAGATGTAGTCAATATGGTTTCTGTGTATTCCGTCTGGTGAGGTCCATTTTTTATATTGTTCTTTAAAAAAGTATTTCAATGAGGAAGTCATTGTTCTTGAAAAATTCTGTCATGTGATCTCCAGCATCATTTCTATCACTATGGTCATATTTTCCTATGACTGATCCTTGTTCTTTGTTTCCAACTTTTCATTCCAATCGCCAGTAATTATCAATACATCTTGACAGCAAGTTTGATCAATTTCCAGTTGAAGAAGTTGGTAGACTTCTTCAACTTCGTCAACAGTGACTTTAGAGTCATATTTGAATAATAGTGTTTCAGCTGGTCTTTGTAGGTATCATCCTATCACAGACAGTGTTGTATTTCAAGATAGGTCTTGAAATGTTCTTTGTGATGATGAATACAACATTATTCCTCTTCAATTGTCATTTTTGATATAGTAACCAATATGTTTATCAGATTCGAAATGACCCAGACCACTCCATTTTAATTCACTAATACCTAGAATGTCGATGTTTATGCATTCCATTTCATTTTTTGACAACTTGCAATTTTCCTAGGTTCATACTTCCTACATTCCATATTCTGTTTATTAATGTATGTTTATAGCTATTTCTCCTCATTTTGAGTTATGCCCCACCAGCAAGTGAAGGTCCTGAAAATTTTATTCCATTCATGTCATCATGGTCACCTCTGCTTTGAGGAGGCAGCTCTTCCCCAATGGCATTTTGAGTGCCTTCCAACCTGAGGGGTCATTTTCCAGTACTGACAATATTCTGGTGTTCTTCATCGTGTCATTTTGGTGATAGTGCCTTCTGGTGCACTCTGAAGCTCCTGCAATCCCTAGTGATTGCACTTGTACTAAATGACCTTTATAGTTGTCTGTTGAGGTGATATTGAGCCTCAGTGTCTTTTGACAATGTTGAGACTTACTTAATAGTTACAAGTAGGGTAGTGCCACAGGCATCTAGTGATAATTTGGGTCTTCCTATGGCACATGCTCTCACAACAAGGAATGATTTGGTCCAAAATGTCAATAATTGTTCTTTTGACAGCTTGTTGTATAGATATTGTAGGAAAGAGTCCATTTAGGGGAAGTAGTCTTTGATTTAAAAATTCTACCAGAATATATATAACTATATAAATAATTCCTTTTAAAAAAAAGTTCTTCCTTTGAAAAAATTTAAAGATGTCTCTAAATTGATTATATTCTTCTACTTATGTAATTGAGGTGTCTTTATGTTGTCGGCTGGTCACCAGATTGGTATTTCTTGTTTGCCCTTGAGTTTTCCAGAAAGGTTGCCATGATTTTGGCTTAGAAATCTTGTGCTTAGAAAGATATTCATGAGAATTGGTGAGGTAACCAGTCTCCATGACAAAAATTTTGTGTTTCCCCAAGGTTTCTTCTTATTCCAAAATTATCATGAAAATCAACTCCTGGCTTTTACCCCAACCAATTCATCATCCCTGACCCACGGGAGGACAGAGTTAAGGCCAAGTCTGGGACCTCTGCCACTTATTGTAGTGCTTTGTAATCAGAAAGGGAATATATGGGATAAAAGAGAGAGAAAAAAGAGCAAACAGGTTAAGGGAATGGCAAGTTTGACATCTGTTTACAGATATCCTAATGTTCAGGTCTTTCAGAAGGACTGTGGTTTGATCCATGTAGGCTTTCCATTTCCTTTCCTCTTCTCTTCAGAGAAAACTTCCCTAATCTTCATGTGTGATTAAGAGATCTTTCTCTCCTCCTACACAAGTTCTGCATCTGTCTAACTGAGCATTTATACAATGATCATCTCCTTATGTATTTGTCTTCATTAGCAAGCAAATAGCAACTTGAGAGCAAGCACTAGATATACTCAGTGTTCCTAGGACTGTGCTTGGTGCATGGTAGGTAGAGACATCTGTGAAATTATTGAATACGTCATTGTTGGGTTCTGCATTATAACACGTAACAAGCTTCATAAAGGGAAAGCATTTACAAAGCTTTCTGTTTTCTGGGTTTTCTAGAGGTCCATGGGTGGTGAAAGTTGTTTGCATTCAACTATAGTGTAGTGGTTACGAGTCGGGCTGCAAACCTCAAGGTCAGCAGTTTGAAACTACCAGCTGTTCTGCGGGAGAAAGATGAGGCTTTCTGCTCCAGTAAAGATTTACAGACTCGGAAACCCTACACAGAGTTGCTATGGATCGGAATCGACTCAACGGCACTTAACAACAACACTAACCTAGTGGTTGGCACATCAAACCTATCTAGTGGTATGGAAGAAAGGCCTGGTAACCTACTGTTATACAGATAATGGATAAGAAAACTCTATGGGACAGGCTGTTTTGTGACACATAGGCTTGCCATAAGTTGGAACTGACTTAATGGCAATGGGTTTGCTTACGGGGGGCGGAGGTAGTTTTCTAGAGTTTCACTCTTGGCTGATATTTCCTTGGCAGAAGGTAAAAGAAGATTTAGCATATTTTCTTCTTATTTGTTTGTTTTTCATTTATCAGCACAAGCAGAATGCAGGCTTCATCTTATCTGTGTCACCCTCTTAATCTCAGTCTCCATGCACAGTTATTTCCTCTATTTATATTTATTGAGTGTACTGTCTCTTCAGAGTCCTGGTGTGGCTCTGTAGGATAAGCATTGGACTGAAAGCCCATTTGAATTGCAAGGCGAGCAGTTCAAACTCACAAGCTGCTCCTCAAAAACCCTATTCAAGGTTGCTGTAGGCTGTAGCATAGTGGTTACGAATCAGGCAGCTACCCTCAGGGTAAGCAGTTCAAAACTACCAGCTGTTCCACAGGAGAAAAATAAGGCTTTCTGCTCCTGTAAAGATTTATAGCCTCGGAAACCATGTACAGGGTCTCTATGAGTCAGAACTGACCCCATGGCACATAACAACAACACATGAGTCAGATATGACTCGATGGAACTCACCAACAATTACCTTCTCAGATATTGCTTGCTACAGGATAACAAAGAGTATGCCATATATTTGGGCATTATATCCAAAGCATTGCATTCCTACTAATGAGTATTTACTACATGGTGTTTTTACTAACACAAGACAAATGATAATCTCTTATTTCATTTGCCTTATGTGCTGAATGGTGGCTTTTGCTAAGAAAGATGTCCTTCCCTATAAATGTATGGTTTTCTTTCTTTCTTTTAGTCCAGTATTCCCATGCTAGGATATGTGAGGTCATGTTTAGTTATATTTTAGATTCAATAATAATTTGTCCTCTCAAATAATTTACACTACACATTAAAAAAAAAAAAAAACATACAAAAACATCAAATGTTTCTAATAGGAATCTTCACCTAACATCCAAGTAAATTTTCTGAGAAAGATGGCAGCATCTAGGGCTCAATCTTTGCTTACAGATGCACAAAGCCATGAATTCATGAATTTGAGTAGCAAGGCAGAGAAAAATACAAATAGGATGAGTTGGCAATAAGATAGAATGGGTTTTAGTGAGGAGGGAAAAGAGAAGTAAGTTCTGATGGGAAGTGAAACAACAATGGGTTAAAACTCATAATGTAAGTTTGCTGTAAGGGACTACTGGAGATGCAGAAAGGCAATTTAAGTGGAAGATTAAGTGGCATGAAGTATATGCCTTTGACATAAGTTTGTATAAGGAATCTTAGATTAGTGTTCTTTTTTATTAATGTACATTTATTTGTAACAGAAAGACAAGTAGTAGATGCAAATTATGCATACTTTTAAAGAGCAATGATCTCAAATATTTAGTCTCATCTCTACTCTGGGGGAGAAATAGTTTTGTGTAGAGAAAGAAATGCCATTTTTGTACCCAGCTTTAGAGCACTATCCTATATTTGTTAAGGCCAGATTTGATTTCTCTTAGATGCAGTGGAGAATTCCAAGGGTGGGGCAGGCAAATCTATTGCACATGTCCTCATTTTATGAAAAGCTTACTTCTCGTAAGTAGATATAGAGATGACAAATTCTTTGTGCATATATACAGATATATACACACATATATGACAATATTTAGCATAAATTATTAAACATTACCAATTAACATACATCATCTGATTTAAAGATAAATTTTAAAGATATGAATTACTTTTCTGTGGCTCAAGCTTGGCTCTTGCATTATACATTAATAGATATGCTTACTTCCTCCTTGCAGAAATGTTGGATTGGAAAATGAATTTAACATTCTTATACAGTTTATGATGAGAAACTGACATGAGATTAAATCAAGAGGCAAAACATGGCACTGGAGTTGACTGGAGTCACTGCTGTGGAAATGCTAGGATGTCATTTGGGCATATTTTCCTCTCTTTTCTATCTACTTGAGACAGGTGTTAATACAGTGAATGGTGCCAAAAGCAAAATAGTGTTTTGTGAAATAGGAATCAGATATATCCAATTATTATTATTATTGGTTGAGCTACCATCCATGATGCAGTATAGCAAATGTGGTTGCTTTTTTGCCTGTATTAAGACAAATAGAAAAACATCGCTTGCATTCAATAGCTGATAGCACCAAAAAAGCATCAGAAAACTCATGATTCTGGTTGTTTAGATAATGAAGAAATCATTTGATAGGTATAAGAATTGGTTTAAAATATTCAATCACATTTTTGTATTCAGCACTAAGATATTTATATTGAACTGGCATTTAGATGATATTTTGTCTTGAAGTTCAATTGAAGGAAGAGAAATATTAATCCTCATATATGACTAGTGTCATTAGGATTGAAAGAATGAGTCTTTCTTATTGCCCAAAATTGCTTTGGATGACAGTTTTGTAAAAAAAATAAAATTTGATTATGAAACAGTGTTGAATCTTAATTTGAAAGAGGGTGGGAAAGACCATATCATCATTAAATACAATGCACGTAACATGCTGGTTCATGTTAATTAGCCTCTCAGTGAAAAGCAAGGAGCTCTAAGTGACTGTGGGAAAGTGACTTGGTGATTTGCTACTACTGGTCAGTCTTACAAAAGGAGAATTATCTATTGTGAAAAACGGAGAATTGGAACTCAAAGAATATGTTAGAATTTGAATATGACATTAATAAGAACAATGATGGGTGGAAATCTGAATCTGTTGTGTTGGTTGATTGTAAGTGGAAGTTGAATTTATCACTTCGGTGTGCAAAAGAAGTCTAATGGTTACAACACTAGTATTTTATCATACAAATCTGGCTTTCATGATTATTCACATTATTCAGGTGAGCAAACCTTAACTTGATGAGAAAAGAAAGAACTCCTATTTTTGATGTCAGTTTATTTCTAATAGAGCACACAGATATAAGATAAAAGCAGAACCACACAAAAAATGTGAACTTGCTATGCAAATCCTTTGTTTACTTTGTTTACTGCATGCTCATTTCTTCCTTAGATTGGACACATGTAGAATTCATAAATATAGATTAAGGTTTTAAATTATTTTAGCAAACAGAGACCATATTCAGATGTTGTAGTATTCTGACATTTAGTGCTAGTATAAAAGAAGCCTAGTAGACAGGAATTGCTACATTAGGATTTGTCACAGCCAGCATTTCAGTTATTTCCACAGGGTTTATTTCTGAATATAATTAATGTTCATGACATGACTAATAACCAAGATGACATGTAAGAAAGAAGTTGAACATAAATCTATTAGGCAAATACCAATATTTCACTGTAAAATGAAATAGTATGAATTTTATTCCATCATTTACTTCTATTCTGAAGTATGCTTTATACTGGAAATAGCCTGAAACAACATGACACCAGCAAACTATGTAATGGGATTTTTGTCAGAAAGTTTTGGGTATGATAGGACTTAGTTTTCTGTGCAACTCTGT
The DNA here is from genome assembly GCF_000296735.1 of Chrysochloris asiatica. NCBI lineage: Eukaryota > Metazoa > Chordata > Mammalia > Afrosoricida > Chrysochloridae > Chrysochloris > Chrysochloris asiatica. The sequence goes on along the minus strand of NW_006408871.1, from coordinate 322,600 downwards.
TATAGAATCACAGAGATGTTGGGAACTGTTCTCTAGACCAGTGAATAGATAAGTCAAATCACATTGGATTGTTCATATTTACATATTATTTAACCAGAGTCATAATGTGGTGTTAAAGGATAAGCACTGTACTGCTAACTGTAAGTTCAAACCACTAGCTGATTCTTGGAAACTCTAAATAGGGTCTTTATGAGTCAGGAATAATTCCTCAATACTCAACAACAACATTGTTTAACTAGTAGTAGAATCTTATTTTTAAATCAAAGAATACAATATGACACCATAGAATGTGATCTTGTAAAAGGGGTTTTTGCTCTTAGAATTTGTTTGCTGGGGTCATATTATTAGCAAAAATTTCAACTAAAAAGAATACAAATTTGTGAGCTTGTTATTGATGCCTATGGAATTCCTTTGTTCAGTGAGATAGGCTTCCTATTCTATATCTAATTTTTATATTTACCAATTCAGAATAGTAGAAAGAGTGCTAGATGATGACTCAGAAAAACCTCTTCTAGTCTTCATCACAGATAATCTGCACTCTTGAATAAGTCTCTAAGGCCGTTGAGCCCCATTTTCCTTGTCTATATTAACTTTTTCATAGATTTTGATATAAAAAAGGAGATACTGTATATGACAGTATCTTGACAATTGTAAGACATCATAAACGGGAAAAGTGTTATTTTTGTCTAAATATCAACTATGTATTTCTGATTTGTTTTTAAATGTACTGGTAATAGTTCAGTGGTTAAGAGATTGACTGCTGATTGAAAAGACAGTAGTCTGAACCTACCAGATGATACAAAGGAAAATTTATAAGACTATCTGCTTCTATAAAGATTAGAAGTCCTATGGGCCAGTTCTACTCTATCCTACAGGGTTGTATGGGTTAGAATTAATACATTGATAATATTTCTAGGTCTTTAATGAAGCATGGCTGAAACCAAAGGTCTACCAAGATAAAGTGATTACTATTATTATTATTATTTTTTTTTGGTTTCACTTATCTAATAACACTCAGTTTAAGGCTTGGGGAATATAAAGAGTAATCATTGTTGCTGTTGTTGGTAAATGCCATCGAATTGGTTCCAATTCATAGTGACCCATACAGGGTTTCTGAGGATCAACTGGAAAGCTTGAACAGCTGATTTTGTGGTTCAAACGAATCTTACAGTCCAGTACATTAACCCTCAGCACCACTTGTCATTTAGGAGATCAAAACTTTGTTGAGGTAATATAAGGCAACAGTTTTAATATGGAAAAATAAAACCTATAATAGAGTTAGGATTAGGCTTAGGGTAAGAGGTAGCAAAAATTGAGAGAGTGAAAAAAGAAAATTTACATTTTAAATAAATATTTTTGTCATTATGTTTTCTCCAATTAATTCTGCTATTCTAGTATTATAAAAATGATTTAAGAAGATATAAAACACACATATACCATATCTAAATGACAGCATCCACATTTTTTTTCTGAAAGTGTTTTTAAATTGGGAAAGGTGTGTGACAAGGTTGTGTTCTTTCACCATACTTATTCAACCTGTATGTTGAGCAAATAATCTGAGAAGCTGGGTTCTATGAAGAAAAACGTGGCATCAAGATTGGAGGAAGACTCATCAACAACCTGCGATATGCAGATGATACAACCTTGCTTGCTGAAAGTGAAGAGGACTTAAAACATTTACTGATGAAGATCAAAGAGCATACATAGCCTTCTATATGGGTTGTATCTCTATGTGAAGAAAACAAAAATCCTCACCACTGGACCAATAAACAACATTCCTATCAATGGAGAAAAGATTGAAGTTATCAAGGACTTCATTATTCTAACTATCAACACTCGTGGAAGCAGTAGTTAAGAGATCAGACAACGTATAGCATTGGGCAAATCTGCTGCACAGGAACTTTTTAAAGTGTTGAAGAGCAGAGATGTCAGCTTGAGGACTAAGGTGTGCCTGACCCAAGCCATGGTGTTTTCAATAACCTCATATGGATGCGAAAGCTGGACAGTGAATAAGGAAGATCGTAGAAGAATTGATGCCTTTGAGTTGTGGTGTTGGAGGAGAATACTGAAAGTGTCATGGACTGCCAAAAGAACCAATAGATCTGTTTTGGAAGAAGTGCAGCCAGAGTGCTCCTTGGAGGCCAGGATGGCTAAGCTTCGTCTCTCATACTTTGGACATATTGTCAGGAGGGAACAGTCGCTGGAGAAGGAAGTCATGCTGGGTAAGATGGAGGGTCAGAGAAAAAGAGGAAGACCCCCAACAAGATGGCATCGTGTGGCAACGGTAGTGAGGTTGACTCAGGATTGGACATTATTTCATATGCTGTGCATGGGATCACTATGAGTCAGTTCTGACTTGATGGCACCTGACAACAACAACAACAATTTAATGTATGAAGCTAGAGAAATTGAAAATTGTAAACATGAAACGGAAAGCATATATATCAATATTCTAGGCATTAGTGAGCTGAAATGGACTGACATTGGCCATTTTGAATCTGACAATCACATGATTTACTCTGCCAACAATGGCATGTTAAAAAGGAATTGCTCACATTCATCTTTAATAAGAACAATGAAGTACAATGCTGTCTGTGATAGGAAAATATGCATATAAACACAGAGAAGAAGACTTATACCATTATTATTCAATTTACTCACCAATCACTAAAGCCAATGATGATGAAATTGAACTTCTTCAATCTGAAATTGATCAAACATGCAATAAAGATGTAGTGATAATTACTGGTGGTTGGAATGCAAAAGTTAGAAACCAAGAGGAAGGATCAGTAATTAGAAAACTTTGCCTTGGTGATAGAAATAATGCTGGGGATCGCATGATAGAATTTTGCAAGACCAATGACATCTTCATTGCAAATAACTTTGTTAAACAAAATGAAAGATGACTATACACATGGACCTCACCAGATGGAATACACAGAAATCAAATTGACTACATCTATGGAAAAAGACTGTGGAAAAGTTTCATATTATCAGTCAAAGCAAGGGAAGGGACAGACTGTGGTTACCAATTGCTCATATGCAAGTTTAAGCTGAAGAAAATTAAAACAATTCCATGAAAATGACCTTGAGCATATATCACCTGAATTAAGAGATAATTTGAAGAGCAGATTTCATGCATTGGACACTAAAGACTGAAGACCACAAGAGTTGTGGAATGGCATTCAGAATATCATCTGGGAAGACAGAAAACGGTCATTAAGTGTCGAGGTCCTATGTCAGGGTCCAGCCTCGACAAGGAAGTGTGGGTGTCATGAAGAAGGGAGATCTGGTGGTGAAAAGGATAGAGAAAGAGACAGATGAAATATATGCAAAAAAGACAGACACGCAGATATGATGCAAGCTGCAGGTAGGCAGATCTGCAAACATATTGCCTAGCATTGCACACAGAATTCACTCTACCTCAGTCTTTATTCTCTTTTTCAAGTAGGGATTTATTACAAAGGAAGTATGTAATTCACTCACAAAGGGAGGATGTGATTAAGGCAGGATATGGAACTGAAATGGTTGAACATTAACCATTTCCTTT
>NW_006408871.1:316513-317313 GCF_000296735.1 Chrysochloris asiatica | reverse complement strand
ATCCAAAGAAGATGGGAAGAAAGCACAGAATCATTGTACTAAAAAGAAATGGTCGATTTTCACCCATTTCAAGAAAGTAGCATATGATCAAGAGCCAATGATACTGAAGGAAGAAGTCGAAGGTGCATTGACAATATTGACAAAGAACAAATCATCTGAAATTGATGGGATACAAATTGAAATCTCCCTACAAAATGATGCAGCACTATAGGCACTCACTCATCTATGCCAAGAAATTTGGAAGACAACTACCTGGCCAGCTGACTGAAAGAGATCAATATTTGTGCCCATTCCAAAGACAGGTGACCCAACGGAATGTGGGAGCCATTGAACAATATAATTAATATCCCATGAAAACAAAATACTGCTCAAGATATTTAGAAAATTGCTGCAATCATATACTGACACAGAACTTCCAGAAGTTCATACCGAATTTAGAAGAGGACTTGGAATGACAGATATCATTGTTAATATAAGATATATTTTGGCTGAAAGCAGAGTATACTGGAAAGATCTTTACCTATGCTTTGTTGAATATGCAAAAGCTTTTGATTGTTTGAATTATGACAAACTATGGACAATATTTCAGAGAACTGGAACACTTAATTGTGCTTATGAGGAACCTGTACATAGGCCAAGAGGTAGCTGTTCAAACAGAACAAGGGAACACCAAATGGTTTAAAATTAGGAAAGGTGTGTGCCAGGGTTGTATTCTTTCACCATACTTATTCAATCTGTATGCTAAGCAAATAATTTGAGAAGCTGGATTTTATGAAGAAATATGTGGAATCAGGATTGGA